>NC_059159.1:161402496-161705526 GCF_019923935.1 Bubalus bubalis | reverse complement strand
AAAGGAGACAAAAAACAAAGGCTGACATTAACCTTGGGAACCTTGAAGCTATTATGCTAAGTCAAAGAAGCCAGACACAAAAAGCCCTATAGTATCAGATTATTTTTATATGAAATGCCCAGGATAGGCACATCTATAGAGAAGATGAGAGAGGAGAGAATGAAGAATAATTGCTAATAGATATAGGACTGATGAAATTCTCTGCAATTAGATAGTGTTGATAGCTACACAACTTTATGAATAGCATGCTAAAAACCTCAGAAGTATATACGTGAAATTTTTTTAAGTAAAAATTTAAAGGACCCATGCAGTAAATATGTTTCACTACAAAAATGTGGGAATTTCTCTCTTAAGTTGAAATTTAACACAAACTGCATTGTAAAACCAAGCAGAAACATGGCTGACAAAATAATAATGCTCTAAAATCTTATGATCTAACAGATAACTATAAGAAAACTATGTTTTGGCAGAGAGATGAGCAAGCAGTTCACAGGAGAAGAAATATAGGTAGAAAATGAGCAGCTTCATTAATTATAAAAGAAATGAGGTAAATTTTCACCTACCCACTTGGCAAAGATTGTGGTGGTGGTGGTGGCAGTGTTTGTTTAATGACTGTATGCCGTTGGCTGTTAGGTAAAATCGTTTTCTTGAACATTTGTAGGGGATATAAACTGGAACAACCTTTCTTCCAAACAATTGGCAACTTGTATCAAAATTTTTTTAAATGCATGACATTTGCTACAGTAATTCCTTGCCTGAAACACAGTCTCATTTTTTAAAAAAATCAAACTGAAAAGCAAATATTTATGCACAAGATAATTATCACAGCATTTTTTAATGTTTTATCTATTTATTTACTACTTCATGGGAAATAGATTGGAAACAGTGTCAGACTTTATTTTGGGGGGCTCCAAAATCACTGCAGATGGTGATTGCAGCCATGAAATTAAAAGACGCTTACTCCTTGGAAGGAAAGTTATGACCAACCTAGATAGCATATTCAAAAGCAAAGACATTACTTTGCCAACAAAGGTCCATCTAGTCAAGGCTATGGTTTTCCCAGTGGTCACGTATGGATGTGAGAGTTGGACTGTGAAGAAAGCTGAGCGCCAAAGAATTGATGCTTTTGAACTGTGGTATTGGAGAAGACTCTTGAGAATCCCTTGGACTGCAAGGAGATCCAACAGGTCCATTCTAAAGGAGATCAGTCCTGGGTGTCCATTGGAATGACTGATGTTGAAGTTGAAACTCCAATACTTTGGCCACCTGATGCCAAGAGCTGACTCATTTGAAAAGACTCTAATGCTGGGAGGGATTGGGGGCAGGAGAAGAAGGAGACAACAGAGGATGAGATGGCTGGATGGCATCACCGACTCGATGGACATGAGTTGAGTGAACTCCGGGAGTTGGTGATGGACAGGGAGGCCTGGCATGCTGCGATTCATGGGGTCACAAAGAGTCGGACACGACTGAGCAACTGAACAGAACTGATACTAGGCGTTCAGTGCTATGCCTGGTCTTTCTCGAATTGCGGTGAGCAGGGTCTTCTCCGTAGTTGCTGTGCACAGGCTCCTCATTACAGTGGCTTCTCTTGCTGCAGAGCACAGGCTGTAGGGCACTCAGGCTTCAGTAGTTGTGGCTTGCAGTTCCCAGAGCACAGGCTCGGTCAGTCTGTGGCGCAAGGGCTTAGTTGCCCCGTGGCAGGTGGAATCTTCCCAGACTAGGGATCGAACCTGTGCCCCCTGCATCATCAGACAGATTCTTTACCCCTGAACTACCTGGGAAGTCCAGCATTTTTAATATTAAAAATCAGCAACAATTTATATGACTAAAATTCCTGGAATTGGTTATGGAATTCATGGTATTGGTTATGGAATTCATAAGATTAAATATTATTAAGCCATTAGGTATTATGTTTACAAAGAGTTTTAATAACAGGAAAAATCATCATGGCATAGTGTTCAGTGGAAATCACTATATAAAATGTGTTTATAATGTGCTTTCAATTGCCTACAATATCCATATGCAATATTCATAGAAATTTACAAACTTTGTTAATAATGATTTTCCCTAAGATAGAAAACAATGGTGATTTTTATCCCATCCAATTTTCCCATTATTTCTATTTTCAATGAACATGTATTACTTTTACATTCTTAAATATACTTTAATATTCATACAAAATAAACTTAAATTCATGAAAATGAATTGAAGTAAAAGCCCCACATGAATGAGTATAATATCATCTTTCTGTTTTCCCTAATTAGCCTGGCATATGCATTGGCATGTATTGTATAAGTTTAAAAATCATGCCTCCATATAATTTAAACTCTCCTTAGAATGACACTTTAGACAAAAATTCAGAGCAAGATGGTTAGTAGGTTAACATAAAAATGGGAACTGTTACCAAGAGGAGATATCAATCGTGAGCTGTTTATATATACACCAAAGGGAAATATTTGCTGATGATCAAATTAAGGAACTTAAATCAGTTATTAAAACTCTCAGTGTATTTATAGAGTATATGCTTGTGCTTTATGCTCCAGGGAACATAAGAGACCAACACTTACAATACCTGAAATTTACCAGCCAAGTTACATCAGAATTGTACTTCCTTAACAACTAACATAGCAACAGCATTGCTTTTTTGTTAGGAGGAATTATACTTAATTACTCATGATTCTGTCCTGACTCTGAACTTAAAACAGTGACAGTAACTTCAGACTTTTGCTGCCCCCCACCCCCCCCCATCCCCTGGCTAATCATCTTATCAATCAGCTCTTCAAGGTCCCTGGGTCAAAGTGTAGCATTGGATAGAGCCTGAAAGAAATGCACTATTTTGAAAATAATAAAAAAAGCTGCAAACATATTGTAAGGGCCACATGTCTTCAGCTGGTTCTACAGCTACCTCTTCCAGCCACAGTAATCGGCAGGCAAAGTCACTTAAAATATATGATCCTCAGTGGAATATTTCTGGGCTGTTAAATTCTGTGCACACAGCCAAACTGCTTAAAAGAGACCACATAGACTGAGGCTCTTGGGGTGTCTGTAAACGTTACAGTACAGACCGCTGTTTCTTTCTCTTCTGAGAAAATGCTGATCACACCCGCTCCTCATAGAAACCACTCTGTAGTGTTTGCTCCACCCACATGAGTCCTGACCTGTCTAATTACACACCTGATCCTTGCCCTTCTGAATCATTAAAGTTCTTGCTTTCATTACATCCACTGTATCTTTTACTTTCCCAGCAGTGTTCAAGGTCATTTATGTTTCTCCAAGTTAAAGTGTATTCAGTCAGCAAGGATAATAAACACAAACTGACAAACTAGAAAAACCTGAAAGAATGGAGTAAGAAGAGGATCACAAAGAAGGAGCAAAAACCACTTGTATGCATTTCTCAGTTCTGCCACTTTCTTCAAAGAAAGCTGAATCCTTTATTGAGAGTCTATGAAATGTATAGTCAAAAGGGAAAGGTTTCCAAACTTTTTTTTGCACACCTGAGAGTTTGTATTCTGTTTCATAATTTAAACTGTATTTTCTTCTTTGTCTCATAAAGTTGTGAGAACGGGAAGTCACATGGGTGCCTGGCATTTAGCAGTGGCTGGATGAATACCTGCATCCCTCATGCTTTTCAGGCCCTCCCCACCCCATTTCAGCTAATTCTGCAAAGCTCCCTCTTTACATTTAAGAAAACCGAGGCAGTGAAGCAATGCCTACAAGATCTAGAAATTATTGCCTGACACCTGAAGACCAAGGCTGAGGTTCAGAGTAACCAGCCACAGCACATTCTCAACCTTCAGGAACCTTTATAACTACGGTACTTTATTATTACAGCCTGTGTTTCTGAGGTTTGCGAAAGAAAATGTTCCTAATCACAAAGCAACCTTGGTTTTCCTAGGAGTCCCACCAAATAACTCCAGGCTGTGTTTAAAGGACGGCTCAAAGTGTTCCATAAGTCATGGCTGCATCATTGAAAAGGTATCATGACGAATAGCTTTCAGGCCTCTGGATATCCATGGTCTCATCTTGAAGCCTTTGCACAGGCATTTCCTTTACCTGGGTCACTTTCCTCTGCTCCCAGTTCTCCCCCAACCCCAGCATCAGCAACAGCACTTGTTTTTGAGCCTTCAGATGCTGCTGTTGTCCTTGTTCTAAATCCTCCTGCCTCAGTCCCATTCTCACTTCTCGTCAACATTGCCAGTTAGCAGAACAGACAAACCAACATTGCTATTCAAGTATAGAATGAATGCTCTGGGTGTTTGTGGGTATGGGTGTGAAAGATGTAAGATTCAGGGGAAGAAACAATAGGTTAGATATATCTGGAAGTGGTATTACATACAAGTGCATGCACACCACAAACCATTTTATTCCTACCAAAATAGTTCACAATCTTGGTCCTAAGATTCTGCCCAACTTGCTACACTTGAACCTTGAGTATACCCCCAAAATACAGAGATGGCCCCCAGAAGCCTGTAAGCATGGTGTGAAAGGAATATGTGTATACTTTAACAGAGTAGACACTTGGGTGCTAAGGTGTCTCCTGTCGAAGTAAAAGAACAGGCACTGAGCTCCAGTTGATTCCTCATTGCCCAGGTTGTCGAGATGATCAAACTCTGATAACTCCAAGTGGATCAAAGGAGTCGACAGAAGGGCCCACCCACTCGTGTGTATTCTTGGCCTCATGTACATTATTATGTGAGTATTTGACTAATCCTGCAGTAGATTGAAGGAAAACAAATCTACCCAAGTCATGGTAACCATCATCCTACTCCCAAAGAAGCAGTATAAGTCATTGTGTTTTCTCCTCATTTCACCTTCTGATATATAAAACACTTTATCAATTCAACTCTCTCTCTGTCTACTTCTAAACTTGATACGTTTTCTTTCTCTCATAGAGTAGATTACCCTTCTTATTTTTCTCCTGATCAATAGTTGCCCCCCCACCCCCAATCTGTGGTTCTGAGGCTAGGCCATGGTACATAGTATCATTTGCCGGCCTGCCTCCCTCCATGAAGGCAGAAATTGTGTCTTATTTATCAATTTATCCTTGATGATATTTTCCATAGAATAGATAGTAAGGAAAGAATGAAATAGTAAAGACCGGTGGGGAAGAAAAGCTTTCATACAAGATAACAAAAAAGTATTTAGGGGGAGTCTGGAATACAGTATCATAAAAATATGATATTTTACATAATATTTGTGTGTGTGTATAATTTTTCCTCAGAGGCAAAAACCCAGTTTCTCAATCCTTTTTCATAATTTGCCTTACCAAAGTCAAAGAAGAAATCTGAAAAGTGAAAATGGTGATAGCTGGATTGATTCAGAGGATTCCTAGAAGGGTCCAGCATCCTTAACAGTTGGTGTCCTGAAGAGGTTTGGAAAGACATTTGATAGTGACAGAAGTCCTTCTGATAAAAGCATGTTTATTAATCAGGAAAAATTAGACATAAACTAGGTATTAGATGAACATTTGGAATTATTGTTAATTTCACTGGTTGGTATAATGGCATTTGATTATTTTTTAAGCCTTGGTAGTTTAGACAGTCACACCAAAGTATTTACTAATAAATTATATGCATGCTTAGATTTGCTTTCAAATGCTCCAGAAAAAAAAGGAGGGGACATGGTGGAAGAGGAGAGATAGGTATAGCTAAAGCAAGAATAGCAGAGTGTTGATAATAGGTGAAGTTGAGTTAGGGATACTTGAAGTTCATTATCCTCTCTTCTCTACTTTTGTGAGTGTTTGAAATTTTCCACGATCAAGAAAAACATGTTTATGTCTCATTTATTGGCTAGTATCGATGAATCTCAGGTTTAATAATCAGGAGTCTGGGAGTAAAAGCATTGTGATTGGAGCCACAAACAAGCAGATACACGGTACTTTGGGAACCCGTAAGCTGAAATTATGGAACAATGAGATATGTTCCTTCTTTTATTTTTTAAAAACATTTCTTTCTTTTTGGATGTCTTTGTTGCTGTGTGCAGGCTTTCTCTAGTTGCGGCGGGAGGGGCTGCTCTCTAGCTGCAGCGCAAGGGCCTTTCATTGCTGTGGCTCCTCTCGTTGCAAAGCATGGACTCCGAGATGCTCAGACTTCAGTAATTGCAGCTCACAGGCTCACTAGTTGTGTGTCCCTTCTTTAATATGTTCATCGCAGCACTGTTTATAATAGCCAGGACATGGAAGCAACCTAGATGTCCATCAGCAGATGAATGCGTAAGAAAGCTGGGGTACATATACACAATGGAATATTACTCAGCCATTAAAAAGAATACATTTGAATCAGTTCAAATGAGGTGGATGAAACTGGAGCCTATTATACAGAGTGAAGTAAGCTAGAAAGGAAAACACCAATACAGTATACTAACGCATATATATGGAATTTAGAAAGATGGTAACAATAACTCTGTATGCGAGACAGCAAAAGAGACACAGATGTATAAAACAGTCTTTTGGACTCTGTGGGAGAGGACGAGGGTGGGATGATTTGGGAGAGTGGCATTGAAACATGTATATTATCATATGTGAAACAGATCACCAGTCTAGGTTTGATGCATGAGATAGGGTGCTCGGGGCTGGTGCACTGGGATGACCCAGAGCAATGGGATGGGGAGGGAGGTGGGAGGGGGTTTCAGGATGGGGAATGCATGTACACCTGTGGCAGATTCATGTCAATGTATGACAAGACCAATACAATATTGTAAAGTAATTAGTCTCCAATTAAAATAAATTTATATTAAAAATAAATAAAAGGAGAAGAAATACACACATGAGAAAGAACATTGAATGTGAGATTAGAAAACCTCAGTATTATGTTAACAACTTAAATGGAAAAAGAATTTGAAAAAGAATAAATACATGTATATGTATAAAAAAAAAAGATAGCTGAGTCTTTCTCCTGCTTAGTTTTCATATTAATATGTAAGATACATAAACTTAGTTGCTTCATTCTCTGGGTTCCGTAACATTCCGTACATATGTTGATTAAAGCACTTTTGTCATTCTATCATGACTGATTTATGTCTGAATCTCCTTAATGGCAAGATTGAGTTCTTATTTATGGGTGAAGTGAAGTGAAAGTCGCTCAATTGTATCCCACTCTTTGTGACCCCATGGACTATATAGATAATCCA
This sequence comes from Bubalus bubalis, assembly GCF_019923935.1. Classification (NCBI taxonomy): domain Eukaryota; kingdom Metazoa; phylum Chordata; class Mammalia; order Artiodactyla; family Bovidae; genus Bubalus; species Bubalus bubalis. The sequence goes on along the minus strand of NC_059159.1, from coordinate 161,698,395 downwards.
TGGAATTCTCCAGGCCAGAATACTGGAGTGGGTAGCCATTCCCTTCTCCAGGGGATCTTCCCAACCCAGGGATCGAACCCAGGTCTCTGGCTTTGCAGGTGGATTCTTTACCAGCTGAGCCACCAGAGAAGCCCAAGAATACTGGAGTGGGTAGCCTATCCCTTTTCCAGGCGATCTTCAACCCAGGAATCGAACCTGGGTCTCCTGCATTGCAGGCAGATTCTTTACCGGCTGAGCTACCAGGTGCAGTTGATTAAAAGCACACGCCCTGGAATTTAGTCAACCACATTCAAGTGCTAGCCTCTTGCTTTATAAGCTGTGTGAATTGAACAAGTGCCTCTCTGTCCTCATCTGCATAATGAAAGACCTGCTCCAGTTGTTGTGAAGATCAAGTCTCACAAATAAGGAGATACTCACAGAATTTACTGAGTCAGTCCATCTTTGTCAATCAAGTACATTTCCTTGTGAGTTTCACTACTATGCTAACAGTCAGTGGGTCAGTAATCCAGGTTCTTTTATCTCCTAACCTCATATCCAGTCTGGGCCACTGGGCTAGACTCGAGGAAACCTGGCCACAATACTGAAAGGCAAGCACTTCAATGGAAATTGCAGGCAAATTAGTCCCAATGCAACATTGCTGATGCTCTAGATGAGTAAATATGACATTTTGTGGATCTTAAAGATTTGATGCCTGGATGACCCCAAACCTTTTTCACTAAAGAAGGGACAGTATGAGTGTGTGTGTGTATGTGTGTGTAACTCAATCATTTTGCTGTACAGCAGAAATTAACATTGTAAACCAACTATACTTTAATGAAATACTCTTTTAAAAAAAAAAAGAAAGGACAATATTGAGATAAGGGCACTACCAGCATTGGGAAGTAGAGTTGAAAAGCACTCTTATCCTTGGCCTGTTGTGCCATGCTATCAATTTGCCAAGACAATCAGTTTTCCTGTTGCTACCCAGTGCCCCTGCTACCAGCACACTACCATGACCCTCCCCACTTAGTTCTCCTGGCTTGGTGTGTAGGATTCTGACCCAGGTATCACAATAAGGCCCTGAGAATTAATAAACTCTTGGCCAGAGTTGCCTCACCACATCCCTAGATAGTATAACAGTGCTATGGTAGCAATTAAATAGAAATCACAGTATTCAACAGGATATTAAATATGCTTCATTCATCCTAAATGCATGTGTTTTAACATCTTGGAACTAGGAATACCTCTTAAAATGGCATTGTGTGGTACAATTGGCATTTTAAGAGTATACCTTGCCATCATTGTAGCTTAGATTCTGTAAGAAGTGATCGAATGACATCTTCAGTTCCTGGCATTGTATCAATATAACATTTGAAATATGGAAACTTATAAGCTTAGGTGAATTACGACCCAGAGCTCTAGAGATATTTCCTGGGTCTGTGAAAAGCCATGTGGAGTCTCTGTGTTCTGTAAACCCTTCTATTTCTAATTAAAAAAAAAAAAAGTAAGCATCAAGATAGAAGAAAAACATGTAAGTTCTTTGAAACTCTGAACTTTGATTTGAGAAAGGCTCTTTCCTAAGCATCATTGTTAGTATGAGTCATTGTGGAAGATCTCTCTAGACCCTGACCTGTGTCTACCCTGGCCCTCAATTCTGTCAGTTTTTCTTACGGCTAAGTGGAAGCTATGGGAAAAAGGAGTTGGTTAAATCCATCTTCTTTCCACCTAAGATCCACTTATAATAGTCATTCCCTTTCACGTACTTGAAGTACCTTCTCCGCCCAGTATCTTCCTTGTCATCAAGTTCCTGGGTGATTCGCATTAGCATGAACTGGAGGGCTTGTCTGTTTGGCAGCGGTATCTGGACTACACCCCTCCACCTTGAAGAGGAACATTTAGTCTTCCTCTTTTTTTGGGGGCGGGGGAGTTGCATTGGGTCTTCCTTGCTTCCTTGCATGGGATTTCTCTAGTTGCAGTGACTAGGGGCTGCTCTTTGTTGAGGTGCATGGGCTTCTCATTGCGATGGCTTCTCTGGTTGCAGAGCCCATGCTCTAGGTGTGCAGGCTTCAGTGGTTGTAGCTTACAGGCTTAGCTGCTCCACGACATGGATCAGGGATCTAACCCATGTCGCCTGCATTTGCAGGTGGATTCCTATCCACTCTTCCACCAGCGAAGTCCTGGTCTTCCTATTGCTAATATGGTCATTTTTCCCTTTTCTCTTGGTGTGCTGACCTTGAGCTTTATATTCTTCTTTCCTGCTTCTGCAGTAACAATCACAACCAATCAGTCCTGCTAACAGCACAGCTCTCTGTAATATTGTTGTTACTGGAAGGGATACAGACTTTAGTGAAGTTCTTAAGGTCCTTGAGAGTCATGGACTCTCTTTACTTTTAGATTTTTTTTTTTTTTACAATATTGTAGTGGTTTTGCCATACATTGACATGAATCTAACACGGGTGTACATGTATTCCCCATCCTGAACCTCCCTCCCACCTCCCTCCCCATCCCATCCCTCTGGGTCATCCCAGTGCACCAGCCCCGAGCACCCTGTCTCATGCATCGAACCTGGACTGGCGATTCATTTCACATATGATAATATACATGTTTCAGTGCCATTATCCCAAATCATCCCACCCTCACCCTCTCCCACAGAGTCCAAAAGAATGTTCTATACATCTGTGTATATTGTGTATACACAGTGTGCTGTGTATACTTTTAGATTCTTAAACATGAAGCTCAGGGCTGAGGAACTTACACAGAGTGACATCATCATTGTCAACAAAGTAAATAATAGAACCTTGGCGACCACCATTAGGGAATAGATACCTCTTCCCTGTATTTAGATGAGTTGATGCTTTTGACCTGTGGTGTTGGAGAAGACTCTTAAGAGTCCCTTGGACTGCAAGGAGATCCAACCAGTCCATTCTGAAGGAGATCAGTCCTGGGATTTCTTTGGAGGGAATGATGCTGAAGCTGAAACTCCAGTACTTTGGCCACCTCATGCGAAGAGTTGACTCATTGGAAAAGACTCTGATGCTGGGAGGGATTGGGGGCAGGAGGAGAAGGGGCCGACAGAGGATGAGATGGCTGGATGGCATCACTGACTCGATGGACGTGAGTCTGAGTGAACTCCAGGAGTTGGTGATGGACAGGGAGGCCTGGCGTGCTGCGATTCATGGGGTCACAAAGAGTCGGACACGACTGAGCGACTGAACTGAACTGAACTGCAGTTTAAGAAGATCAGATAGACTGCAGTATTGAATAGCTATCATCCTCTTTGTAGTCATTCTGGATCATAAAAGGGTTTTGTTTTTTTTTCCTCATAAAAGGGTACGAGAATGCACTGGATATCACTGTTATCACCCAGAATGTGATGACTTTATAGGTGCAGCAGTGTGGTTGGGAAATGGAGCTTGATTTGCATAGGATTTCACTGAAGATCAAGAAAAAATCAATTGTCCACATCAAAGAATAGAAGGTTTGTGGAAAGGGCTAAAGCACGTCCCACACTGTAGTCTAGGCACCCTCACCTCAGTCAGGCAATAGGTCCCTAATCTTTGACCCCTTAAATGCCTTCACCACTTGAGGATCTCCCCTGGTTGGATCCATTCATGATCATTCTTTCACTACAGTAAAATTATTTAACATGGACTTGGGGATGTATTCTTCTCCCCATGCTTTTAAAGATCTTGAAAGTCTACATTCCTTCTTGAACAAAAATACACAGGAACACACACAAAATTCAAAGAAGATCCATTTCTTTTGTCTCAAATAAAGCTGTGACCAACCTAAAAAGTGAAGTTGCTCAGTTGTGTCCAACTCTTTGCGACCCCATGGACTGTAGCCTGCCAGGCTCTGAAGAACCTCTCAGTCCATGGAATTTTCCAGGCAAGAGTACTGGAGTGGGTTGCCATTTCCTTCTCCAGGGGATCTTCCCAACCCAGGGATCGAACTTGGGTCTCCCACACTGCAGGCAGATGCTTTACCATCTGAGCTACCAGGGAAGCCTTGGTGACCAACCTCGACAGCATATTAAAAAGCAGAGACATTATTTAACCAACAAAGGTCCACATAGTCAGAGCTATGGTTTTTCCTATAGTCATGTAGAGATGTGAGAGTTGAACCATAAAGAAATCTGAGCACCAAGGAATTGATGCTTTTGAACCCTGGTGTTGGAGAAGACTCTTGAGAATCCCTTGGATTCCAAGGAGATCCAACCAGTCCATCCTAAAGGAAATCAGTCCTGAATATTCATTGGAAGGACTGATGCTGAAACTGAAGCTCCAATACTTTGGCCACCTATTGAGAATAACTGACTCATTAGAAAAGACCCTGCTGCTGGGAAAGATTGAAGGCAGGAGGGGAGAAGGGGATGACAGAAAATGAGATGGTTGGATGACATCACCTACTCAATGGACATGAGTTTGAGCAAGCTCTGGGAGCTGGTGAAGGACAGGGAAGCCTGGCTTGCTGCAGTTCATGGGGTCACAAAGAGTCGGGTATGACTGAGTGACTGAAGTGAAAGGAGATAAAATCCCTTCCCTGGTGGCTCAGATGATAAAGAATCTGCCCATGATGTGGGCAGTGCCATTGTTGCAATAATCTAGCATAATGATTGCCAAAGGGCACTGCCCACATTTCCAACATATTATGAAATTTGTGTAAGAGATCCAGCTCTTTTGTGACAAAATTCCCCTGAGACTCTGCTCCCCAAATCCTCCTGAATGTTTGGACCATGAACAGGGCTGGAGCCTCTGGGTTCCTGCTAGTTTTGTGATGGTCAAACAGAGAACCAAAATTAGCCCAAAATTCAAGACTGAATACTGAAGTAAGGTCAGTAGCCATCACCTTATACTCTGATGAGATGGGCTAGATCACCCTGGAGGGCTTGTCTCCAAGACCTGAAAGGATGAGGGCAGTTTGACCCTTTTCCTCCTCCTACATAAACTGATGATAGGGACCTCCCAGGAGGAAAACCCCCATTAGAGTTTGCCCTGCATGGGACTTGGGGAGAGTGGAGGGAAGCGAAGATCACCTGTAAGTCAGAGCACATGACCAGTAATCACAACTGGATTCTCCATCCACGGATTGATGGATAAAAAAAAAAATATATATATATATATATATATATATATATGTATGTTTGGGTTCTCCTTGGGAATTATTGTAGAGAAAAATGATGAGGACAGTCTTTTGGGTTTAGTTATGGTGAGTTGAGTGGAAAAGGGGTATTCCTGTAGCCCACACAGTAGGAGAAAATGTTCCCATTTTGATCAGTGGTATTAGTAGCTCAGACGGTAAAGCATCTGACTGCAATGCAGGAGACCGGGGTTCGATCCCTGAATCAGGAAGATCCCCTGGAGAAAGAAATGGCAACCCACTCCAGTATCCTTGCCTGGAAAATCCCATGGACAGAAGAGCCTGGCAGGCTGTACAGTCCATGGGGTCACAAAGAGTCGGACACGACTGAGCAACTAACACACATTACTAATATAAGGCTCGTAACAGTGGCATCCTCTCTTTCTTGTCCCTTGTAGACTAGAGTATATAGAAACAGTAAATATCTGTTGAACCAGTGCCATCATTTCTATTTTACATATGGAGGGCACATTGTCTTCTGCTCCATTGCACTCTTATAAAATTTCTAATTCTACTATAGATGAATTTCTATAATTCCCAACATGCTCCTCTGAATCAGTGTCTCTGCCTCTAGCCTGTATAGGACGCATGCTCAGTCGCTTCCAACTCTTTGTGACCCCATGGACTGTGGCCTGCCATGGAGGGCCATGGGATTTTTCAGGCAAAAATACTGGAGTTGGTTGCCATTTCCTCCTCCAGGGGATTTTCCTGACCCGGGGATTGAACCCCTGTCTCCTGCTCTGGCAAGTGATTCTTTCCCACTGAGCCACATAACATTAGTATAAAAATCCTTCCTAAAGTATGCTTTTCCACCATCGCTGTTTCTTCTCAAGAACCTGTAATGTTCTTCTTAGCTGCTTTTAACATCAGACTCTTCTCTGTGAAGTCCCTTTGTAATCTGACCACAGTCTACCTATCCAGTCAGTTTTCTTACAACTCATCTCCAAATTGCTCTTCATAGAGGGATACAATGTTCAAACATCTTTTTATACAACTTTTATACAACTCACATTTCCACTTCATGTATTAACAGTCTATTGTCCTTCATGTGCAAAAGCTATTTTTTTTTTTTGCTTTCTTTTTATTTAATGCAAGTATAGCTGATTACAATGTTGTATAAGTTTCAGGTACCAGCAAAGTAATTTAGTTATACATATTTTTTGAAGATTCTTTTCTGTTGTATGTTATTACAAGACATTGAATGTAGTTCACTGTGTTCTACGGTAGGTCCTTGTTGGTTATCTATTTTATATGTAGTAGCATGTTTATCAGAGAAGGCGATGGCACCCCACTCCAGTACTCTTGCCTGGAAAATCCCATGGACGGAGGAGCCTGGTAGGCTGCAGTCCATGGGGTCGCTAAGAGTCAGACACGACTGAGCGACTTCACTTTCACACTTCACTTTCATGCATTGGAGAAGGAAATGGCACCCCACTCCAGTGTTCTTGCCTGGAGAATCCCAGGGACAGGGGATCCTGGTGGGCTGCCGTCTATGGGGTCGCACAGGGTTGGACATGACTGAAGCGGCTTAGCAGCAGCAGCAGCAGCAGCATGTTTACGTTAATCTCAAACTCCTAATTTATCCCTCCCTCACCTCTTTCCCCTTTGATAAAGGTAAGTTTGTTGTTTGTGGGTCTGTTTCTGTTTTGTATATAAGTTCATTTGTATCATTTTTCTTTAGATTGCACATATAAGTGATAATGTATATTTGTCTTTGACTTATTTCACTTAGTATGATAATGTCTAGGTCCATTGGTATTGCTGCAGATAACATTATTTCATTCTTTTTTATGGCTGAATCATAGTCCTTGTATAAATATACCATGCCTTTCTTATTCTTATTTATCCTTTTTCTGTTGGTGGACATTTAAGTTACTTCCGTGTTTTAGCTATTGTAAATAATGCTTCAGAGAACATTGATGTGGATGTATTTTTCATTATAGTTTCCTTTATATGTATTCCCAGGAGTAGGATTGCTGGATCATATGGTGGCTCTATTTTTAGTTTTTTAAGGAGCTATTTTTTTATATAACTTAACAGCACAGATTTTTTTCCAGACCTCTTTTTCTTTTCTTTTTCTTTCTCATTGATTTACAGTAGTTGCTTTACAATATTGTGTTAGCTTTGAGTGAACAGCAAAGTGATTTATTGATATATACATACATACATATATGTTCTTTTTCAGATTCTTTGTCATTATAAGATATTTAATGTGGTTCCCTGTTCTATACACTGGGTCCTTGTTGTGTATCTGTTTCATATGTAGCAGTGTGTATCTGTTAATCCCAAATTCCTAATCTATCCCTACCCCCCCTTTTATTCATATCTAAGAAAAGTTTACAGTGGAAAAGTAATATGAGTTTTTGTATTTTAATTAAATGTGTGATAAACACATGTAGGTCTGGTACAAGAATAAATACATAAAGCAGTGGTAGAAAAATAGAAATGCTTAAACGTGCCCTGTCAGATATTATCCCAATAGGTTATATAGGAAATATCATATAGCAAGGGAGAAAGATTGACATTCCATAAATCGGATCAAGGAAAATGTAAGTATACCCTCATCTGTTCCTCAACAGCAAAAGAAATGGTGAAAGTATTAAAAAGCAAAGTGTACATGGACACAATGGGGGAGGAATATATGTGATATTCTGTTTGTTGAAGGATGGGTACATCCTTTGTCCTTTATGTATTATGATTGCCCTGGGTTTTTATAATTAGTGTTTTCATCATTACCAAAAAAAGTTTAAAAACTAAAATTACTTTTTGTTATCAGGAAAATTATGAGTATTCACTAATAACCACAAAAAGAGGGTATCTTTCCTAGTATACAATCAGTGGAGCAATGGCAAAATACACTATCGACAGATTTGACTAAAAATTTAATTTCTGTGCCTAAAAAAAGTATTAATTACCAAAAAACCTAAAACATAAAGAGACTCTCACAAATTAAAAATCAGACATCCTAATAAAAAATTAAATACTGAATGCTGCTAAGTCACTTCAGTTGTGTCCGACTCTGTGCGACCTCATAGACGGAAGCCCACCAGACTCCCCCATCCCTGGGATTCTCTAGGCAAGAAGACTGGAGTGGGTTGCCATTTCCTTCTCCAATGCATGAAAGGGAAAAGTGAAAGTGAAGTCGCTCAGTCGTGTCCGACTCTTTGCGACCCCATGGACTGCAGCCCACCAAGCTCCTCTGTCCATGGGATTTTCCAGGCAAGAGTACTGGAGTGGGTGGCCATTGCCTTCTCCACAATACTGAATAAGTTTATATAAAAAATAGAAATATGTTCAACCACATTAGTAATCAAGGAAATACAGCTTTAAACTATAATGAAATAACATCTTATCTATCAATTTACCAGAAAGTAAAGTCATAAAAATCAGTACTAATAATTAAAAAATGGTGAGATGAGCAAATTCATGGACATGGTGACGTAAGTTACTTACTGGCACAAGCACTCAAGAAGGAAGTTTTGCGTAACACATCGAGATTCCTTAAAATAGTAAATTCCTAGGAAATTACTCTCAGAAAATAAAGAGTTTTCACAATTACTTATTGGAAAGACACTCATCACAGTTTTATGTGATGCTTTGTGACTGTGAATTTGTAAAGAACATAAGAAAAAGTCAATTAAGATACAGCAGAAACTAGCACAACATTGTAAAGCAAGTATACTCCAAAGTAAATTAAAAAAAAAAAACACACAATGCACACAATAGAATGGTATGCAACAATGGCAAATTATGCAGTCTGAGTTCATTAGATAATCAGGAAATGTCCCTAGCATAACATTAAGGGGGAGAGCAGAATGCAGAACCACACAGTAATAAAATGGTGATTTGATTAAACTAAATTGTGTGTGTGTGTAAAATCAAAATATGAACAATGGTGGTAATACAATCTTGGAAATAAAACCTCCATTAATTATTTTTCTAGTTTCCTGTTCTCAGTATTTTGAAATGTTTTTTTTTTTAATAAAAAAGCAATCAGAAATAAACAAGTAACTATAGATTTTACAAGAAGCTTTGGGAAGTATGGGAGGACTGTAAGCCACCTGTGGACGTGAGAGAAGTAAATGAAGACTCCAGTGTTCTCTGAAATAAGGAAAACAAAGGGGTCTTTCAGTAGGAAAGAAGCTATGGCAACGTTTTAGTCAGTTCTTTTCCTTGGCTATCCCCTAGGCCTCAGTTTATCCAAGAGAACACTGATTTTTCTTTTTTTCTTACAGAACGTTTGCTGATTCAAGCAGATGGTTTGTTTTCTAAACCGACTCCCTTGTAACTTCTCCCTCACTCCAAGTAACAGGCATTTCCTTGACCTCAGCTTGTGTTCCAGCTCTTTCCATGCCTGAAAGAAAATCCAAGGACTTTTAGCATCCAAATCTAAGAAGTCTGGGGTGATGATGTACGTGTTTTCCCTCACTTTTACCACAGTGTCACATATCTCACACCCATGTACTGCAGCCACAGCCCACAAAAGTCAGAAGCATGAGTTTGCCCCAAGCTGGCAGAAATTGCCCTGTGATGGTTATATTAATAATTACCCTAATGCTAAACAACTCACCTTTGTGAACACTTTGCCTTTGGCACAGTTTTTGATACCTACAATTTCATTCACTTCCCTGAAGGCTTGTTGTGGGGGGGTTAAGAGATGCTTGAAAACTTTCTGTCTTGGTCTTTCTGTGAGTCCTTGGCCTCTTGCCTTTCTTTTTCTCCCCACTATCTGAGCTCTGTACTATTCACACTACCCGCCATTGTGACTCTGGCCCCATAACCTTGAGCTAGTACCAAGTGCCTCTCAAGTAGCACAGCTCCTTCCTGCTCTGTCCCATAGACTAGCCCTCAGCCTAGGGACCTAGCTGAGTTTTGCTTCCTTCTAGTAAAGGGATCAGGCTTCCCTGGTGACTCAGATGGTAAAGAATCTGCCTGCAGTGCTGGAGACTGGGGTTCGATTCCTGGGTTGGGAAGATCCCCTGAAGGAGGGCATGGCAACCCACTCCAGTATCCTTGCCTGGAGAATCTCCATGGACAGCGGAGCCGGGAGGCTACATTCCATTGGGTCACAAAGAGTTGGACACAACTGAGCCATTAAGCACAACACAGTTAAGGGATCACAGAAGGTTTTATTCCTATCTCAATGTGAAAGCTCTAAGCAAATATTTCTCTTGGTAAATAACAACTTCTGAATGTTACAATTGCCCTGGATATCTGGAAAGAGCAGTTGTTGCATTTTTCATCAATATCACGAGGCTGATCCTTAGTTGATAGGTGTGGGAATGGCTAGCTGAACCAGTTGTTAAACTATGGGAATTGTAGGCTAATACGCAGTCTCTGCCCTCATGTCCCACTTCATTGAGGTTGCCCCAGTATCTCCCCTAGGACACCCTGGATCTCCCTACAATCCAGCAACTTGGTTAATACAATCCAGTATTAACCAAGGGGTTAATACTTGGCCAGGCACCAGCTAAGCTGATACAAATTTGGATTGATCAGTGGCCAAGGCACTCAGGGTGTAAGTTTCCTTTGTTTGTTTCCATTCTTTTCCTTTGTTTTGCTGCCTCTCACAGCTTATGGGATTTTAGTTACCCTGATAGAAGTCCTAACCACTGGATAGGCAGGGAATTCTCAGGGTGTGATTTTGATTGCTGCTGCTTCATCATCAGGCTTCCCTCGTGGCTCAAACCGTGATACATCAGATGAATGGTTAGTCACTTGGGTATATCTGACTCTTTGTGACCCCAGGATCTGTAGCCCTCCAGGCTCCTCTGTCCATGGGCTTCTCCAGTCAAGAATACTGCAGTGGGTTGCCATTCCCATCTCCAGAGGATCCTGGATCCTGACCCAGGGATTGAATCTGCATCTCCTGCATTGCAGGCAGACTCTTTACCAGCTGAGCCACCTGGAAAGCCCAATACACCAGATCAATATATAAATCAATCCCTTTGTTATAAAGAACTTCTAGCCAGCTTGAGCACCCAGCAGAATCACCTGGAGGGCTAGTTAAACCACACATCTGGGCCCTACCCTCAGAGATTCTGATTCATTAGGTCCAGGGTGGGGCCTGAGAATTGGCATTTGTCACAATTCCCAGGCAACCCTGAGGCTGATGCTCCCGGTCCTCTGTTCCACAGACAGCTCCCTGATCTAAAAGGATCTCTAGAGCAGCTTCTCAAACACCAATGTGCATAAGAACCACCTGGGGAATCTTGTAATCCAGATTCTTATTCAGAACATCAGGGATGGAGCTTGACATTCTGCTTTTCCTTTAAGCATCCCAGGCGATGATGCCACTGTCTGTATGACCTTGAATAGCAAGGTCTTCTAAAGAGAATTCATACTTCTCATCCACATAATGAAAGTCCTCCCTTACAAATCCTTTATCCTTTCTGTACACAATTCCCTTCCCATCCTTCCTTCTTTCACTTATTACTCTTTGTAGTTCCTGTAGCTTCTTTCATTCTTTTTTTCTTTAATGACAAATTCACGGGTGATGCTAATACTGTTAGTCTGAGAGCATCCTGGAGAGTAAGACCCTAAAATGGCTTTAATTCTAGGCCTTGGTTGCAGAGCCCTTCAGAACAACCCCTTCTTCCTCTCATGTTGTTGTTTAGTCGCTAAGTTGTGTCTGACTTTTCTGTGACCTCATGTACTGTAAGCCCACCGTGCTCCTCTCTCCACGGGATTTCCCAGGCAAGAATACTGGAGCAGGTTGCCATTTCCTCCTCCATGGGATCTTCCCAACCTAGGGATTGAGCCCAGGCAAAAAAAAGAAGTCACTCTTGCTTGCAAACGTATCCTTGAACTTCTCCTCACCACTCAACTAAAAACGAAGTCAACTCAAAGAAGGTATCACCCACTGGAGTGTTTGGTAAGAGAGAATCTGATCTTTTTTTCCTTAGGATAAAACTAACCATGATCTGAATCTTATATTAATACTAAATAGTCCTTCACATGTTGGCATGTCTCTGTAAGTTTTGAGGTGGATTGCAAGTCATGTATATCAATGATTTATCTCTTTATTCTTATTTTTTAGTTATCCTTTTAAAAATTATTTTCTCTTGGCCCTCTTTTGCTCTTCCTCACTCCCTTTTCCTCTCACTGACTTTCTTTTCTTTCTTTCTCTCTTTACTTTTCTTCCCACTCTGGTTTTTTTTTTTTTTTTCTTGTTAATATTTTTAAGATTTTAAATTCTCAACCAATGCTTAGGATTCCATCCCTGGATAATTTTTTTATTTTATTTTAATGCAACCCCAAGTACTCAGAAAGAGACTCCACCCAGACTGTTTTGGAGCTTCATGATTCCAACAATGAGGTCAGAAATGGGTCTAGGAAAATACATGTGAGTGCGTGTTGGGGAAACAAAGAAGACAGTCAAGTACAAAAGGCAAAGCTAGAGCGCCCTTTTCCAGAAAATACTTGACTGAGAGCTTTTATCCAGGACTAGAAACTTGTACTTCTTACCAACTAAGCACTTTTTCTGCAAAACATAAAAAAGGTGTGTTTTTATGAACTTGGTCATTCATTTCCTGGACCTTATAATAGTGCTTAATTCCAGTTGGATATAAACAGACTTCTGAGATCCGTCAGCTCCTACTCTCCCTGCCCTTGGGCTGGGCAAGCTGCTTTGCTGCAAATTCTGTGGAAAAATCTGCAAGCCCTAGTTCTAAAAGGCAGAAGTCCTAGCCCAACCTTGCTCCACATCTGGGAACCCAGGGACATGGCAGGAGTTTGTTGGTTTAGCAGCTTGCCTAAGAGTTAAATCTGTGCCATCTCCTTTCCAAGTGCAGTGGAAGGAAGTTCAAGAAGAGCTAGTTCCATAAGGAAAAGGATAGTGGAGATGGTAGATACCTTATTGTTGTGGGGAAAAAGAGGGATTCACTGCATTCAGTTCATCCAGTACTAACTGGCTCACTAAGAGACCTGCAGATTCATCAGCTGACCTTATGTTCCTCCCTGTCTGACAGGTGACCCAGACTTGAATTCAAAATTAATTCTGGCTAAAATAAGTTGTCTAAGCTTGCTGCTGCACCTTGATCATCTCATCTGTGGAGTGGACACAATCACCTCAACTAGAAGAGTATTTGTAAAATAACAAAGTGATGCCAAGAACAGAGTCCATACTTGGAAACAGCGTTTCTCAACAGGGGGCTTGGAAGATGTTCAATATGTACCAATATCTATCTTTCCTTCTTGAATGAAAAAGGAAAAAAAGGAGAGATAATGGCAGGATCTTCAGTGGATAACCATGAATAAAATTCTGGGCGTGATGGTAAAAGCATCACAATCAGCAGGCTCAAACTCAAATGCCAATAGAAGCCAGGCAAGTAATATTAACAAGCAAACCACCCCCAGAACAACAACAAAAAAAGAATACAGAAGATACTGGACAGAGATATTAGAAATGCTTCAAGTACCTATTATCATGGTAGAAGACAAATAGCTGCACACCCTCAACGAAAATGGCATCTTTCTACTCCACCCTGGGTTCTTGGAGCAATGGAAGATGATAAGGACAGGACCCAGCTGGAAAGAGCATGCTCATTCTAGCAGGGCAACCACTGCTTTTCGTTTGACAATCGAGGCCCAGGGTTGCCAGATCTTAGGACTCCTTGCAAGATGAGTAAGAGGCTTTGTTTATTCCTAAAGTATTCCAGTTTGTAAATGTTGGTCAACCCTATGATATGACCAGCAGTGGGCCATCAGGGGCTTGTGGACATTAGTCTACAAGCCACGTTGCTTCTCCTTTTCAGAGATCTGCCAGCTCAGAAGGGAGCATACAGACTTGCAGTTTGCCTTTTGTGCACTAAGAGGTAAGAAAACCCTTTCTGAAGTAGAAACTTGCAAGGCCAGAATGATACATGCCTTTGCTGACTTGAGCTAGGAGCTCTTTTTCATATCTGTTTATATCTGTTAATTATCTTGTATAATTATAAAAGCATATATAATTATAAAAGATATAAAGAAATAATCATTTTAAATATACTTCTTTATATCTGTTAATTATCATCATATCCCTAGGAGGTACTCACTAACTCCATTTTGCAGATAAAGAAATAGAAGCTTAGATAAGCAATCATTTGCTCAAGAGCTCACAGTAGCAGCACTCAGGTTTGAAACCAAGTTGTTTCATCCAAGTCTGGTGCCTCTCATGTATTGCAAAGTGGAAAAATAACATTTGTCTGAGTCTAAAGCTTGTTTTCCTTCCACCTTCTCCCTTGATAAATATTAAGCAGTTAGGGAAGCTCAGAAAGAAACTTAGATGACTGGAATGCCGGTTGGTAAATAGTTATTTCAGAGTAGCAATGAATATTTTGAGTCTGGACATATTGCAGGACAGAAATTAGATTCCTCAGTCCTAAAGTTAGATTTTGCTCTACTGTTGTATATCTTGAATGAGAGATTTTTTAAACAGCAGTGGCAATGTTGAGTCACAGTTCTTGCAGTTTGACCCAAGTGGAGAAATTCTATAATACTGTATCTGAGTGGTTACCAGGTAATTATTTGAAATTCCAACTTAATTTGGTTTAAACTATAAAGGGATTTGCTGTCTATGGAAACAAAAATTCCAGGCTTTGATTGAACTTCTGGCAATATTTCATCCTGGGGACCGAGAAACCAAAAACGCAGGTTTCCTCTCTGCTCTCTGAAACAGTAGTAGTAGGGTTAGTTACTCAGTCATGTCCAACTCGGTGACTCCACGGACTGCAGACCACCAGGCTCCTCTGTCCATGGGATTCTCCAGGCCAGAATACTGGAGTGGGTAGCCATTCTCTTCTCCAGAGGGTCTTCCCGACCCAGGGATCAAACCCAGGCCTCATACATTGCAAGCACATTCTTTACCATCTGAGCTACAGGGAAGGTCTGAAACATTGGTATTACACAAAGACTGGGTTCCTGCATGTTTTATAGTAGCTTCCAATCAGCATCTTGTTTATATCTGGATAAAGAGGAAATTTCAGTAACTGTCACAAGTGCTAGGAATTGCTTTCTCTTGTTTTCTTATCTTCTCTTGGGTAACCCTTGGTCTAAATATAGGATTGTTGGTTGGATTAAGATCATTAGGTCAAGGGAGTTCCCTGGTTTCCCAGTGGTTAGAGATCCATGCTTCCATTGCAGGGGCATGACTTTGATCCATGGCCAGGGAACTAAGATCTCCCAGCCACGTGGTGTGGCCAAAAAATAAAAAAATCATCAGGGTTGAACCCTGGATTTAGGGTTAGAGTAATCAAGGAAATGGCAACCCACTCCAGTGTTCTTGCCTGGAGAATCCCAGGGATGGGGGAGCCTGGTGGGCTGCCGTATCTGGGGTCGCGCAAAGTCGGACACGACTGAAGCGACGTAGCAGCAGCAGCAGCAGTCCCATACAAAGTTCATAGCTGCAATAAAATGGGGGAGGGATAAATTTGCCCACAGAAAATCAGGGTATTTTTGGTAGAAAGAGGAAGAAATGGGTACTAGAAAGCAACTGACAAATATCTGCTACAAAAAACAATTTGGCTGAAGCTATACAAGAAATATTCATAGTTTTCCATCTAGCACACACACACAAAAGAAAGGCGGATAATTCATTCCTGAGAGGCCTGAATGGAGGAATGGAAAAGCTAGAAAGAATAATTTTGCTGGGATTTCAGCTAGCAGTGGTGGTTGCTGTTGCTCTGAAGAAGGTTTAAGGAGTTGCTGCTGTTTTTATAAAGCCCAGCAGTTAAAATGTATCATATCATATATGAAACGAATCGCCAGTCCAGGTTCGATGCATGATACAGGATGCTTGGGGCTGGTGCACTGGGATGACCCAGAGGGATGGTACGGGGAGGGAGGTGGGAGGGGGGTTCAGGATGGGGATCACATGTATACCCGTGGTGGATTCATGTTGATATATGGCAAAACCAATACAATATTGTAAAGTAATTAGCCTCCAATTAAAATAAATAAATTTATATTAAAAAAATAATAAAATAAATTTACATTTTAAAAGATTGTGAAAACAAAGAATATGAACCAACAACTGCATGTTGTCCATAAAGCCCCCAATATTATCTGGTTCTTGACAGGAAAAGTCTGCCAACCCCTGGTCCAGTCAGTCCATAAGAGTGAAATTTCACTACCTCCTAAATAATTAAGGCAAAATAACAAAGTTTAGGGAATCTGGGACTCAAAAAACCAAATTTACAAGAAGCATTATTTTAGAATTAAGGCTTTAGTATCTTTCTCAACTGCAAAATAATTCCTTCAGAATCCTAAATGAAAATAACTTTTCATCTATTTAATACATGAATACCTTGCTTATTTCTCATTTGATGGTTGCCAGGACTGGGGGAGGGAAGGAAGTGCATGGAAATAGGTAGTAGGAGATTAAAAAGAGACAGACACATTATTGATTCTGCACACAAGGCCAGCAGTTGTCAGATTCTTACTGACCACATACTGACCAAGTAGTCATGGCATGCAAATGAAAATAGCTCCATGTCTTCCAAAGTTCTAGGTTCTAAGATGTCATGTTCAGTGATGTCATAGAGAAGGTACCCTTATACTCCGGCCAGGATGCTATAATTGGTAAGAGACAGCTACAGTCTGCCAACTGAACCAACAGGAGAGTTTTGTCAGCAATTCCCAGGTGTAAATCATGGTGCAGAATATTAGAGACATGGCAAGTATTTATTTGGCTTCAAGAAGTATTTCAAAAGAGACCGTCTTGAGAGCAGATTTGATTAGCTCTAAGTAATATTTCCTCCATGCAGTACTCCTTTGTTGCTCCGAGGCAAGAAGAGTTTGTTTTTTTAATGCTTTTTCTTCATGCTGTTTCTTGAGGGATGGCATTCTGTGGAGAATAGCCAAGAGCAAAGTTGATCAAAAAGAGTTTTATCCCTTCCTGCTTCTCATTTCTTGCTTTTACTCTAGCTAGATCCAGACCAGCTTGTAACATATCTCATCCTATATCTGATCCTACCAATTTTACTTTGATTGTACCTGGAAATTTTTCTGGAAGTTAAATAGTCCACATTTTTCTCTTATCCTAGGAAAGAGAACCCCTAGACATGCCTGTAGAATGGAAAGGGGGCATTAATAATTGTTGAGGTGGTATTTCATAAAGCCACTTGCCATCCATTGTCCAGTGGTACTGCTGTAACAGATCTCAATACATGTAAAGGCCAGGGATAATTATTTATAAAGAAGAAAATTGCCTTTAAAAGAGTAGAGAGGTGAAGCAGGCATTAGCATCCAGACATTCTGATACCCACTCATTTCAGGGGGACCAGGAGCTGGAGGAAAGGGGGAGGTGTAGGGCCTGGGTCTTCCCTCCACTAGCACCTTCAGACTTAGACTTTTGACACTTTCCCAAACTGGCTTGTGTTTAAGATCACAAATATGAGACCAGCCAGATAGAAAGAAGGTATGGCCATGTAACTTTGGCTTAAGAAAATGTTTTAAAAATAGCATACACTTGCTAATGATTTTACTAATTTTTTTCTTTTCTTTTTTTTTTTTTTTTTGGTTTCCTGGGAATCTCACAGAGAAGCCCTCTCCATCTCCTCCTTCACCTATTCTGAGGACCTATTGTTTCCTTTATGCCTTTATTCAAATATTACATCGAGGTGGTCCTTGGCCACCCAGACTGAAATTGTAATCCAACTCTCATCCTTCCTTCTTATTTTATTCTTCTCCTTTTTTTCTTTGGGCTTCTCTGGTAGCTCAGCTGGTAAAGAATCCACTTGCAATCTGGGAGACCTGGGTTTGATCCCTGGGTTGGGAAAGATCCCCTGGAGAAGGGAACAGCTACCCACTCCAGTATTCTGGCCTGGAGAATTCCATGGACTGTATAGTCCATGCGGTCACAAAGAGTTGGACACGACTAAGCTACTTTCACTTTTTTTCTTTATTAGCAGTGATCACAAATTTACTATATATTTCACTTATCTCACTGTTGCTGCTGCTGCTGCTAAGTCGCTTCCGTTGTGTCTGACTCTTTGCGACCCCAGAGGTGGTTACCGTTGACTTTCCCCTAAATGCAGACTTCATGAAGGGAGGGGGTGGAATGTTTTGTATTTTTGTCCATGCTGTATCCTAGCAGTGTGTCCAGTACCTGGCACAGAGTAGGCCTTAACTGGTACATGTGGGATCACTCTGTACCATGGAGTATTACCTACAGAGAACTTAGCCAAGTCAAGTTCGTGGGACCAACTAGGTCAGTTTATACCCTAACAACTACTGGGAAGTGAAGAGTTGGGGGTTTCTGAGGATGACATCTAACTTACAACTTCAGAAGCAAGTGAGAAGTGGAGGTGGCGTGGCTCTCTGAAAAGTTAATCACTCCTCTCTTGGAGGCATATTATTAAAGGAAGAATGTGTCTTCTTTGAGTCATCAGTTTAACCTCCTGAAAGGAAGTCAAATGACAGTGTAATTGTCAGGACTCCCCTATTATAGAGTGTATTCCATCTGTATGGAATAAATCCCATCCCTGTTTCCAGTGGTAGGCCCCAATTGATTTAACTCAATTACTGATCCCACCCCTCCATCTTAATTAGTGGTCCAGGGATGAGTGAATGATGGCATTTGGGCTAGACAGAGAGAAAGAGAGTAAGCTCCATTACCGTAAAGAACTCAGGAGGCAATTTTCTATAGTGGTTAAGGAAATGGATCTTGGAGTCAAACTAGTAAGGTTAGTAACCCCAACTATGACACTCACCAGCTGGTTGACCTTGAGAAAGTTTAAAAATGTTATTTTATTCATCTGTGAAATGGGGATAATGATAATAATACTGCATAGGGTGGTTGTAAAGATTAAGGAAGAGAATACCAGTCACAGAGTAAATTAGGTACTATTATTGCAATTCCAGTGAGAAAAGGAAAAATAAATCCTTAACGGAACACTGTGTATTAGCAGATTATTCATTTAGTCAACTAAATGCTCCCTGAGTACTTAACATGTGCCACTTAGGGGCCATGAAGGCACTGAAGTGAATCAGGATTGGGCTCTGTGGGGGACTTATTGGAAAGCCAAGTCGTGTAGGACATTGTTCACAAAGCAATCAAGCATAGATACCATGACATGAGGTCCCAGAAGGGAAATCTTACTTTATTTAGATGATACAAATAGCTGATAGAAAATTCACTTAAGACATTCAGCAAGAAGCATGTCTTATCCTTAAATGTATGGTTTTAACTATAGCTTTAATAATGATCAGCCTCCCCCCGCAAAAACAAACAAACAAACAAAAACAAGAAATGATTAAAGGTGCTGAATTAGCTTCTGTTTAGATTTCTCTGTTAATGCATGTTTAGGTCCTTGTTTTAAAAAATTAGATATAGATATCCACCTTGAACACCATTCATCCTCACCCTCTACTCCTCATCTCTCATTGACCAGTCTCAGTCTCTTGCCAGAGGTATCCAGCCATTATCAACCATCATTACCAATCCATCTGGTAAATAGAATCCTAAAGTTTTTGTGGGGTCGCAAAGAGTTGGACATGATTGAGTGACTGAACTGAACTGAACTGAAAGTTTTTGGCACCCCACTCCAGTACTTTTGCCTAGAAAATCCCATGGACAGAGGAGCCTGGTAGGCTGCAATCCATGGGGTCGCTAGAGTCGGACACGACTGAGCGACTTCACTTTCATTTTTCACTTTCATGCATTGGAGAAGGAAATGGCAACCCACTCCAGTGTTCTTGCCTGGACAATCCCAGGGATGGAGAAGCCTGGTGGGCTGCTGTCTATGGGGTCGCACAGAGTCAGACTCGACTGAAGCGACTTAGCAGCAGCAGCAGCAGCATGTATACTTAGGAAGATAAATATATATATATGCCCTCAGGGACATTTAGGAAAGATTGCGTTCCCTGGAGAACAATGGGGTGGGCACCATAACTATGCTGTCATTTTGTGCCTTGCATGACTATATGAGATTCAGTGACTGTACACATTTCCTCATTTATGTTCTGGTCTCAGGATGAATTAAAAGCATTTTTGAAAGCTGCTGGAAACAAACTTGTGGTAATTGAATTCTCAGCAAAATGGTGTGGTCCTTGCAAAAGGATTTATCCTGTTTTTCATGTAAGTATCATCAGTGTCTATTTCACAGTTTTTTAGAAGGAATTTAAAGTCCTCGAATACTTTTCCCAATAAATCTTAAAAGTTTGGCAGTTATGAGCCATTATGGGGTGATAGTTTTTCCCCCACTTAGTGCCCACTTCTTTATTACTATTGTTATTTTAATTTTTAAAATTTTATTGATGGATAGTTGATTTACAGTGTTGTGTTAGTTTCAAGCATACAGCACAGTGATTCACTTAGACGGATAGATAGGGTTATAGAGACATATTTTTTTCATATTCTTTTTTCTTATAAGTTATTATAAAATATTGACTATAGTTCCCTGG
Source organism: Bubalus bubalis (assembly GCF_019923935.1). NCBI lineage: Eukaryota > Metazoa > Chordata > Mammalia > Artiodactyla > Bovidae > Bubalus > Bubalus bubalis. The sequence continues at coordinate 161,677,893 of NC_059159.1, read as the reverse complement.
TCCTTGTTGGTTATTTGTTTTATGTATATCAGTGTATATGTGTTAATCCCAATAAATAATCCCAACACAAACTTCCTAATTTATCCCTCCTCCTCCTTTCTCTGTTAGTAAGCATAAGTTTGTTTTAAAATAATTGTACTACCCAAGGCAATCTACAGACTCAATGCAGTCCTCATCAAATTGGCAATGGCTTTCTTCACAGAGCTAGAAAAAAAATTTTTTTAATTTGCATGGAAACAAAGCAAATAGCAATCTTGAGAAAGAAAATTGGAGTTGGAGGAATCAGGCTCCCTGACTTCAGACTATACTACAAAGCTACAGTAATCAAAACAGCATGGTACTGGCACAAAAGCAAACATAGATCAATGGGACAGGTTAGAAAGCCAGAAATAAACCCACATACCTATGATCAATTTATGAAGATCAGTTTATCAAGAGGCAAGACTATAAATGGAGAAGAAACTGTACAGTCTCTTCAGTAAGTGGTGCTCAGAAAAATGGACAGCTAGATGTAAAAGAATGAAATTATAGCATTCACTAGCACCATATAAAAATGGTATTAAAATAATAATCTAAATGGATTAAAGATCTAAATGTAAAACCAAATACCATAAAGGAAAATATAGGCAGAACACTCTTTGACATAAATTGCAACAATATCTTTTTAGATCCATCTTCTAAAGTAATGAAAATAAAAACAAAAATAAACAAATGGGACCTGATTAAACTTAAAATCTTCTGCATGGAATCAGGTTTTTTTGGAAGCATCCTGCTTAACCTGAAGATAATTTAGTGAGATCTAATTAGATCATTAGTACACACACCAGATTAATACTGTTTATTTGTGGATAATTCTACAAGGATCATCAAAATGTGCGAAAGAGTATAGTTGTATAAAGGAATGGATTATTCATAATAATGGCATTTTACCAAAGTTCTAGAGTTGAGAACTTCCAAATATTGGAATAGATTACAGATGAACATGGTATTTTTTAAACTATAATAAAAAAGAATAAACTACCCCCAATCTTTCAACCCCATTATCAGAAGAAATCCTATGTCTTACTTATTCCTTTCATATCTGAGCTCCTTTATAAAATTTCTTTGTAAAATATTCCACTTAATTGTAATCATATGTTTATATTCAGGTCTTTTTCCATCTACACATTGGTTTATGTTTTTATCAACTCTCCAGATTATACTTTCCATGTCCATACAGTGTTTCATCTAGTTAATTTTTCTGTTACCCCATTTAAGTGTTTGCACCATTTGGTGGGGGGATTGTACAACATGCTGCAGAAAGAAACCCAGGGCATTTTCTTTTCATTTCTCCTTACTGCACAGAAGTTTCACATTTACGGTCCATTTTGTGCAATTTCCTACTTCAGTTATAAAGTTCAGATTTCTCTACACAACTGAAAATATATTATTTTTCATCAGGGTTTGTAACATTTCAATTTTTTGACTTAAACTCTTATATCTACTTGAATTCGTTCTATTCAGTCATAAACTTTGATATTTAAAAGAAACATATTCAGATAATGAAATTCGCTACATGACATCAGTTCAGTTCAGTCACTCAGTCATGTCTGACTCTTTGTGACCCCATGGACTGCAGCATGCCAGTTTTCCCTGTCCATCACCAAATCCTGGAGCTTACTCAAACTCATGTCCATTGAGTCAGTGATGCCATCCTACCATCTCATCCTCCGTCATCCCCTTTTCCCTCCACCTTCAATCTTTCCAGCATCAGGGTCTTTTCCAGTGAATCAGTTCTTCGCATCAGGTGGCCGAAGTATTGGAGTTTCAGCTTCAACATCAGTCCTTCCAATGAATATTCAGAATTGATTTCCTTTAGGATTGGCTGGTTAGATCTTCTTGCAGTCCAAGGGACTCTCAAGAGTCTTCTCCAACACCACAGTTCAAAAGCTGAATCAGTTCTTTGGCACTCATCTTTCTTTATACTCCAACTCTCACATCCATACATGACTACTGGAAAAACCATAGCCATGACTAGATGGACCTTTGTTGACAAAGTAATGTCTCTGCTTTTTAATATGCTGTCTAGGTTGGTCATAGCTTTTTTTCCAGGTAGCAAGTGTCTTTTAATTTCATGGCTGCAGTCACCATCTGCAGTGATTTTGGAGCCCCCAAAAATGAAGTCTGACACTGTTTCCACTGTTTCCCCTTCTGTTTGCCATGAAGTGATGGGACCAACTGCCATGATCGTAGTTTTCTGAATGTTGAGTTTTAAGCCAACTTTTTCACTCTCCTCTTTCACTTTCATCAAGAGGCTCTTTAGTTCTTCGCTTTCTGCCATAAGGGTGGTATCATCTGTATATCTGAGGTTATTGATACTTCTCCAGGCAATCTTGATTCCAGCTTGTGCTTCATCCAGCCCGGTATTTCACATGATGTACTCTGCATATAAGTTAAATAAGCAGAGTGACAATGTACAGCCTTGATGTACTCCTTTCCCAATTTGGAACCAGTCTGTTCCATGTCGGGTTCTAACTGTTGCTTCTTGACCGGCATACAGGTTTCTCAGCAGGGAGGTCAGGTGGTCTGGTATTCCCATCTCTTTCAGAATTGTCCACAGTTTATTGTGATCCACACAGTCAAAGGCTTTGGCATAGTCAATAAAACAGAAATAGATGTTTTTCTGGAACTCTCTTGCTTTTTCAATGATCCAGCGGATGTTGGCAGTTTGATCTCTGGTTCCTCTGCCTTTTCTAAATCCGGCTTGAACATCTGGAAGTTCACGGTTCACATATCAACATCTATTTTGTGCCTAAAATTATTGGAATATCTACAGCAAATATTTTAACATCTGGCAGGCCTCTCTATTCAGACACTTAAAACTTAAGGGTCTCCAATGTTTAGCTTTAGGAGTATAAATATCCTCACCTGCCACAAAGTCAACACTGATCAGATTTCATTGCCCAATAGGCATTTTAGGCTCAGGCTTAGTAACCTCTTCTTCCCTTCATACCTTTAGGCCCTGAGAATGGCTGAGGTTGTGTCCAGGCTCTCACAGCTCCTCCACACCCATCCTTAACTTTACAGTTATTTACAGTTAGCCCTTTGGTGATAAACTTCCCTAAATTATCCTAACTTGAATGTGCTGTTTTCTGTTGGAATCCAGACTAATGTACACACAGTTTAGTTTGGTTTTTTTTTTTTTTAATTTGGGTGTATCCACACTCTGAAATACTATTCAGATGATAAAAAGAGTCAAGTAGACCCATACATAATGATGGAATTCTCTCCAAGACAACATAGAATTAAGTAAAAAGAGAACAATATAGGAAAATTTATGGACTATAGTACCATTTATGTAAAGCAGAGCTAAAAATCCATATATATATATATACACCAGGGCTCCCTGGTGGCTCAGACAGTAAAGAATTCGCCTGCAATACGGAAGACCTGGGTTCAATCCCTAGGAAGATCCCCTGGAGGAGAGCACAGCAAACCACTCCAGTATTCTTGCCTGGAGAATCCCCATGGACAGAGGAGCCTGGCGGGCTACAGTCCATGGGGTCACAAATGAGTGACTAAGCATGCAGGACGTATCTGTGTGTATGTATATATCAGTATGTATGTAGACAAAGAGGAGCAGAAGATACATAGCAAATGGTTTTTTTTTTCTGTGAAAGGGAGTGAAAATTGGAGTAGGGTTGAGAATAGGGAAATTTCATATTTTGCTTTATTTTTCTTGTGATGTTTGAACTTTTACAAGAGAATGTATTTATGTATTCTGTGTCATTTTTTTAAAACCCACAGTACATAATGGATTTGGAGAAAAGGCTTTTATTACTCTAGGGCACTGTATCAGTCAGAACTCAAAAACTGGAAACAGGAACCAAATTAGACAGAAAAAAACTTTAATACAAGGAATTAAATGCTCATAAAATCATTATAAGGCTGGATGAATGGGCTCCAGACTGGAACCCCAAGGATGACTCAAGAGCACCACAGACCCATTTGAGGGGATCCTAACTTTGCCATAATGAGATATGAGAGGAGATGAGAGGCTACTACTGGGAGGAAAAAACAACAATAGCAGTTGGGGAGTCAGAACCAGAATCTGGAAGCTGGTGCTGGGGCACTGGATCCTTGAGATCCAGCAGCATGGAGGTAGCATGATCTTGCTCTCCAGCAGGAACATCCAAAGACAAAAAGAAAGTAGCTCCGTCTCACTTCTGCCTTCCCAGTCTTACCTGCATGTGTCTCATTGGTGAAACCAATTTGCATCCAGAACTGTAGCTGCAAGGGAATCCGAGGAATCTTTCCCTTTTCCCTTTTCCAGGCTCTGCAGGAAGGTGGAATGGAAGTCAGCTGACAACACCATTACTCTAGGTGGGGAAGAATCCAAGATATTTTCAAATACACAAAAACTGAAAGTTGACCACCCAGAGTCTCTACTAAAGGATGTCTGGTAATAAGAAAAAGTAAATCATAACCAAAAGTGGTTTTTAAGAAGTGATTTAAAGCTTTTAAGTCTTAAGTGAATTCCATGGTCCCATTTGATCTGGGCCTTGAGGACTGAAAGCAAGGGCCAGCAACCTTGTCTGTAGAGGTTAAAGACAGTCAATATTTTCAGGTTTATGGGCTGTATGGTCTATAGTATATATACTCAGCTTTGGTGTTGTAGCACAAAAGCAGGCAATGGCAATATGCAAATGAATGGGCAAACGTGTCCCACTAAAATTTTGTTTATGAGACCATATGGAGTCCTGGATTTGGTGTATAGGGTAAAGATTGCTGACTCTGGGCTAGGAGAATCACCAGGCATAGATCCCCAAACAGAGCATTTTTGAGAAAAGGGAGATTATAAATTTGTTGAGAAATTGTATGGTTTGATCATGAGAAGGCAAGTACTCTGTGAGGCTAGTTTTCAGTTTATACAGTGGAAGTGGCAACCCATGAGCCTTGAAAGGAAGCTGAGCCCAGAGGGGAAAGACCCTTGTATTATAGCTTAATGAGTTGCTGTAGAGTCATAACCAAGAAGCCAATGGCTCCTCACTCCAGTACTCTTGCCTGGCAAATCCCATGGATGGAGGAGCCTGGTAGGCTGCAGTCCATGGGGTCGCAAAGAGTCAGACACGACTGAGCGACTTCACTTTCACTTTTCACTTTCATGCATTGGAGAAGGAAATGGCAACCCACTCCAGTGTTCTTGCCTGGAGAATCTCAGGGACGGCAGAGCCTGGTGGGCTGTCGTCTATGGGATCGCACAGTCGGACACCACTGAAGCGATTTAGCAGCAGCAGCAGCAGAGTCATAAAGAATGTTAAGGATTTTGCAATGATCAGCTGTGAATTTGGGGGAAATACTTTTGGCAGTTTGTATAAGAATGGGCTAGAAAGGCTGAGGCAGGTAACCCAAGTTTGACAACGTCAGTGATGGATTTATCAGAACTAGGGTGGTGGTTTGGGGAGAAAAAGGAAAGATCAAATTCAGGAGACAATTTAGAGTGAAGATCAACAGAATAGGTGACTAGATGGTAACCGATTGTATGGGAGGAAGAATAGAGCAGAAGGAGGAGTTTTTGTTGAGGACAGAGGATGGTTTGTTGTGGATGGTATGGCATAGAGAGGGAAGGAAGTGTTCATAAGGGACACCAGTCAGTCTAGCAAGAAACCCACATCTGTACCAGGTCTTCTGGCTACTACTCAGTACAAAAATGACAGCCCTATCCATTTCCTGTCAGACTTGGGAAACTCTGAAAACTTCATCAATAGAACCTGACTCTGGAATCAGATGTCCATATCTGTCAAATCCGTTTCCCTGCCTGACTGCTACCAGGGAACATCCACATATCTTAAACTTGAAAAGCACAAGTCAGTTTCCCCAGAGTTCCTGGGCATCACCATCTTCTTGCCAGGCATGGAGATGCTGCCAATCAAAATCAGCATCTATTTTTTAATCTGAAAAGTACTCTAAAATACCAAAGGCCTTCATGTTTATTATCCAAGAATTTTCCCCTAATTTCCCCATCTTGATGAACCACTGAAGAAAGAACTCCCACTTAGGGCACATTCTATGGACATACAATTGGAGAGAATCCCTTCAACAGAGCTCTGCACCTACTGTCCACCTAATCAGTTCATGTCATGCTGCTTCCTGCCTGTCCATGGGAGCAGCCCCCAGTGACAGCTCCGTCTGCTGTTGCCTCTACTTGGCCATGCTCCAAACACCTCACACCACCGTGGAAGAGAGGTTTCATTTGAAACAGCTCGATGGGAATGCTTGAGATATGATGTAATGCCAACAAATCAATATCCCATTAAGTACCTTTAAAGAATAAGCACAGCTGTCTGGAAAAAAAAGAATATCCCAGGAGCTGACATTTACAGGCTGCTTCTGCATCCATTACCGTACACCCATTATACCACCACCATTATCTCCACCACCGTCAAAGATGCTTCCAGAACGTCTGGAACAGAAGCAGAGAAGAGTTGTTTTTCCCTATTCCCATTTTCCATTTTCCTGCAAATGCTTCCCATTGGTGGAACCTAACAGGAAGACAACTGGCAGAGTATTCTGGGAAATCTAGTTTTGATACATAACACAGACTTTAGACTCTGGTTCTGCCATTGATCTTTGCTTGACTTGGGCAACACCCAGCCCTTGACTTCTGTCCTTAAGATTCTAGGCAGTAGTGCCAGGATGATGCTTAGCTGTCTTTTCTCAGCTCTTTTGTTTGGTTCTTGCTGTTGCTAAAAGACACTGCTAGTGTGTGATTTAATCTTAACATTAAGCTAATAGGAAATTTTTATTCTTTTGAAGGCAATGTCTGTGCAATACCGAAGCGTCATGTTTGCTAATGTGGATGTGGACAATGCTCGGGTAAGAATCTTAAATCCCTCCTTGTAGAGTCATAAAATCCAGTGTGATGTTGAAATGCTGTCTCAGTGATTATACAAGCAGTTTAAAGTGTAATGAAGCAGTAAACGCCTTCATAAGGTTCTTGTATGTTTTGTATTCTTTAAAAGACAATAAATATGTGGCTCTCCTGCTGTGTGCCCTTCTCCCATACTATGGTAGAATTCACTGATCAGTCCACTGATCAGTTTTTTGTCAATTGCTCTTGACTCTGCCCCACAGTCCTACCCAACAGAGTTGCTCTAGACAGACAATACCAGTTGGTTAGAGTTGGGCTCAAAGTGAAAAATGATTTTCACTCCTGTTGTTGTTCTTCAGTTGCTAAGCTGTGTCTGACTCTTTGTGACCCCATGGGCTGCAGCACACCAGGCTCCTCTATCCTTCACTATCTCCTGGAGTTTGCTCAAATTCATGTCCATTGAGTTGGTGATGCTATCTAACCATCTCATGCTCTGCTGCCCTCTTCTCCTTTTGCCTTCAATCCTTCTGAGCATCAGGGTATTTTCCACTGAATCCGCTCTTTGCATTAGGTGGCCAAAGTATTTGAGCTTCAGCATCGGCCTTTCTGATGAATATTCAAAGGGTTGACTTCTTTTAGGATTGACTAGTTTGATCTCCCTGCCATACAAAGGACTCTCCAGAGTCTTCTCCAGCACCACAGTTTGAAAGCGTCCATTCTTCAGTGTTCAGCCTTCTTTATGGTCCAGCTGTCACGTCTGTATATGGCGACTGGAATAACCATGTGTGGTTAGTTGCTCAGTCATGTCTGACTCTTTGCGGCTCCACAGACTGTAGCCTACTAGGCTCCTCTGTCCATGGAGATTCTCTAGGCAAGAATGCTGGAGTGGGTTGGCATGCCTTCCTCCAGGCAATCTTTCCAAGCCAGGGATTGAACCCAGGTCTCCCGCACTACGGGCAGATTCTCTACCATCTGATCCACCAGGGAAGCCTAAGAATACTGGAGCAGGTAGCCTATCACTCCTCTAGGGGAAACTTCCCGACCGAGGAATCGAACCAGGGTCTCCTGCATTGCAGGAGGATTCTTTACAAGCTGAGCTACCCGGGAAGCCCAGGCCTTTGTCAGTAAAGTGATGCTTCTCTTTTTAACATGCTGTCTAGGTTTGTCATAGCTTTCATTCCAAGGAGGAAGCATCTTTTAATTTTACCCCTGTGATAGATTATTAATAAATTTCTAAAATCCAATTCTGTGCATTACAGACATTTTTATGTACCTTGCTTTCCCCTTTCTATAGCTTATGCTTTTTGTGGAGTTCTGTTTGTGTGTGTGTGTGTGTGTGGAGTTTTTTAAGCATCACAGAGAATTCCAGGAAACCTTTCCCTTTTTTCTCTAGAGTCTTTCTTCCTCACCCCAGCCCCACCCCCGCCACCAAATAATCAGCCTCATGTTTTCAATCAACATGTGCTTATTAATACATACAATGTGTCTAAAAACTTATTCTTCCTAGTATTTTTTTATTTTAAAATGAAGAAAAATAGCAGTAATAAGTGGCCTGTACATACATTGGATTGAATTTAAGCTTTATAATTAAACAATCTATTATTTACCCATTCTGCCCTTTAACAGTTTTGTGACCACTTATCTGTTAACTTCTATAAATGTCAGTTTCTCTATATGTAAAACAAAGTAATAATATTTAACAGAATATGAAAGAATAAAAGACACAAAATATATGGCATTATACCCAGAATGTAATAAAAGTTCCATTTTTCTATTTCCCTCAAAGTGCGACAGTGTTTAATTGTCCTTTACGCTGAATCGTGTACCATGCATTCAGAATAAACAGCTAGGATTATTATCTGTCAGATATTCAAAGACTTGTGCAGCTATCAGTACAATCAATTTTAGAAGGTATTTACAACTCCAAAAAGAAATATGCCCTCGTTAGTAGTCATCCCCCCTAGTTCCCTGTATCCACCACCTCAACCCTAGGTAACTGCTAGTCTACCTTGTCTGTAGACTTGCTTATTCTGGCCATTTCTTATAAATGGAATTATAGAAAATGTGGTCTTTTGTGACTGGCTTCTCTCACTTAACGTAAGTTTGCAAGATTCATCCATGATGTAGCATGTATCAGTCTTCCATTCCCTTTTATTGCTGAATAATTTACTACCTCTTTTTTATCCATTCATTCTTTTATGGACATTTGGTTTGTTTGCAACTTTTGGGTATTATGACTAATACTGGCATAAACATTTAAGCATATATTTTCATTTCTCTTGGCTATATATCTAGGAGTGGGATTATTGGGTCATATGATAACTCTATATTTAACTTATTGAAGAATTTATAAATTATCATACAAAGTACTGTACCACTTTACATTCCCACCAGCAATGTAAGAGGTTTCTTATTTCTCCGTATCCTCAGCAGCATTAGTTACTGTTTTACTTTTTGATTTTTATAGCTCTTTGTCTCTTAAGGTGAGACAAAATGCACAGTTTTCTTTTCTAATAATGTATTCATTGTTGTCATTACTGTGGTCATGAAAATTATAATTTAGTGTGTGTTGGGAGTAGGGGTGGGCAGTAGGGGAAAGATTTGTTTTGATCCTGTGGGCAGCCATGAAATTAAAAGTTGCTTGTTCCTTGGAAGAAAAGTTATGACCAACTTAGACAGCATATTAAAGAGCAGAGATGTTACTTTGCTAACAAAGGTCCATCTACTCAAGGCTATGGTTTTTCCAGTAGTCATGTATAGATGTGAGAGTTGGACTATAAAGAAAGCTGAGTGCCAAAGAATTGATGCTTTTGAACTGTGGTGTTGGAGAAGACTCTTGAGAGTCCCTTGGACTGCAAGGATATCCAACCAGTCCATCCTAAAGGAGATCAGTCCTGAATATTCATTGGAAGGACTGATGCTGAAGCTGAAACTCCAATACTTTGGCCACCTGATGTGAAGAGCTGACTCATTTGAAAAGACCCTGATGCTGGGAAAGATTGAAGGCAAGAGGAGAAGGGGATGACAGAGGATGCGATGGTTGGATGGCATCACCAACTCAATGGACATGAGTTTGAATAAACTCCTGGAGTTGGCAGTGAACAGGGAGACCTGGTGTGCTGCAGTCCGTGGGGTCACAAAGAGTCGGGCAACTGAGCGACTGAACTGAACTGTGGGTGGCTAACTTTCGCTTGACTCTTAAACAAGATAAACAAAAAAGTGATACTTGAAATCAGGTTGTAATGGATTAGAACAGTTGGGATTCTGATATATTTTCTTATCTCATGGCTACAAAATCTTTTACAGAAATGGGCAGCGAAAAGGTGTAAGGCATATAAAAAAGAAACACACAAACCTTAAAATGCACGATATACCACTCCATGTCTAAGTGTGAGTTGTAAAGAGACCTTTACTCATTCTTATTTCTTTGCAATATGCTCCTTCCATACTGGGCTCTGCTGGGGCCTTCTGCAGTCTTTCACAAGCTCTTTTAAATACAGCTCATTTCATTCCTCAGTCCTTCTGCTTTGGCTCCTAGAGCCCATCAGTGAGAAAACTCAGGAATGCTGGAAACAGTCACTTTATGTTTTAAGATTCCTGGAGGCTTTAAGGATATGTTAGGAAAGTTCTTGGCAAGAGAATCTGTAAAGTATCAGCTATCCCTGGGCTCTCAGACATGCCTCCTGAGATGTCACCAAGTACCATTCTTGGTCCAAAAAGAGGATACAAAAATGATGACTTCATTCCATTTCTTTTCTTTTCTAGGAGTTGGCCCAAACTTACCACATCAAAGCAGTACCCACATTTCAGTTGTTCAAGCAAACCAAGAAGGTATGTTTCTTTTGTAGCTGGCAGGTTGAAATTGATTATAAAGCCATCAGAGTCTAAAAAAGGCCTGCGGTATCCTGGATGGATGAAACAACTGTACTTATTTTTATAGCAATGCAATTCTTAGTTTCTGCACTTACATATTGGCAAGGAGTTAAAAAAAAAAGGGGGGGGGGTGAACTGTGAGAAATCTCCCATTCAGACCATTTGAAGTGTCCAAATCTATACGAAATACCCCACTCTTATCTCTCTCTGGGGGCATGACCATTAAAAAATAACCTTACAACAAAAGACATGATGAAATTCTTGCACAAATGTATACGCATTTTTAACAACACTTGAGTGAATGTCAGTCAAAAGCAATCACAAGGTAATATGGCCTACTGGTTGACCAGGCAGGGTCTGGATTCCAATTTCTGTGGTTCAAAAACCAGTTCTTCCATTTCCTAGCAGTTTACTTACTAAGCTCTTGGTATCTTAGTTTCTCTATCTGTAAAAACATGAATCATAGCAAGTTTCCCCTTCCCTTATAGGATTGTTTTGAAAATGAAATCAATTATCACAACTAAACTTTTTAGAGCCTTCCTGACCCACGGATATGTTATGTTAGTTGTTATCTTGAAGATATTAATGGAATGAAGTGTCTCAAATACTTTGTGTTATGAAACTAGTAATAATGTATATGACTGAGAGCATGGACACCTGTGTGTACCTTATGAAAGGTGATTTTGCAACATACTTAAGAGGAATAAACTGTTCATTCCCTTTCATACACCATCCAATTTTGGGGAACTTTTGCTGATGAAAATACCTCATGGAAAAATAAACATCTAAGTGCATGGTAATTGTAGCATTATTTCTAACAAAATATGGAAGCAATGTAAATGACTCTTTTTAGTAAAGTGGCTAAGTGATTTATGATACATCTTGTCTATGTGTGTGCTGAGTTGCTTCAGTCATGTCTGATTCTTTGCGGCCCTGTGGAGTGTAGTCTGCCAGGCTTCTCCGTCCATGGGATTCTCCAGGCAAGAAACTGGAGTGGGTTGCCGTGCCCTTCTCCAGGGGATCTTCCTGACCCAGGGATCAAACATGCACATCTAACGTCTCCTGCATTGGCAAGCGGGTTCTCCGCCACTAGCACTACCTGGGAAGCCCATCTAGTCTATGAAAGAGTAGACAACTAAAAAGAGTTGTGAATAGAAAAGAAGCAGACTCACAGACATAGAAAACAAATTAGTGCTTACGGGTAGGAGTGCAATATAGGGGCAGAGGAGTGGGAGGCACAAGCTGTTGGGTGTGACAGGCTCAAGGATGTATTGTACAACATGGGGAATAGGGCCAATATTTTATAATAACTATAAATGGAAAGCAACCTTTCAAAATTATAAAAATGTTTTAGAATTTTTTAAATGCGTTAAAAAGATTCAATAAAATAAAAAGAGTTATAAGGAATATATATAAAGTAAAAAAATTCATACTTTACTTTTAAAAAAATTATGTCTACAGTATAAAGAATGAGATCATTTGATATGCTAGCTGTAGAATTTTATTTTCAATTTCTGCTTGTCCATATGTGCTTGCTGTAACATAATTGAGGCAATAGATTTAAATAATTCTTCCCCCAAAAGATAACACTACCTGTTTCCTCTCTTGAGTTTTTACTTGAAAATTGAAACAGTTTAACACATGCCTTCTCAACTCCATTTACTTACATTATCAAATTGTTTGTGTGTCATCTTTTATTATCTTCTCTTCTCTTCCATCTCAGAAATGAAGAGGCTTCCTCCTTTGAAGTCAGTTCCATCTGTCTCTTGACCGCATCCCTCCCATCTGTGCCCTGCCTTTATCCATTAGTTATCCTGTTTCAAACCTGGTCATTGGACTCTTACTGTTGTTTGCTACCCAGCTACCATTCTCCATTCCCTGTTAGCAGTTCTCTGATTCTCCTCCAGGAAACCAAGCCCTTTCTAGTCCTTAGTCCATGTACTTCCTTAGGAGTCCATCTCTAGGTGTAGACCAGTCGGTGAACTCCATCACCATCAGGAATGGGCCCTTCACTCCAGTCAAGCCAATCCAAACCCAACCAGAGCTAATTCCAGGATTTTGCTTAAGCAACTCGGTAAAAGTCTCTTACTTTGATTGCACTGAATTTGAACTTGGAAAGATATAGTGCTAAAGCTCCTATAGCTGGCTTGCCACCACAGGGAACCTAAAAATGAAGCTACCATACAGAGGAAAGCAGAATCAGGCCAAGGAGTGCCCATGGCATTGACGGAACCCTGAATCTATGTATGTCTGAAGCCTGAACTACCTCCATAAATTCTTCAGTTATATAAACTTTGGGTTGCTTTTTCTGTCATTTGCAACCAAAACATTTCTAATGAATATATCTGTTCTCTCAGACTATTCTCTTTTATTCATAATCTAACTCTTTAAAGAATTAGATGTATTCACTGCTTCCAATTCTCATTTTCCACTCATTCCCTCATCTACGGTCTTGAAAGTTACCAAGGATCTTCTTGCACCTAGTTTAAATTCCCGTTTCTCAATCCTAGTATCCCTTGCTTACACCAAAGTGCATTAACTGATCAGTTTCTATACCCGGGAAACTTCCTCCTCTTTTGGCTTTGATCCCTGATTCCTCCCCAGGTTTTCCTCTGGCTTCTTTATTTCCAGCTGTTCTCACATGTAAGTGTTTTCCAAGGCTCTATCTTTTTTCCATTCTACCTCTCTCCATTAATAATTTCATCCCCCAATTCTAATTCTAGCTATAAATATCTTTAACTGAAACAATAGCCTCAAGTTCACACCAAAGCTCTTGTTTTCTTTTCCAAATAATTCCTTGCTCCATGTATGTCATCCTCTTATTTAAATTTTTATACCCCCCCTCTGCTGTTACCTATAGAATCAAGACTAGACCCTTGTATTCCAGTCTGAGTCGAATTTCTCCATTATTTTAACCCAGTCTATGTTCCCAAGCCCATTTTTTGTGTGACTCAGATCTTAACTTCGTATATTATTCTCATTCTCTTCCAAGTACTTGGAGTTGTTCATGTCTGATTTGAAACCCCAGTGCCTAGGAGAATCCCCCCTCTATAGAAAACACACACTTTGTGTTTGATGGTGACTCAGTTGGTAAAGAATCCACCTGCAATGCAGGAGAACCAGGTTTGATCCCTGGGTTGGGAAGATCCCCTGGAGAAGGAAATGGTAACCCACTCCAGTACTCTTGCCTGGGAAATCCCATGGAGAGAGGAGCCTAGTGGGCTATAGTCCATAGGGTCACAACAGTTGGACACTACTTAGTAACCTAGCCATCACCAGTGAGTGAACAAATGAATGAATGGGTGAAGAAGTGAATCTTGCTGTCTTTCCCCTGCATCCCCCCACCAGCTTTGTCTCCCTTCCTGATTTTGTCCTTGTATTAATCAGAACCAGAGAAAGTTTCTTGCCAGCTCAGAACAGCTTTCTGGTTTCCTTCTCTTTACAGATGATATTGCTTGATGGCTGCTGCTACTCAACAGTTTTTTCCCTGTTTTATAAAAATAAAACTTTGGATTCTCAGTTGATTCTGTATCTAGGCTCTGGAGCAAATCCATAGCCATGCTTTTGAGGAAAGACTTGATCCTGTTTGGTCTCAGTTCTATCTGGAGGTAAAAGAGCCCTGCCCTAGGGGTGGAGCAACCTCTTATCATCAAGTATTTCTTAACTGGTGTCTGTAGGGTATGGATCCCTTTTAAATTAATGGAACAGAATACCTGTATTCTAGGGATCACTAAGGAGCTTAAATTTGAATTTTATGAATTTTATGCTGATTAGCTAATGGAAAATAAAGTCAAATGACCCTGTCCATTAAGCTGATCTACCTCCCTGTATTCTAACTGCAGAGTCATCCAGCAAGCCTTTGATTATCACATGGATATTTATCTCCCAAGAAATTTTCTTGAGACTAGAATTTCTTGTTGAATAGCACTAAATTAGCATGCTGATTATAGAGTTAATTTTTAAAACTTGGTATGTTTATGTCATGATATCAAATGTTCAGATGCTAAGTCATGTCCAACTCTTTGCAACCTCATAAATTGCAGCATGCCAGACTTCCCTGTCCTTCTGTGTCACCCACAGTTTGCTCAAACTCTTGTCCATTGAGTCAATGATGCCATCCAACCATCTCATCCTCTTTTGGCCCCCTTCTTCTCATGCCCTTGATCTTTTCCATCATCAGGATCTTTTCCAAGAGTCAGCCAGACTTCCCTGTCCTTCTGTGTCACCCACAGTTTGCTCAAACTCTTGTCCATTGAGTCAATGATGCCATCCAACCATCTCATCCTCTTTTGGCCCCCTTCTTCTCATGCCCTTGATCTTTTCCATAATCAGGATCTTTTCCAAGAGTCAGCTCTTCGCCTCAGGTAGCCAAAGTATTGGAGCTTCAGCTTCAGCATCAGTCCTTCCAATGAATATTCAGGACTGATTTCCTTTAGGATTGGCTGGTTTGATCTCCTTGCTGTCCAAGGGACTCTCAAGAGTCTTCTCCAGCACCACAATTCAAAAGCATCAATTCTTCGGTGCTAAGCCTTCTTCATAGTCCACCTCTCACATCGTACCTGACTACTGGAAAAGCCACAGCTTTGACTATATAGACTTTTATTGGCAAAGTGATATCTCTGCTTTTTAATATGCTATCTAGGTTTGTTACAACTTTTCTTCCAAGGAGCAAGTGTCTTAATTTCATGGTTGCAGTCACTATCCACAGTGATTTTGGAGCCCAAGGAAATAAAATCTGCCACTGTTTCCATTTTATTCCCCATCTATTTGCCATGAAATGATGGGACCAGATGCCATGATCTTAGTTTTTTGAATGTTGAGTTTTCAGCCGGCTTTTTCACTCTCCTCTTTCACCTTTATTAAGAGGCCCTTTAGTTTCTCTTCACTTTCTGCCATATGGGTGGTGTCATCTGCATATCTGAGGTTGTTAATATTTCTCCCAGCAGTCTTGGTTTCAGCTTGCGAGTCATCCAGCCCAGCATTTCACATGCTGTACTCTGAATATAAGTTAAATAAGCAGGGTGACAGTATACAGCCTTGACATACTCCTTTCCCGATTTTGAACCAGTCCGTTGTTCCTTGTCCAATTCTAACTGTTACTTCTTGACGTGCATACAGATTTCTCAGGAGACAGGTAGGGTATTCTGGCATTCCCATCTCTTTAAGAATTTTCCATAGTTTGTTGTGATCCATACAGTCAAAGGCTTTAGCATAGTCAATGAAGCAGAAGTAGATGTTTTTCTGGAATTCTCTTGCTTTTTCTGTGATCCAGTGGCTGTTGGCAACTTGATCCCTGGTTCTTCTGCCTTTTCTAAATCCAGCTTGTACATCTGGGTCATGGACTGTTGAGCCTGGCTTGGAGAATTTTGAGCATTACCTTGCTAGCATGTGAAATGAATGCAATTGTGCAGTAGTTTGAACATTCTTTGGCCTTGCCTTTCTTTGGGATTGGAATGAAAACTGATCTTTTCCAGTCCTGTGGCCACTGCTGAGTTTTCCAAATTTTTTTGTTTGTGTGTATATGTAATCATATCTCCAGAAGGATTCATATCTGTAGCAATTGAGATATCATTTGAAAACCTGTGGAAAAGATTTGTAATGCTGGTTCCAACTGACAAAAAATGTCAATCTTCTGTGCAAAAGACAAAGGCATCAAAAAAATGGGGTGGGAGAGAAATATAGACACAGTATTATAAATCTTTTGGGCTTGCCCAGTGATCCAGCTGGTAAAGAACCCACTTGCCAATACAGGAGATGCAAGAGACTCAGGTTTGATTCCTGGGTCCGGAAGATCCCCTGGAGAAGGAAATGGCCACCTACTCCAGTATTCATGCCTGGAAAATTTGATGGACAGAGGAGCCTGGTGAGCTACAGTCCATGGGGTTGCAAGAGTCAGACACGACTTAGCGACTAAACCACCACAACCAGCACTACCACCAGCGAATTTACCCCCACCTGTCAATAGGAAGGCTGCCTGTAACATTCACCATTTTCCTGGGGTGGCGAAAAATTCAGTTCAGTTCTCAGAGACCACTTCCATAAATGTTCTCCTCTTTCTTCTGGCACGGCACACCTGAAAATTGACTTATGGAAGCAGTTAACTGCTACTTATCTAGTATTTTTAAAACCCCTAGAATTGAGCTGTTATGAAGAAATGTTATGAGAAATGTCTTTACATTTCTGGTAAAACATCTGGCAAAGAGCCACTGTCCATTAATGTCTTTTAAAATGTACACTGTATAAAAAACCTTATGGTAATTCCTCATAGGACTGAGAGTTAGGGGAATGTTCGCCTCCCTTGAAAATATGATCAGCTTCCTCTCATTAGACCAGAAGACTTAGGGAATCCCTTGGGTTTCTCTCTTTTCATTGCTGCCAAAAATCTCAGGATTACCTCTCCTACTCAAACACAGTAGTCTCCCTTACCTTCAGTTTCCTGGCGTTTCCTAACTGCCAACTCCACCCTGGATCATCCTTTAATGGTTTTATTATATATTTTTGGATACTTTTATGTATTTTTGGCTGTGCTGGGTCTTTGTTGCTGTGCAGGTTTTTTCCTCTAGTTGCGGCAAGCGGGGGCCACTCTCTGATTGCTGTGTGTGGGCTTCTCGTTGCGGTGGCTTCTCTTGTTGTGGAGCATAGACTCTAGGGCAGGCAGGCTTCAGCAGTTGAGGCATGGGGCTCAGTAGTTGCAGCTCCCTGGCTCTAGAGCACAGGCTCGATAGTTTTGGCACACAGGCTTAGTCGCTCTGCTGTATATAAGATCTTTCCAGGTCAGAGATCGAACCTGTCTTCCCTGCATTGGCAGGCGGATTATTTACCACTGAGCCACCAGGAAAGCCCCTGGTTTTATTATCTTAGCCTCTTGAGTCTTGCTCATTCGAAATATTCACAAAGCGCATAGACTATCCACAAAATAAAACTTTAAAACTCTAAATCAAATGAAGCTACATAACCATGACCTAGGGTTATGGTGGATAATGGGCCTTCCCTGCTGCTGAAAGTTTCCATGCAGAGGTTGGGTGAACATCTGGCTGGGATGAGCTGTAAACAACAGCTATAATTATTTTACAGTTTTAGGCCAAAGGCCAGCCAAAGCAAATTCCAGATAATAAATACAGTGGGATTGTTCTTTCCTGCTCTGCCCCTGAGTGTTTTCATCTAGGCCATCATAGTGTGTTCCAGTAAGATTCACTGTGGTTAAAAAAAGAAAGAAAGATAGCATGGAAACATATATACTACAGTGTAAAATAGATAGCCAGAGGGAATTTGCTGTATGACTCAGCGAACTCAAACTGGGGCTCTGTAACAGCCTAGAGGGATGGGGTAGGAGGTGGGAGGGAGGTTCAAAAAGAAGGGGCCATAGGTGTACCTATGGCTGATCCATGTTAATGTGTGATAGAAATCAACACAATATTGTCAAACAATCTCCTTCAATTAAAAATAAATAATTAAAAAAAAAAACTAAAAAGAGAAAGAAAACAAAAAATAAAAATGCATTCCTCTGGCGTCTTTCAGATGGGACACCCAAAATCTTGGCTGATTTTTGTGACCAGAATATTACACTATATTCTGTTAACAGTAGTTCATAAACTTGTTTATAGACCCTCTTAAAATCCAATGGAGACTATAAACTCTTTCCATAAGAATATATGTATGCACCTAAATCGAAATGTGCATATATTGCTAGGCTATTCAGTGAGCCTGTGAAGCCAATCACTAGATCCCCTATGTTCATAACATTGGTTCCAGACTGAAATTGGTAGAAGTCTGTGGAGTAGAGAAGGAAGAGTAACAGAGATTTGCCAGGTCTTAGTCAACTGCTTAAATATGGGCCAACTCTAAAAAATTGGTTCCATCTTTTCATCTTTTGGGCTTCCCTGATAGCTCATTTGGTAAAGAATCTGCCTACAATGTGGGAGACCCTGGTTCGATTCCTGGGTCAGGAAGATCCCTTGGAGAAGGGATAGGCTACCCTCTCCAGTGTTCCTGGGCTTCCCTTCTGGCTCAGCTGGTAAAGAATCCGCCTGCAATGCGGGAGACCTGGGTTCGATCCCTGGGTTGGGAAATAAATCCCCTGGAAAAGGGAAAGCCCACTTGAGTATTCTGGCCTGGAGAATTCCATGGACAGTCCATGGGGTCACATGGGGCCACAGACACAACTGAGCAACTTTCACTTTCACTTTTTCATCTTTTGATATGAGAGTAAGATGGTTTCCCAAAGCACTTAGGAAAGCTGCGAGTGAAGGGATGTAAGTACATAGATGTTAACAAATGAGTTATTCACAAATGAATAATTCAGAAGAACTGAGCTCTCATTTTAAGTGAGAGGAAGCTCTTGCCCTTATGGGTGTGAATTGTGGGCTCCAGCTGAGGACACGGATGTCATTTTCAGCAAGCGCCCTCCTTGAAGGAGGCACAGAGATGAAAAGAATCCCAAGTGGGCAGCACCACTAGGTGCTGGAAAGAGGATAGTGTTGGAAGCAGCAGTCACATACTCAGCATCTTCAAGGGCCAGGCAGGGACAATAGATGAGATAGTAGAAGTGAGGAGAATGGTGGTCCCTGGAGAATCACCCTCCCAAATGGTCTTTGTTCATCTTCATAAAAATGTTAAAATGTATGACATCAGATTTCAAATACATTATTTTAATGCATTTGAATGTGGTTATTTAAACAATGTATTGATGGACTTATTGGATATTGCTGGGGGAAAAGAAGTTTGTAATCACGAACTTTATTCCAAATAATAAAATTGTCATTTTACTTGTATTAAAAAAAAAATATATATATATATATATATGCTGCACCCTAAAAAAAAAAAAAACAGCATTTGACCCACCACTCCAAAAAAATGTCTATGGCTGACTTGCCATCTTTGGAATCAAATGATGGTAAGTTAAATTCCAGGTCTGCTTCTTATTAGTGAGGATCTTGGGAATGTACCTTAACCACCTTTAGGCTCAGTTTCATTCTTTATAGCGACAACATCATGTGTCTTTGAACCTTGATCATGAAAATTTGTGACAATGTAAATAAAGTACCTCACGCTAGACTTGGTGTATACTATGAAGTGTAGCTATTATTCGAGCCCTAGGACCTAGCTGTGTACCTATCTCCCTGAAAAATTATATGTAAATAGAAATATAGAAATAAAGGTTATTGGAGACCTCTAAAGCTCTTTGAGTAACTACAGTATGCATTTAAGCTAAGTCATCTTAGTATTCTGGAGTTACCTACCCAGTGGTTTCGGTCTTAATAGATTGTGGCTTCCCAGGTGGCCAGAGAGGTGAAGAACCCACCTGCCAATGTAGGAGACATGAAAGATGCAAGTTAGATCCCTGCGTCAGGAAGATCCCCTGGAGGAGGGCATGGCAATCCACTCCAGTATTCTTGCTTGGAAAGTCCCATGGACAGAGGAACCTGGTGTGCTCCTGTTCATAGGGTTGCAAAGAGTTGGACACAACTGAAGCAACTTAGCCCACACAGTTACAGAGGCATTCTGCATGAGGGGAAAAAGAAAAGAGCTTTCACATGGTCTTCAGGGCTCTGAGAGGTGTCAGTGCCTAGAAGGGATTACATATCAGCCCCATGAGCATCTAATGTGTTGGCAGAGATTAATTGACTGGAGGAGGCAAGAACTAAGTGAACATGAAGGGAAAGCCAGAGAAGTACAGCAACTATTTATCACCATTTAGCAACCTTGCTAAAGATTGCTAAAGATACAGCTCTCAGCTTTAGCAACTTAAAGGCAGTAATTACTTGTGTAGTATGTCTTTTCTCCAGGGCAGGGTTTTGGGTGAGGCAAGATACTGTACTTACTGGGTGGAAACGTGTCTTCATTTGAATTTTTGATGTTTTGTTTATCATGGGTTTTTTTGCATTAAATTTTAATACTTTTTTTAAAGTACTAAGATATTATTTATCTTCATTACTAACATTTTTTGGCACCCCTTAAATTTTCCACCCTAGTCCCAGCCCTGTTCTTCTCTGAATTTTAAATTTGTTGAAATTATAGGAGTGTTTGATTCAGTGATTCACAGAAGTTTTAACAAGACTCAATAAATAGCATGTTATAGTCATAGCTAAGATTTATTACAGCAATAAACATAGAGTTAAAGCAACAAGGGAAAAAAAGATAGGCATTGTTGGAGTCTAGAAAGGTCCAGCACAAATTTCTGATGTTCTTCCTTGTCCAGGGCTACTTAGCAGTACCTAAGTTTCTAAGTACCCCTGGACAGGCACTCCCTAGCAGGAACTTCAAGGATATGTGTGGAATATCTCTGCCTAGGGATGCCTTTTTGAGTCTCTGGGTCTGAGTTCTTTTATATGGGGACTGGTCACAATGACATAACTTGCTAAGCAAGCATTGCTTCACAACCAGCCATAACAATGGAAACTCAACAGTAAAACCAGGTGCTCATCATCATTATAGATGTTTATGCAAAGCAGCTTAATAAGCCAGCAATGGCATAGTCCATTGCTCCTGAGGTATATACAACAAAATCATCCATCACTCACGCAAGAAACACTTGGAGGACCACAATCCCCGGGACTAAGTGAAGTCATGGTTCTCTTGGAGACACACTAGGAATAAGCAACCAGCCCTGTTACGTTAACCTTTTTTCTCACATGGATTCATGTGGAAAATTGAAGTGTCACCTTTATTAAAAGTAATAAAGTGCAAATTGTGGTAATTGAAGAACATGGCTTAGATCCATGTCAAAAGACTTTCCACTAGATTCTTGGAACCTAGACCTTGAGATGACCCATCTATGGGTGAATCTGGAACTGTAGAAGACACAGTTAACCCACCCAGGTGGAGGAAATACTACTGTTTTTGTAATGGTGAAAAAAAAAGTGTTAGTTATTCAGTTGTGAACGACTCTTTGAGACCCTGTGGACTGGAGCCTGCCAGGCTCCTCTGTCCATGGAATTCTCCAGCCAAGAATACTGGCATGGATAGCCATTCCACCCTCCAAAGGAATCTTCCCGACCCTGAATGAACCTGGGTATCCTGCCTTGCAGGCAGATTCTTTACCATCTGAGCCAAAGGGAAGCTGCTTTTTGTAACTATTTAGCCCCCAAAGGGAGGGTGATAGCTTTCCAGAGCTATCTTTAAAAGGCAGATTTAGGCTTACTTCCAATATGCTTTCCAGAAGGAGACAGACCTGTCCCTTGAGTAGACAATCCTATAAGGAAGAGGAGGACAGGCATGAGCTCATTCCTTTGTCTAGGCTCAGCTGATAAACTTACCTTTGAACTTAGGGAGAAGAAAGTGAAGGAATATAGTGAACAGGTATATTTTCCCAATGCTGGACAGTTGAGCAGATTGCTTAATGGAAACGTAAAAACAATAGTATATGCCATTGAAAGGAATGGCTCCAAAACTATTTTTATCCCCGAGAACAAAATTCCCTCCCACTCTTCCAGTAATGGGCAGGATAACATTTTCTCTGGCCAGAGTCCAAAATCACTTGTCATACTTTCAATGTAGCTTAACATAAATTCCTACAACACTAGATTCATGCCTCTTTTTTCCCCTCCAACAGAAAGCCACCTTGTCCTGAGTGACTGACTTTCAGGCAGCTTCAGTTGATGGCATAGTTATTCATAGTTGGCAAACTATGGCCCCAGGGACAAATCTGACCCTCAGTTTTACTGGGACACAGCCGTGCCCATTTGTTTAATTATCTACAACTACCTTTGCACTACAATAGCTGTTTTTGTTGCAGGAAGGGGGACCCCTTCCAGGGCCTAAGAGTGGCCTCTTGTCTAACACTCGGAAATGAATTGTCTGAGGAGATGCATGTGTTGAAAAGCAAAAGATTTGATTGGGAAAGCGTGCCTGAGCAGAGAGCAGGAAGGTAAGGGAACCCAGGAGCACTGCTCTTTGATGTGACTCGCAGTCTCAGGTTTTATGGTAATAGAGTTAGTTTCCGGGTTGTCTCTGGCCAATCATTATGACTCAGGGTTTTTCCTGGTGGCACGCGTATCTCTCAGCCAAGATGGAGTCAGTGAGAAGGATTCTGGGAGGTTGGTAGGACATATGAACTGGCATCTCTTCTCTCCTTTAGACCTTTCCCAAATTCTTCTGGCTGATGTAGCTTGTTAGTACCACATTCCTTACCAGGACCTCCTGTCATAAGATAACTCACCCAAGTTGTTACTATCATGCCTAGCCAGCTGGGGTAGTTTTAGTCAGTGGTTCTCCTAATAACTTGAGTAGATTTTTCTTTAGTAAAAGGAAATTTATTGCTGCATTATCATTATAAAAATTATACTGTATTTTCAATATTATATAACTTTATAGATTTATAGAGAAAAAAATTTAGATTTACATAAAAGTTGCAGATAGTACAGAGAGTTCATTTAAGTAGTTTCGACAGAGACCATATGGCCCGTAAAACCTAAGATGGGTATTACCAGGTCCCTTACCGAAAAAGTGTTTATGCCACCAGTGTTCTGAGAAACAGGTGCATAGGCAGTTTCTAACTCTACTACAGGAAAATGAAAGTGAATTAGTATGTTATCAAAATCTCACTACTGGAACAAGTTGAGAAAAGGGCCAGTATAGATTAAGGAAAGATTAGCTAACAGATTACTTTATATGCTTTTTTCTTAAATTCAGGTGCAAGTAAGTTCAAGTTGTTTGAAACAGACTATTTCAAAGAGGCTGTGTCTTCTTGGTTAGATTTTGCTCAGCTCCAAAAACCTTAATTTACCTGCTTGCATTTGCAGAGTCTGCCCTGGGTGTTGTGAAAGTGAAAGAGGAAGTGTGCAAATACCTGCAATAAGATGCAGATGGTTCTGAGGAAAGAATGAGTGTGGCTGGAGTCAGAGAGTCAGAGAAAAAAGCCAAGATAGGAACCAACTGTAATTAACCCTATCCACCTCTCAGTAGAAGGCTGAGGTACTTTTAAACATTCCTTTGTTGGATATACCCTTTTCATTTTATTAATCACATATAATTTCTTAGAAGAAAAAGAGTATCATATTATTTCAATTATAAACTTGTATTGTTCATACAAGTATTTCCACAGCCCATCCCCCAAGAAGTATCTTGTGTGGGTTAGTTTGGTTGGGCTTTTTGGTTTATGTTGGTTGTTGCTGTTGCTTTGAGAATTTCATTGCTGCTGCTGTTGTTTCTAACTACAGATGTCTGAAATTGTTGAACTTTCACACAAGTGGTCCAAATGTAACTTCAGTATTCACTCAGTTGTGTATCAACTGATCAAAGTATTTTATACTTATTCTATAAGGACATCACTAGCCAGACTCTTTGATGTATATTCTTAGCAGTCACTGCCTCACCAGCACCCTTGCATTTTCCCAGTGGCAGGAATAAACTCTTTATAGGTGATTGCTTGTCTTTGGCATAAAAAACTGCCTCTGGTTGCACCTGGGTGGTGGGTAAATGGGGGGGTGGGGGGTGGTTCATGTTATTATTCTCTATTTTTGCATATGTTTGAAAATGTCCATAACGGAAGTTTGGGTTTTCTATTTATTTATTTATTTGGCTGTGCTGGGTCTTAGTTGAGGCACGCAGAATCTTTAGTTATGGCAGGTAAACTTTTAGTTGTGACGTATAGAATCTACTTCCCTGACCAGAGATGGAACCTGGGCCCTCTGCATTGGGAGCATAGGGTCTTAGCCACAGGACCACCAGGAAACCCTGGGGTTTTTCTTTGCACTGATTGTTGGACATAGTTGGTGGTTCTCTAATGCATGAACAACCACCACATATTCCACTGGTCTTTGCAAACTGGAGCTTGAAATTTTCATTAGCAGTCATTACTAGGGGGGCAGCTGTACAAGAAAAACGAAGACGTTGAGAAGAGCAAGGTTAACACTACTTCTTAATGCTTCAATGTAGAGCATGCTTTGAGAGGTACAACTAAACATTCAGGTTAAAATGAAAAAATATTTTGGGCAGAAATTAGATATTAATGGCCTTGCAAATATATCCCTTCGAAAGAAAGCTACTTGTGAAATGAGCCCTTATCAGTAAACTGCTCCTCATTTGTTACCTACATTTATTAAACTCCTGTATGCTAAGACCTGTGCTAGACCGGGAGACACAAAGATAATGTTTGCCTTTGTCAGACTGGACAAAGAAAGAGTAAGATAGATAACACCTAATCCCCGAAACTCAGCACTGAGTCTTGGACCCGGCCCTCAAAGACCAGGATTCAGCTTAGCTCATTCACTTCAGGGTTGCTGCTGCTGCTGCTGCTGCTGCTGCTGCTAAGTCGCTTCAGTCGTGTCCAACTCTGTGCGACCCCATAGACGGCAGCCTACCAGGCTCCCCCATCGCTGGGATTCTCCAGGCAAGAACACTGGAGTGGGTTGCCATTTCCTTCTCCAATGCATGAAAGTGAAAAGTGAAAGGGAAGTCGCTCAGTCGTGTCCGACTCTTCGCGACTCCATGGACTGCAGCCTACCAGGCTCCGCCCATGGGATTTTCCAGGCAAGAGTACTGGAGTGGGTTGCCATTGCCTTCTCCCACTTCAGGGTTAATACCATTCTAATAGAGCACCTACTCTGGGTAAGGTTCTGAGCTAGATACTAAAACTGTGGAGGAAAAATATAGTCCCCATCCTTGGTCTAGTGGAGAAGATGGGTAATAAAATCAACTCTTGGATTCTGGAATTGCACTGGCTACTCTGAGATGACAGAAAAAGACTTCAGGGAAGTCTTCATGAGTTAAATCTTAAAGGATTACTAAGTTTAGCAAGTGATTAAAAATGAGCAGAAGCAGAGAGTTATAAAGTGTCTCTGGTATGAGGTCAGGAATTATTTGGTAATCATCCACCAAGAGTATTTAATTATCACTAGAACGTGAGCTCTGTGGTGGGATTTTGTCTTGTTTTGTTCATTGTATGTCTGGATCGTGTAGGCACTCATTAAGTATTTATTAAATGAACAAACAAATCCAGCTATAAATTGTTGCTTGAGTCCGGAGTTTATGGTAGAGAACGACAGTGCGGGTTGAAAAGATAAAATCAAGGAATCCCTGTAAGAAGCTTGAATTTTATGATGATGGAAAAACACTCAAGAATTTCACAAAGAAAAATAACATGGCAGGATTTGTGTTTTTGAGCTTTGAGAGGAAGAAGAAGTCTCAGGGGCATAAGACTGGAGAAGGAAACAAATTGTTCAGTTCAGTTCAATTCAGTTCAGTCGCTCAGTCATGTCCGACTCTTTGCAACCCCATGAATTGCAGCACGCCAGGCCTCCCTGTCCATTACCAACTCCCGGAGTTCACTCAAATTCACGTCCATCGAGTTGGTGATGCCATCCAGCCATCTCATCCTCTGTCGTCCCCTTCTCCTCCTGCCCCCAATCCCTCCCAGCATCAGAGTCTTTTCCAATGAGTCAACTCTTCACATGAGGTGGCCATGGTATTGGAGTTTCAGCTTTAGCATCATTCCTTCCAAAAAGCAAAGTGTAAACTGTTGCTAAAATCCAGGGGAAAGTTGATTGGGTAAAAACCATGGAATTCAGACACAAATTCAATGTCACCTAAAGCCACCAAATGGTTAGCATGAAGAAGACTGGCAGTACCAAGTGCTGTCAAGCATGTGGGACAAGCAGAACACTTATCCCCTGCTTGTGGAGTTTACATTGATGCAATCTCTTTGAAAACCTGTTGGGTAACTCCTACAAAAGCTGAACTCAGTAATCCCCCTTTCAGGTAAACTACAGAACCCAACAAGAATGGGTGTTCATATGCCCCCAAAGATGTCTGCACAAAGGATGTTCCTAGCAGGACTCTTGGTCATAGCCCAAATGGATAAACTGTGTTATAGTCATGCAATAGAATACTAAAAAAAAAAAAAAAGCTGAAAATGAATGTATGGCCGTTACACAGATAAATCTCAGAAACATCATGTTGAGTAAGAAGCCAGGCGCAGAAGAATACACACAACATACTATAGAATTCCATTTATAAAAGTTCAAAGACAGACCAAGCCCATTTGTGGTGAAAAATCTGGAGTAGACTTTGGCTTTGGGCACAGGGCAATGCCTGGGTGCGAGGAGCTAAGCTATATCTACGTCCTGATCAGGACATGGTTATACGAGTGGGCTGTCTCTTGTAATAACTCGCCAAGCTGTATGCTGCCATTTGTGTGATGTTCTGAATATATATGAATGTTTTAAGTGGCCTTGGTTTCCTGGCTCAGGTACCTGGGTGGGTGATGGTGGCCCTGTATTAGATTCAATGAATCTAGAAGAAAGAGGAGTCAAATTCCACGGTTGCCAAGGCTCTTAGTGCATTTGTGGCTTCTGGATGCCCAAGTCATAGCATGGGCATACCACAATCCCTATGGTCATGGAAATCACCCCTCCCTGGAAATCTCCCTTTGAGGTGAGCCCTCCTGTTTCTAATATCCCTACAGATTGTGCCACCCCTCTATTCAGGGAACTCTCATCCAAAAAGAGAAGCCCATTTTTAGGGGCCCCCAAACTCTTTGGCTCCATGCTGCTTTTTGGCAGTGGGGGAGATCCTAAAATAAGGAGTCAGAATCAGATCTACTAGAATCATTGCCATAAGAATGATAAAATAGCATCTCCTAGACTACCGGGGGTGCGGGGGACTGTCTAGAATTACGTGGCAGTGGACATGGGGAACAGACACACCTTGGGAACTTCTCATCCCTTCTTTGCCAGCGCCTTTCTTCTGCTCAGCTATTGCGTGTGCCTTCACTGGAGTCAAGCCACTCCTGAAGCAGAGGAGTAGAGGATAGAGACTCAGGAGGAACCTTGGACAGAAGCCACAAGGAAGGATAAGTGGGAGCCACTACAAACATAGTTAAAAGCAGGGGGAAAGACAGACTGAGACTGGAGTGAACCCCAAACCTCTCCCACCCTGCTTTCCACCCCAGCATCGGTTAGAGACCAGGGACAAAGTTCCTTTCTGACCAGATTGAGCTGTCTAGGAAGTCCTAATATCCCCAAGTGAAAAGAGTGAAAAAAGCACGCCCAAGCTCCTAGCTCCCAGCCCCCAGCTTCATGGAGCATGCCAAGCAGGCAAAGGCTGGCTTCCTTTGCCTCATCTTGATCAGGAGTTTCCTAGCAATGGGTTCAGTACTTTGGTCAGTTGGCTAAGCTTACCATCCTTTTTCTACCCCTGGCCAAGCTGGTCATTCAGGTGACCAAGTCCTACCTATGTTACTGCCAAGACTTCTTGGCTTGGTACCTCCCCTAGCCTGAGAGGAGCATGAGACTCCCATCATGCCCTAGAGGCTCCATCCAGCTGCCACTGACTGTTAAGAAAGAGCCTTTTGCAGATCCTTTCTGACACCTTCCTCCCCTGGTGGCCAAGGCCAAGAAAACTAGTTATAGAGGAGATGGCTACAAACCAGACAATCCAGATAAAACATGAAATTCTGCACCCACACTTAGGTAACCCTATTCTCGAGAATCAAAAGAGCAATTTGCTGTTATAGAAGTGGATCCCTGAGCGAGCCGGTAAGTGAAATGGGATCAAGACAGAGGCACAAGAGTGGGGTTGACTTTCAAGAAATAGAATGAACCATGATGCCCACAGGCGCCATGCTGCTACCTGGGAAGCAGAATCAGTACATGTGGGCGTAGTTTCTTCCCTGTTGCACACAGAGCACTGAAAGTAGTTCTAGACTTTTCTAACCCCTACCCCCAAAGTCCTAACACCATTTCTGGCTGCTGAAACCTCCCTCACTAGAAACTCAAGTCTTCACCAAATCTCAGCTTCAGTTTACCCACACTCTTCCTTTTCTCCAGCGCACCTCAAACAACTGGTACAGAACTGATCATGAAGAGTAAGGGTCTTTAACTTCCATATTTCATCAGATATAAGATGTTCATTGATAGATGCACCATCCTAATTCAGAGATGTGAAAAATTGAAAAGAAAATGTGCTTCTTAGAATCATTATTATTACCTGAACTAAAGTCAGGGCATGGGAAATCACAAGCCATTTGACTTTAGGGGATCATGTATATGAATTAGCAAGCCCTCAAGATCAGTGTATAAATGCCCTGAGAAGTTTCGATGATCAGCTTTCCTCATTTCCAGCAACATGATATATTTTAGATCTTAGCTTAGAGGAATATCATGGAAAATTACATAAATCTGTTAGCATAAGCAATTTTGAAAAGGTGCCAAAAAAAACATCAGAAATTTAGTGTGTTAATGTGTATTTCTATCTAAAGTTTATCTAATTTCTATCTTGCAGACGATGGAAATGAATAGTGGATAAATTTATAAACAGGAACAAAATTCCACAAAGCTTCATCTTTGCCATATTTGAACCAATAAATATTTCACCTTTGTGTATTTGTGAACAGATTTTTGAACTTTGTGGAGCTGATGCTAAAAAACTGGAAGAAAAGATTCGAGAATTCATGTAAGCTGATCTCCAAGACAAAATACACTTGCAGTGTTTTAAAAGGCCACAGTGAATGTGTTGTGTTTTTATTTCCAGCAAACATTGTGGTGTTCTATGGATCGCTCTCCTGATGCTTTACAGGTTGAATTCCATATCGCAATCTCACTGCAAAAATCGTCAAAACTCTTGTGCTGTCAGAGATCGTGTCATTTCCATTCTTTTAGCCTTGCACAGCTAAGTAATACCAGTTCAGTGAGAAGGTTTTCCAGAGATGGCAGAAGACGGGATCTATCATAGCAATCAAGAAACATATAGAAGTCTTATTGGCTTGGTGCACTCCAAATATATAGCAGACTCTTCCCAATTGATCCATTGTTTGTGGTACAAAATTCTTCTCCAGTGCATCACCTTGTATTGGAACCATGTCATTGCATAAAAGAAAGCAAGGTGTATAGCTATGGTTACATGTATAAATACTTACTGTGTGCTAGGCAATATGCCAAGCCTGTAGCTGAGATTTGGCCGCTGTACACCAATACCAAATGGAACCTTAGAGACAGAGTTTTGGGTGAAGCAGGGGAAAAAAACAAAAACAACTGCTTTATTGCTTTACCAGGCAAAGGAGGCCATGCCCTCAAAACTACACGTCCTGACCTGGAGAGGGTAGTGAGGAATTTTATAGTAATTGTTCAAAGAGGAGGGTGTGATCAGCTCATGGACATTCTTCTGATCGGTTGGTGGTGAGGTAATTGGGAGTCAGCGTCATCAGCCTTCTAGTTGCAACTGGCCTGGGGTCTTTGTGCTTGTACGCAGCATATAGTTAACTTTTCCCACCCGGTAGGGTTTCAGTATCTGTAAAACAGCTCACATTGCTGTGTGTATCACTTGAGGGGGAACCAGGACCCTGCCCCAAGGCTGCGCTGCTGTTTCTTGGCTGCTCCTCCCTTGTCTCTTTCCCTTACTAGCAACTATTTGAACCTTCTGTTTGGAACTCAGGAGAGGGCATGGAGGGTGAATGAAGCCTATTTTCTACAAACAAGAAACAGGGGACACAGAAACATTTTTGTGCCCAGGAGCCCCATGGGATCCTGCTCAGTTTCAAGTCCTTTGCATCCGTCGCCTCATTTAACATTGGCAACAATCCTGTAAGTAGACATGTATGAGTAAATGTTTAATGGGCTCTCTGGGTGGAAAAAGTTTGTAGTGATTGCCAATTTCTGTGGTGTAAATACTTGGTAGATTTCAAGCTACCAACATGATGTCGAAAGTGTTTAACTATGTCTGGGACTTGAACCCACAGTCCTTTAACTGGGATACGGACTTAATGAAGCTCAGGCTCTTGGTGTCTCACCACAGAAAGAATTCAGTAAGAGACAAAGTGATAGGTAAGAAGTGGTTTTATTTAGAGAGAAACACTTCAGAGACAGAGTGTGAGCCATCTCTGAAGGTGAGAGCAGCATCAGGGTGTAAAGTTGTCAGTTTTTATGGGGGTGGGTAACTTCATAGGCTAATGAGTGGTAGGAGCATTCCAGCTACTTTGGAAAAGGGGTGGGGATTTCCAGGAATTGTGTCACCCCCAATTTTTGATGTTTATGGTTGGCCTTGGATCTGTCATGGTGCCTGTGGGTGTGTCATTTAGCTTGCTGATGTGTTACAGTGAGCATATACTCAGGCTTAAGGTCTGATGGAAGCTGTTTGCCATGTTTTACCTATTTGGTTCTAATCAGTTTATGTCATGTCCTTGGGCTATGTCATTCTTAAGCCCTGCTCCCTTCCCTCCTGTTACACCTTCATGGGTCCCAAATGTACATCCTCCTGCTGTGTGTTCAGGTCGTTCTGCATCTATAATAACTTTTCACTTCAATGCTGACAGTGTATTCTTTTAAAAGACATTTTAAACTGCAATTAAAAACTCCTAGGGCAACAACAATGCTTCTATTCAGGTGACCACACATGAACAGCTCCGGCCAAGTCTGTGCGCACACAGTGACAATCCAAGTCAGACCTGCCACCTGGTCCACTAAGATTATGAGATGCCACTTCTTGTCAGAGACATATCCATTTCAAAGATGTTACAATGTGCGATAATGTAAACTTGGAGTACTCGGCCTCCTTGATCTCCCAGTTAAATGTTAGCTCAAGAGCAAAAGGTTAAAAGCAGTCATAAAAAGGTTGTACTTCTTCTGAATGATAAATTGATCTCAGTCCCCAAGTACCCACCTGTTTGCTTCACTAAGGAAAGCACAAACAGGAGAAGGACAGCAGATCAAGAGCATAAGGTTAAAAGCAGTCATAAAAAGGTTGTTGTACTTCTTCTGAATGATAAGTTGATCTCAGTCCCCAGGTACCAACCTGTTTGCTTCACTAAGGAAAGGACAAACAGGAGAAGGACAGCAGAAGGGAGCGGTGAGGGGTACCAGCTCTCTTGATCTCTGTTGAACCTTGAGTTGCTTATCTTGACCCTTACAGTGTTTAGGCTGAAACATTCCCATAGGATGGGAGCATGTTATCTTTCTCACCTCTAATTCTCTGACATCCAGCCCAGGGCACAGACCAGAGGAGACCCACAAGACATGAAGCTAAATGCAACATGGTACCCTGAATGGGAGCCTAGAGCAGAAAAGGGGCATAAGTGGGAAAAATGATGAAGTGTAAGTAAAATCTGGTGCTTAGTCCACAGTAACATACCTGTGTTGGTTTCTCAGTTTTAACATCAGTTCAGTCACTCAGTCGTGTTTGACTCTCTGCAACCACACAGACTGCAGCATGCCAGGCTTCCCTGTCCATCACCAACTCCCAGAGCTTGCTCAAACTCATGCCCATCAAGTCAGTGATGCCATCCAACCATCTCATCCTCTGTCGTCCCCTTTTCCTCCCGCCTTCAATCTTTCCCAGCATCAGTGTCTTTTCAAATGAGTTAGTTTTTTGCATCAGGTGGCCAAAGTATTGGAGTTTCAGCTTCAGCATCAGTCCTTCAAATGAATATTCAGGACCAATTTCCTTTAGGATTGACTATTGGATCGCCTTGCAGTCCAAGGGACTCTCAAGAGTCTTCTCCAACACTGGACAGCTTCCATACTAGAACATGGAAGCAACCTAGATGTCCATCAACAGATGCATGGATAAGGAAGTTGTGATACATATACACAATGGAATATTCAGTTCAGTTCAGTAGCTCAGTCGTGTCCAACTCTTTGCGACCCCATGAATCGCAGCATGCCAGGCCTCCCTTGTCCATCACCAACTCTTGGAGTTCACTCAGACTCACGTCCATCGTGTCAGTGATACCATCCAGCCAATGGAATATTACTCAGCCATAAAAAGGAACACATTTGAGTCCTAATGAACTGGATGAACCTAGAACCTATTGTACAGAGTGAAGTAAGTCAGAAAGAGAAAGATAAATATTGTATTCTAATGCATATATACGGAATCTAGGAAAACGGTACTGAAGAATTTATTTACAGGGAAGCAATTGGAGAAACACATGTAAAGAAAAGACTTATGGACATGGGAAGAGGGAAGGAGAGGGTGAGATGTATGGAAAGAGTGGAAACTTACATTACCATATGTAAAATAGATGGCCAACAGGAATTTGCTGTATGGCTCAGGAAACTCAAATGGGCTCTGTATCAACCTAGAGGGTTGGGATGGGGAGGGAGATGGGAGGGAGGTTGAAAAGGGAGGGGATATATGTATACCTATGGCTGATTCATGTTGAGGCTTGACAGAAAACAACAAAATTCTGTAAAGCAATTATCCTTCAATAAAAAAATAAAAAAAAACCTGGTTTTTAAAATTACTATGATTTTTTGAATGCACTGAGACTTCGTTGCTGTGTGGGCTTTCTATAGTTATGGCAAGCAGGGGCTACTTTTTGTTGGGGTGCAGGGGCTTCTCTTGTTTTGGGGCACAGGCTTTAGGCACGCAGGCTCCAGTAGTTGTAGCCCTTGGGCTCAGTTATTGTGGCTCATGGGCTTAGTTGCTCCACGGCATGTGGAATCTTCCCAGACCAGGAATTGAACCCATGTCCCCTGCATTGGCAGGCAGATTCTTATCCATTGTGCCACAAGGGAAGTACTGCCTATTAATTTTTATGTACACATAAAAATAAAATTAAGGGTTTTAAATTGAACAGCAAAAAAAAAAAAAAAATAGCATTCTCCCTGTGTCAAAGCTATTTAATACCACATTCCCCATACCACCCCAAATCATCAGAAATTACTACTTGAAATTATCTCTCATGGTCATATGGGTCTGTGGCTTCCATTTTGTGAAAATGTAACCAAACTCTGATTATATGAAAGAAAAAAAAAAAACACAAGAAGTGGAATGGTTTCCTGTTGACGGCAGAATGAAATTG
The DNA here is from genome assembly GCF_019923935.1 of Bubalus bubalis. NCBI lineage: Eukaryota > Metazoa > Chordata > Mammalia > Artiodactyla > Bovidae > Bubalus > Bubalus bubalis. Next base: position 161,644,435 of record NC_059159.1, on the reverse strand, counting down.
TGAATCATTCCTCTTTCTGCCAAAACCTCATGATCTGGACCTAACGTTCATGTTTGCCCGCCTCCCATTGTCCAAGGACTCCGGGCATTATCATTATGTCACGCTCTGTAGTCTTCGCTGCATTTGAAATTGCCTCCTCGCATCTCTGCCTGCCAAACATTCTTCAACATCACTAGCAAACACACCATTCCTTCAAGTGAGTCCACACAGTCCTGCGAAGCCTCCCTCCACGATCCCACACGGGAAGAGCATTCCTTCTCTTGAGTGTCTATGGAGCTTTGTACGCACAACCATTAGAGCGGCCATCTTTTGTGGGGTGTGGTGGATTTTTTTGTCTGCCTACGGTGCCAGATAATATACATGGTGCCTAGTAAAATTTGAATTTCATATTTTTTAGTATAAGTATGTCCCATGTAATAGTTAACTGAGTGCCCTGTATTTTTTATTTGCTAAACCTGGCAACCCCATGTCTGTCTCCAGTGAGACTTAGCTTCCTAAGAAAAAGGTAGTGGCCCTCCATCCCTGTGTGTGCGGTGTAACTAAGACCAGGAATACATTTTTATTCCTGCCTAGAAATGCAGGTTTGGAAGAGGGAAAGATAACATGCTCAAATCTAATACATTCATAATCTACAGACTAGACCCACTGTTGACACTACTCTCTAGCTTGTCTTTAACACACATAATAACAAGTTACAGACTGCATGGCTTCTACTGACATTTCTAGTCTATAGGTGTCTCCCACACAGATCACATGGTGAGGGTGAGAACTTGGTCTGCTGAATCCAAAGTCAGGCATGATAAATAGCAGCTGCAGCCAAGGACAAATCTACTCCATGTTGGGGCCAGTTCTGTCCCTATTAATCAGGTAGGCAATGAATCATGGTGTTTTGCTTTCAGGCATTCCTGTGAGGGCAGCGTGTGATGATAGAAGAAATCACAGGCTCTAAAGTCAAATAAACTTTCATTTGCAGGTCTGACTCAGCCACTGCCAGGCCAGAGGTATCTCTGGAGCTGTTTTCTCATCTGTAAACAGGGCCATCGTGGATACCTCCAACAGGTCAATGTGAGTATTAAATATAATAATATACATGAAGCATCTCTATGGCACCTCTCCACAGCATGTGTTCAAGTGATGATGGGGATAAGGATGATGATGTTTTATGTCTACTATTCCAGCCAGAATATAATCTCTTTGAACATATGAACTGACTTATTTATAAACTTCTTTTGTATTGTCCAACAGCCTCTAATACCATAAGCAGTGTTTTTCCCTCCTATAGGCATCCAAAGAGACCAGAGTGTTTCAGATGTTCAGTGTTTTAGTGCCTTTCAGAAAACTGATAGTGTTTAACCACAGTAGGGTAGAGTAGGGTCAAAAATTAATCCAGGTGACTTGTGGACTACACACCATCTTTTACAAATCCTTGATAGACCAAGTTTGGGCAAATTAGTACTAGAGACATTGAAAAAGTAGGCATTTCTTTCTTAAAATAGTAAAGAACAGTTTTGGCATAAAAACTGCCATGTCCATATTTCCTGCCAGAATGTTCTATTGAACATATACCCTAATCCCAGACACTCACCATCAGGAACACACTTCCATGAGGTCACCACCTTACCAGCTGCCCTTCTCACCAGCTGCTCAAGAAAATAAGTTCAGAATAATTCATAATCTACTCTCAGCAAACGTATATTCACCATTTAGAAGGCCTTCTCCCGTCTTAATCTTTATGTGTTCCTAGCTTTATTTAACTATAGCTATCATTAAACTTGCATTCCCATATTAAAACACCTTGAGTTAAACCTAGCAAAGTCCTCATTGGCACCTGCCTTTATAACAATGTTTGTCTCTCGTACACATACACACATACGTACATATTCATATATACCATCGTCTTCTTGGAACTCTGTGGCTTTGAACAATTTACCTGGGATAGAATTTTTCTCACCTGTACACTGAGAAAGTTGGAATTGTGTGATCTCTAAGCTCCCTTTCGGCTCTGTATCCTTAGGATTTGATCCTGTTTTGTCACTGCTTCTCCTTTAGTTGATCCAGAGTCCAACCCCCCTCCTCACCTTTTGGGGTGAGGATTTCAATATACGGAGGCAACTGCCCAGAATTCTCTGCCGGTGTCACAGAGGGTAAGGAAAGCCCAGAAACAGCTGCTATTTGGGAGCTTGAGAAAGAAATTGGCCATAGAGGTGATAGAATATTACTCAGTCATAGAAAATAATGGAATAAGGCCATTTGCAGCAACATGGATGGACCTAGAGATTATCATATTAAGTGACTTAAATCAGAAAAAGACAAATATCACTGGTATCACTTACATGTGGAATCTAAAAAAATAATACAAATGAACTTATTTACAAAACAGAAACAGACTCATACACAAAAAAAACAAACTTACAGATACCAAAGGGGAAACACTGGGGTTGGGGAATGGATAAACTAGATGCTTGGAACTAGCATATACACACGATTACATATAAAGCAGATACTCAACAAGGACCTACTGTATAGTATAGGGAACTCTACTCAACATTCTGTAATAACCTATATGGGAAAAGAATCTGAAAAACAATGGCTATAGGTATAATGGAATCACTTAGCGGTGCACCTGAAACTAACTAACATTGTAAATCAACTATGCTCCAATATAAAATAAAAACTTAAAAAAATACCACAGACTAGGTAGCTTGTAAACAACACAAATTTCTTTCTCACAATTCTGGAGGCTGGAAGTCCAAGATGAGGGTGCAGATATGGTCGGGTGAGAATCTTCCTTGTGGTTGCAGACTTCTTGTATCCTCACCTGGCAGAGAGTTCTTTTATTAGAGCACTAAGCCCTTTCATGGGAGAAGGCGATGGCAACCCACTCCAGTACTCTTGCCTGGAAAATCCCATGGGCAGAGGAGCCTGGTGGGCTGCAGTCCATGGGGTCACTAAGAGTTGGACACGACTGAGCGACTTCACTTTCCCTTTTCACTTTCATGCATTGGAGAAGGAAATGGCAACCCACTCCAGTGTTCTTGCCTGGAGAATCCCAGGGGCGGTGGAGCCTGGTGGGCTGCCGTCTGTGGCGTTGCACAGAGTCGGACACAACTGAAGCGACATAGCAGCAGCAGCAGCAGCAAGCCCTTTCATGAGGGCCCCGCCATCAGGACATAATCACCCCACAAAGGCTCCACCCGTTGGTTTTACCAGGACTATGCACTTAACAATGAAGAGTTCTTTACAGCTCAAGGAAAACTGCCACACCCTTTTCCTGCTTGTCTGCTTCCCAGTCTCCCAAGTTCCTGTTTTACCAGTAGGATCCATGTAAGTTTTTTCAAACTTGATCCATTTTCCTTCTGAAATTAACTCCTCTAAAATAACCGACTTGTATTTTGGGAAGAATCTGTTCGTTCTTGGCTTTCCATTTTCAAATGAGTTGATCTTCATAGTCTTTAGACAGGAAGTTCACATCTAAGATGTGGAATGGAGGGGTTCACCTTTGGGAAGAGGGTGAAAAGAGAAGATGAAGGCAGCAGTTTCAGGAGATGCGATGCTACTGCTTTTAGAGCTTAGGTGGTTGTGAGAATTACACTTGAGAATACAGAATGCATGGTTCATTCATCTGAAATCCTGGACAGACAATAATGGATCATCATCTCCCAGCAGATATGATCACCTCTCCCAGGCAGCCTTTAGCCTCAGGGTCTTTCCTTGGCCACCTCTGGAAGCACCAGGCCAACTGATATTTGCACAGACTCGCACAGCTCTCAGATGAACTCATCTTTCATTCATTATAGTAAGAGAATCAGGAGCTGGGAGAAACTCAGGCCTTTTCAACTGTACAGCTGGGGAATTACAATGACCAATAGAACGCCAGTACCATGAGGGCAAGGATTTTCGTCTGCTTGCTCACTGCCATCATCCCAGTGCCCAGACAGTGCTGAGCACCTAGCAGGTACTCACCACTCAGTTGAATGAGTATGTGAATAACTTCATAGATATTTACAAGAGTTAATAATGGTGAGATGAGAGAACTCACCTCATAGAGATGACTCACAGCTGAGCTCAATGTGAAAAAGGCTTTAGTCTTTTCTCTAAAGCCTTTTCTTTAGAGTCTCTGCTTTTCTCTAACAACCTTTAAAATACCCCAGTTTTATGGGGCATTTTACTGGAGATAAACTTAATAAGTTAAAGTTACATAATTAGTTATACTCAGCTTCCATTATAATTACTTATTGATCCAAGGCTGCCCATGGAGCACCTGGCAACAGTGAAAGAAAAACAGTAGCAGGTGTTTGGACTTAGTTCATGCTTGCTAACAAATTAGATGAGGATTTTTCCCCCCCTGGAAACCCTAAGCAGTCTTCATTTGGCTCCAGAATTGAGAGTACAAACCCAGAGGCTTCAGCCATCTCTGTTTCTCTCTCTTGCTTCTGGACTGGAAGACATTCTAGCATTAAGATGCTTTCGCATAAAACTTATGTTGTTCATTAGAAGTTGATTTTACAGTTTAAGTCTCAGTATTCTGACGATGCCAGATTTTACACAGTGGGTGGACTAGAGTCAGAGTGTAAGGGTTTGAGTCACAGCTCTCCCTTGTACTGAGTGTCCTTGGCTATACTTAACTTTTCATTGCTCCAGCTTCAAAACCTATAAAATGGGGATAACGATGATATTTACATCACTAGATTATAATGACAAATAAACAGTGCCTTGGACACAATAAATGCTATACATGTGTTCCTCAATCACAAAACTACTTAAATTTTAATGCTTTAGTTCCCAGTAAAGTTTTTGTTAATAACTGATTATCTGGTCATTTAGGAACATGATCAAAGTTGTTAATAAACAGGTTTATAGCTGACTTATATTCACATATGCCTAGTAAAAATTAAAAATGTAACTCCTCAGTGAAGGGTTGGTTGTATTCAAGGATTGTTTAGGCAGAGAATGTCAGCTAAGGTTTTTGACAACCTACAAGAGAAACTCAGGCTGACTGCTTTAAGTAAAGCCACTGGGGAGGCCCCCCAGTATTAAGCCTCGGGAAGGACAGGAATCACATTTCCAGGCATCTCAGGAACATACAGAGAAGGCAATGGCACCCCACTCCAGTACTCTTGCCTGGAAAATCCCATGGACTGAGGAGCCTGGTGGGCTGCAGTCCATGGGGTCGCTAAGAGTTGGAAACGACTGAGCAACTTCACTTTCACTTTTCACTTTCATGCATTGGAGAAGGAAATGGCAACCCACTCCAGTGTTCTTGCCCGGAGAATCCCGGGGATGGGGGAGCCTGGTGGGCTGCCGTCTATGGGGTCACACAGAGTCGGACATGACTGAAGTGACTTAGCAGCAGCAACAGGAACATAAATTCATGGAGAAGCCCTTTAGGAGTGACTCCTGTGATTTTTCCCTCTTGCATTGCTTCTTGAGTAATCATTAGCTTTGAGAGCTAAGCTCTTCTGAGAGAGTTTGATTGGCCTGAAGTCAGCTGCCCATGCCTGGGCCTAGTGGTAGGGGCAGGTGTGGTACCTGACTGACTAGTCCCAGCAGAATTACAGGGAATGGAGGGGAGAGTTATCCAAAGGAAGTCATTGCCCAAAGAAATGGGGAGGGTTGTTAGGCCAAAGCAGCAGCTGTCCCCTGGGTGAAGAAAGAGGAAGGGAGGGCAGTGTTTTCTAAAATACTAGTTACGTTTGTTTTGGAGGCCTTTCCAGGAATTTAAATACATCTCTTTCCCTCGGAAGCTGGCTCATCCTCTTGGGGCATTCATGCAAAAAAAGCAAGAATCTGGCAATAATCATAAACTGCTTCTTTCCCTGGCCTAATGAAGCAGATCTCTAGTTGTTTGTGTTGCATTCATTTAAATACTAATCTTTGCCTCACAGTTTCGTAAGAGCAACCATTCCTAGTTCAATCAAAACACACGATGCTGAACTTTCAGAATTCAACAGATGATAAGTTTATGAAAATGGCTTACATATTCATGAATCCTTTTCTCAGTCAGGTTTTTTGGGCTGTAAGTGCCAGAACATCCAACTTGAAGTTGCTGAAGCCAGACAGAAATGTATTATTAACGCAGAACTGAATGTCCAGGTGCAGGAGAGGCATCAGGTGGTGGTGGAGTGGATGGGTTTCATCCAATGGTTCCAGCCCTTGTCCTCTGTGATTACCATGATGCTTTCTGCCTTGTTTTCTCTCCATGTTCTTCATCTCAGGATGGAAGTAAGATGGCTCAGAATATCCCAGCCTTACAACTACAGAACACAGTATCTGGAGGGAAAATGAGATCATTTCTCAATGCAGATCTCAGGAATAAGGTAACTTTCCCCAGAATCTTCTAGCAAACTTTCCTCTCATCTCCATGGTCCAGATTGGGTCATATACCCCATCCTGAAACAACCCTGGTGGTCAAGGAGAGACCTGGGTTCTTGAACCAGTCAAACTGGCAAAGAAAACGACAGCATCGTGCCTGGTTCCCAACTCACCAGACAAGAAAAGGAAAGCTTGCATGTTAAAGAGAAAACAGAGTCAGCATTTCTCTTTTTTCTCCCCAAATATCTGAACCTCACTGCTGCCCCACCTGTATGTCTGAGAAATTTAAGATTTAGTGGAAGACAGAGGCCACTTTGAGTTACCAAGCATCATTTATTTAAAATTCAGCTTTAGGCATCCTACATTTATCCTAGACCTAATCCAATGGAATCCAGTTTCCAGGGGCAACCAAGTGTTCAGTGGCAATGGCAGAAGGGGCCTCACCAGACTGGATTTTTGACTTGTTTGGGGTTGCAGTCCAGCCTGCTGTCTCCCTCCCTGACTCCTGCTCAGTTTCCAAGCCTAGTTCTACGTGACCAGAAATTCTGTGCAAATAAACCATACTAGGTAAGCTTTGGTTGCTTGCAACTCTGAATTCTGATCATCTAAACCTCAACAACTACTAAAATGTGAACCAGTCCTTTAGCATTGATGTCAGTATGAAACACAAAAGGGGAAAGGACATTTTTAAAGCAGAAGTAGCATGGTACTGCCTTCTGAAGCCTGGGTCTTAGAATAGCAAACTTCGGCTTAGTCAGTGCCTTAAGGAATTTCCCAACAACATCTCCTGTGTCAACTAACCTAAGGGTAAAATGGAAACAATTCTGAAATGCTCAGTGACTTAAAAGTTAAGGCTAACAGAATTCTGACATAAACAGGCTGAAGTCCCTTACTAGGACTTTCCCTTTCCTTTTGAAAGTGAAGTGAAAGTGAAAGTCACTCAGTTGGGTCTAACTCTTTGTGACCCCATGGACCCCATGTGACCCCATGCGTTCAACTCTTTGCGACCCCATGGACTATACAGTCCATGGAATTCTCCAGGCCAGAATACTGCAGTGGGTAGCCATTCCCTTCTCCAGGGGATCTTCCCAACCCAGAGATCAAACCCAGGTCTCCCACATTGTGGGTGGATTCTTTACCAGCTGAGCCACAAGGGAAGACCAAGAATACCTGGGCTTGGGAGTCAGTAACCTATCCCCTATCCAGCGGATCTTCCCCACCCAGGAATTGAACCAGGGTGTCCTGCATTGCAGGCAGATTCCTTTACCAGCTATCAGGGAAGCCCTCCTTTAGCCTATCCTGGCTAATGAAACAAAACTATTTTCATATATCATAACCTAACTCCTACTACATTTAGCAATTTGAAGATAACAAAAACCTGTAGCATGAAAAACATAATACCTTTTGGCTCCTAAATTAAACTGTATTCCTATTAACTTCGGAGAAGGCAATGGCACCCCACTCCAGTACTCTTGCCTGGAGAATCCCATGGATGGAGGAGCCTGGTGGGCTGCAGTCCATGGGGTCGCAAAGAGTCAGACACGACTGAGCAACTTCACTTTCACTTTTCACTTTCATGCATTGGAGAAGGAAATGGCAACCCACTCCAGTGTTCTTGCCTGGAGAATCCCAGGGACGGGGGAGCCTGGTGGGCTGCCATCTATGGGGTCGCACAGAGTCGGACACGACTGAAGCGGCTTAGCAGCAGCAGCAGCAGCCTATTAACTTTGTTACATTCTCAGAATAAGACATATTTATGATCTGAATTCTGTTTGGATTGGGGGCTGGTGCTAATTTATCAGTTGTCATTGGGTAGTATAATAGAGAAGTTCAATGACACTATTAGTTATAGACTGGAAACACTGCCCTCCTTTCTTCTTTAGACCATGAAAGAAGCATCCTGGTTCTAGCTGGTGACATTTGCACCCTGCACACACGCCAGGGGACAGTGGGATGCTTGGGCTACTGACTTGTTAAATGATGATAAAGGTTGTTTGTTGAGGTTGAACATGGTGCTAATAAGCTGGGCACAGCCTCTCCAGCCTTTCTCAGCTTCACTCTCTCACAGCTGGCATAGTTCTGGAAGCCAAATATGAAGCAGAGGTTCTCTTAACAATTGACGGTTCCAAACATGAACAAGCTCCTAAAATTAAAACACAGGGGTGGTGTTTTTTTTGGTTTTTTACCCCTATTCAGCAACCATTCCTTTTTTCTGACATCCCCTGATTTCCTCCATAGAAAAGTATTGCTCCCATGCAATGTGAAGTCTACGAGACACAGTGAAACCAAAGGCTGCCATTTTCCTGAAGAAGCTGAGGGGGATCCCTGAAGGCTCCTTCTACAGGGTTCTACCTCTTTATAGTCCTAGCCTAGTCAAAGGGGTAGAGAATGTGACCTGGGCCTGGCCCAATGTGTGGCCACGTTGACTCGTCCACTCAATCTGAACCAATAGGACATAATAAAACCTGAATATTGACTCCTGAGGGGGGGATTTTTTTTTCTATCTTTTTCACTGGATTTGAAGGCCTAGGAGGTTAGGTTTGAAACTATAGCAACCAAACTGCTACCATAGGGAAGAGGCTTGTCTAGAAACAGGGCTAATCAGAGGCTGAAGAATCAAAAGAAAGTAGGTCCTGGTGACATCACTTGACCTTCTTCAGCAAGTCATAGCTGAAGCCAGACCTACCCCTGGAATTGCCAAGTTCTGTTTTTCAATGTCCATGTGGTTCCTGTCCCAGGGACAGAGGTGAAGTGATCCAGCTGGTTTTCCCTCCACATGCAGGTTTAAGACTGTCCAGGGTGAAGAATAGTCACAGCCAGGCCTTGGACCAAGGCCTTGGATCTCTAGGCAGAGTCTCATCCAGGGTCTCCTGCTGTTAACTTCAGGCACACCACCTCGCCTGTCTCCGTCTCTTCCCTATCAAAGGAATGTTCCTACTTGCTCTAGAGATTCATGTGGCCAAGGTAGGGAAAGCAATATGGAAGCAACTGATATGGAAAGTCTGCAGTATTATTTTGCTATAATATTATAGTATTTGCTTTCCAAGAAATCTGAGAAGCTTTACCAAAAGAAGCAACTCCGGAGCCACACTTCTTTGTGTTTTTATTTTTCCTGTAGGGTTTAATTTCTTCCAAAATCGGAGAGTTTACAAGATCAACTGCCTTTTATTTTTTCATTTGTATTTTTTCGGGCTGTGTCATGCAGCATGCAGGATCTTAATTCCCCGACCAGGGATTGAACCTGTGCCCCTGGAGTGGAAGTTTGGAGGCCTAACCACTGGACCACCAGGGATGTCCCTCGACTGCCTTTTAATTCAGTCACTTTGCAGTTCATTTTTTGCTTCGTATTTAAGTGTTGTGGTGGTCAGACCACATTTCCGCTAAGAGTTCATGGCTTGTTTTCAGGAGAGAATGGCTAAAAGTTCAATATAATTGCATGCGTTTGAGGTCTATGAATAACTGTGATAAAATGTTCAGAAAGTGAAAATGCCGCCCTCCACTCAAAATTAAATGGAGTTGACACAGCTGGTTTGTTTGATTTGGGGATGGGCAAATGGGGTTGTGCTAGATTGTATATTTCAGTTATCAGATTTCTCTAGAAAAACGACTGGATTTCTAAATGAGTTTCCTGAGAAAATGACTAAGTGTGTGAATAACACTAAAATAAGTTTCCTGTACATTGCAAAATGGATATTGAAGGGGAAAAAAGGCTCACTGTGTCATAGTTGTTTGGAAATTGTTTTAGCATGGAAATAGGTACCATAGAACATAGAATAACTTTGTTATTTGACAAAGTAGTTACTGGTTTCTGCCATCAAGAAAAAAGACAAAAAGGGATCTAAAGTAAGTAGAGCTAATATCCCTATTCCCCAGTCCTTGTATTTTTATGAGGAAATCTTGGCTTCTGACAAGGTCTGATCAGACCTGCACAACTAAATCTGTTTTTCCATTTTGTAACTGTGGGTGGTATAGAGGGTTTCAAGCCGAGGAATGACTTGCTCAGATGTGCATACTGTTGTGTAAGGAATAGGTCATAGGGGAGCAAGCATGGTCAGAGTGGGATGAGTCCTGAGTGTATGGCTGTGGTCCGGGTAAGAGAAGTGGTCTGGAGGGCAGTAGCAGTGAAGTAGAAATGAAGAAAATGCTTTATTGGAGTAAAGATATCCTTTATGAGCAAAACAAAGATGACCTCACACCAGGAAATGTTACTTACAATGATTTATTTTTTAAATATTGTGATCTCTTTAGTTACCTTTGCTGATAAACATTCTAATTAAACACTAACCCTGTTTTTTTAGGAGGAGGATCATGAGAGAACATGGGCCTCACAAATGTGTGCCAAGAGACAATGGTAAACAAAAGGTAAGGGCCAATGTAACAGAAAAATCCAACTGATAATGTGTTTACATCTTTGCTTGTGATACCTTGACTTGTACCCTCAAAGTTATCAATATCAGGAATAATTCTAAATGCATTTGTTGGACCATTAAATTACTTATTTTTAGTCAAGTGATTACTGAAGAGTTCTAGAATCAGACAGCCTAGACAATCATGTGTTTCAAATGAAATCTTATTTCTTTTATGTCTTGAGTCTCCAATCAAGTAAAATCCCTTTATGCCTTCAGTTTTCTTTACTTAAAGGTTATCTTCTGGGAAGGATTCTTGTGCATATTGTTCTTGTTGTTCAGTTGCTAAGTCGTGTCTGACTCTTTGTGACCCCCATGGACTACAGCAGGCCAGGCTTCCCTGTCCACTGCCAACTCCCAGAGCTTACTCAAACTCATGTCCATCGAGTCTGTGAGGCCATCCAACCATCTCATCCTCTGTCGTCCCCTTCTACTCCTGTCTTCAATCTTTCCCAGCATCAGTGTCTTTTCAAATAAGTCAGTTCTCTGCATCAGGTGGCCAAAGTATGGAGTTTCTGCTTCAGCATCAGTCCTTCCAATGAATATTCAGGACTGATTTCCCATAGGGTTGACTGATTGGATCTCCTTGCAGTCCAAGGGACTCTCAAGAGTCTTCTCCAACACCACAATTCAAAAGCATCTATCCTTTGGTGCCCAGCCTTCCTTACGGTCCAACTCGCACATCCATACATGATGACTGGAAAAACCATAGCTTTGATTATACAGACATTTGTTGGCAAAGTGACGTCTCCTTTTTAATCTGCTTTCTAGGTTTGTCATAGTTTCCTTGCAATGAGCAAGTGTCTTTTAATTTTGTAGCTTCAGCCACCATCTGCAGTGATTTTGGAGCCCCCCAAAATAAAATCTGTCACAGCTTCTACTTTTTCCTGATCTGTCTGCCACGAAATGATAGGACCAGATGTCATGATCTTCGTTTTTTGAATGTTGAGTTTTAAGCCAACTTTTTTACTCCATCTTTCACCCTCATCAAGAGGCTCTTTAGTTCCTCTTCACTTTCGGCCATTAGAGTCGTATCATCTGCATGTCTGAGGTTTCTTGTAACATGGTTGGATTGTTAACAGAGTGCCCATGAACAGTAGATAAGGAACAAATAATCAAAAATATGTACTTCTGGTTGTTTGGTGGTTATAGATAAGCAAGTTGTCCTCCCCACAAGAGTCAGGATCACTTTTAGCTCTGGATCAGTTGTTAATGGCACTGAGCAAAGAGAATATACCTATATTTTATCTCTCTGCCTTTTGAAGATATAAAGTTTCTAAAGTAAGGAAATGGATTCAGCTGGCTTCTGTAGGAAGGGTCATTTCTTTTTCTTCTTTTATAATCCACAGAGCATATGTATTTTTATTAAATGATTTGGTGAAGGCACAATGAATATCTTTATCCCGTTTTTATTTGTTGTTTAGTCAAACAGTCGTGTCTAACTCTTTGCAACCCCATGGACTGCAGCATGCCAGGCTTCCCTGTCCTGCACCAGTATATTTACACCAGCATTAAAAATGTGGAATGTATTTATATGTTCATTAGTTTTAAAAATTGAAACAGTTAATAGTTGAAGTACCTAATCAGGAGTCCACTCCTGGGGGTGTTTAAATCAGCATCTGAAAATCTCCAAGTATGATGTTCTAGAGGGAGTTTCTGCAAACTATTCAAATATCCTTAGAGTTCGTAAATTAGAATAAGAAATGTTAGATATTTTTCACCGGTGACATGAAGGATATTCAAGATACATAGATGGGCTGTGCTGGTACTTCCTTTCTTTCATGAACAGAGTATAAGAATTGGTACACATTTCTTGTGATCAGATTGATTCACAAAGTTGTGTAATTATCACCATTCCAGAACATTTTCAAGATTTCAAAAAGAAACTCCACACCCATTAGTAATCACTCCCCATCCCCTACTTCCTGCCACCCCTGGGAACCACTAGTGGACTCTGGATTTGCCTGTTCTGGTCATTTCAGATATACTAATGGCCTTTTCTATCTGACTTCTTTCACTTTGCTTGTTTTCAAAGTTCATCTATATTGTGGCATGTATCATAACATCACTCCATTTTGGGTTTATTTTGAGGCTATTTTGAATAAAGTTGCTATAAATATTCATATTCAAGTCTTCGTGTGGACTTGTGTTTTAATTTCTTCAGGGTAAATATCTAGAAGTGGAATGACTAGATCATATGTTAAATGTATGTTTAACTTTAAAAAAAAAAAAAAAGGGAAAGCAAAACAAACTTACCAAATTGTTTTCTAAAGTACTTGTATAGTTTTACACGCCTATCAGCAATGTATCAAAATTATTTCCAGTTAATCTACAATCTCACCTCCATTTGGTGTTACCAGTCTAGTGGGTACAAGATTGTCTCATTGTGGTTGTGAATTTCCCCAGTGACTAATGATGTTGAGCATTTTTCTGTTTGTGTACTTTCGATCACTTAGATATCTGCTTTGGAGAAGTGTGTGTTCCAGTTAGTGCTGTGTTTTTTTACCAGTTGTTTAACACTGCTTTTCAAAGAGCAGAGGTTTCACATTTTAATGAAGTCAAATTTATTAGGTTTTTCTTTTTTAGTTAGGAATTTCTGTGTCCTGCCTAAGAAATATTTGCCCCAAGGTTGCAAAATTTATTTCCAACATCTTCTTCTAGAAGTTGTATAGTAAATTTTGAGTTATTTTGTTGTATGGTGTAAGGTAAAGGTCAAGTTTCTTACTCCTTTTTTTTTTTTAAATAGAGATATCCAGTGGCTTCTGGAGAAACGGAGAGTCTGAAAGGAGCAAGGAGAAGTGTTTGCTTGACCTCCTGGGCGCCTATGTACATGGAGCCCACACTTGAAAAGAGCAGTATTCTCAGGTAAGACAAAAGAAACATCTGAGAAGAGGGTCACAGTATTTTGGTGCTGCTGAATCCAGCTAGTTTCAGCAAGGGACACAGTGAAAAGGGACACAGGGAGAGGGACGACTGCACCAGATTAAGGAATGTAAAGAGGGTAGGCTACTCACAGGGGTTATTATACTATTTGAAATTTACATGAAAATACTTAGCATTGAAAATGTGGCATGTATTTATATGTTTGTTAGTTTTAAAAATATAAACAGTTAATACTTGAAGTACCTAATCAGAAGTGTTTAGATTTAAACACTCCTGGGGTGTTTAAATCAGCATCTGAAAATCCCTAAGTAGGAACTGATATTCTAGAGGGGATTCCTACAAACTATTCAAATATCCTTATAGAGTGTGTAAATTAGCATAACAAATGTTAGATACTTTTCACTGGTGACATAAAGGATATTTCAAGATCTGTAGATGGGCTGGCTTGAAAACTGTGTTGACACTTCCTCTCCTTCATGAACAGAGTATAAGAATTGGTGCACATGTGTTGTAACCAGATGACCTCCTTGGATCTTGATTTTCTCCTCGGTAAAATGGGAAGAATTAAACCTATCTCCTAGGGGATGTTGAGAAGAATGATGCAATATACCCAGCTCCAGGTCTGGTACTGAATGACCGTTCCACACTTGTATTTGTTTCTTTTCCGTTAACCATCTTCTTTACCATTATATTTTGAACTCTCAATTTTAGATCGCTTACATGTTCACTTTTGTGTCCTCATCTCAACTCTCTTGCTAGACCCAGTCTTTACATGTCACTAGTTGCTGGCCTCTCTTCGGAGATCCCAGGGCAAGTTTATCAAATCTTAGTGTACCTAATCACCTGGAATGCTGCTTTAAAATGCAGAGTCCAGGGACCTACCTCAGAAGATTGTGGTTCTATTAAATCTGTCTGGGTGTGGTCTGGAAATCTGCTGAATCATCAAGTACCTTGAGCTGTACTGAATGATGCAGTCAAGGGCCACACTGAGAAACCTGTGCTCTGAGAAAAGCTTGCTCAGAAGCCCCAGATCTGCATTTCCTTCAAATTTGAACCTAGACAAAGACTGCAAACCTCGTTTTCCAGTCCCCCAGGAAAACTCAGACTGAGCTGACCCAGAAACCTGAAGCAAGCTCATCACTCAAGCTACTCATTTCTGCTCTTCTTGACAATGAAGAAATACCATTTTAGCCTATCCAAAGCACATTTCTCCTTTCTCTGGCAACCCCTCGAATTTTCCTCACTCCTAGCTGAAACAAATGGTCCAAGCAAGGCTGATGCCCTCCTCCACCCTCCAGCTAAAGTCAAATAAGGTCAGCCTCCAGGGCACTTACTAGAAAAAGGCAGAGGAATGCCCTTTCTTCTGGGACACTAAATCAGCAGGGACCTAAGCCTGGAGGGGCGAGTCTTAGGTGGAGAACCCACTGAGAATGAAACAGCTGTGGTGCTCTTATGACATCTTTAGGCCCCTGGAGTTGAATGAGTTACTAATTCTTTTTACTTTGAACTGGAATTTCTCCTTACACCTGAGAGTTCTGACTAATACACAGAACCAACCCCCGCTCCCCCAAGTGAAGGCCTTCATGACACCCTGTGTTCTCACCCCTACCTTTCTGCACAAACAGATCCTCCCTTACTGGGCTGTCCCAATAATTCCCCTGCACCTCCCTCTCCCCACAGAATGTTACCACCTTGTCCCAACTGAAATACTAAGGACTTGAGTGTCCCATGAGCTTGTAAGTAGAAGACCTTCCTCTTTGGGTAGGGACAAGTCTAACCTATATTCTTTCACCCTCCGAGGGGAGAGAATCCTTTTCCTTTGAGAGATTCATGTTATAGAGCACAGTCTTCATTACGAATTTCCTGATAACTTAATTCACTTAAGACTTTGACACCTGTTTTACAGTCTTGCCTTCCACCTCTGCCATCATTCCACAGGGATGTCACCATTCCATTAATAGCCTGTAATTATAGTTTATATAGCACTTACTCTGTACCAGTGGAGAAGGAAATGGCAACCCACTCCAGTATTCTTGCCTGGAAAATCCCATGGACAGAGGAGCCTGGCAGGCTACAGTCCATGGAGTCGCAAGGAGTTGGACACAACTTAGCAACTACACCACCACCACCACCGTGTACCAGGCATGGTTCTAAGCACTTTACATGTGTTTTAGCTCACTTGACCCTTCTAATAGCATGGGGGTATTATTGTATCCTAAGGAAACTGAGGCAGAGAGACTATTTAAACTTGTCTAGAGTTACCCAGCCATCAAATGGTAGAGTGGGGATGAGGACAGGAAATCTAATTGCAAAGTCCAGGCTTTTAATGCATGTGCTAGACTCCCAGTTACCTGCTCCCTATAATTGTAGCATCCCCCCCTATCCCCCTCTATATTGGTCCTGGACATTGGAAAGGTCCTTAAAGAGGTGTCAGCTGGGAGAAGTTTAGATTGTCAATGGATATCTGTACCTCTGTTTCCTATAGCTCAATTATTTATTGTCGTCTCCTAAGTAAATGTACCAACTAATAGGCCCAAAAGCTGAGATGTATGTTGGGCTGAAGACACAGCAGCAGCAAAGCAGATTATGTAATGTGCTCTTGCTACTCCTTAAGGCCTCTTCTCTGCCCACTGGTCCTTATTTTCTACGGGAAGTTTGCTGCATTCAGGCCAGCCTAGCCTCCCTCTGTTAGGGCTGTCCTTAGAATTTGTCCCTTGTCTATATCCTTACCCATGGCCCTGTGTTCCTCAACTTTCTAGAAACTTTGCACAAGAGGATCAAAACGTCTGGTTTCCTTTCCTCCTCTCTGAAAGAGCAGAAAGAAGGAAGCCAGGGGGCTGTTTCACCATCCCAGCTGATCACACCTAGCCGTAGCTGCGTCCAGAGTGCTCCCTCTGAAAAAATCATGCTCTGCTTTCCTGCCCCAACATCATCCCACTCCTGTCCCATCTCCCCACTTCCATTCCCCTCTCCAGCTCAACAGCTTGCCCATTTCCACTTCCAGCTGCCCTCCTGGCTTCACATGCTCACCTTCTACAATGCCCAGTCCTGCCAAACCCAGCCTGCCACAGGAAACCCGGTGTCAGCAGGAACAGCCTACTTCTCTGTACACACACACGTGTGTGTGTGTGTGTGTGTGTGTGTGTGTGTGTGCACGCGCGCCCACTGATGCCATTATAAACTCTTCAAGCGTGCCCACCCCCATGACACCAAGCACGTCTAATGACTGCTCCCATCTTTAATTAATTGTAACTATTTTTTGAGTGCCTACCATGTGTCAAGCACTCTCCTAATCACTTTACAGGAATTTTATTTAATCTTCAAAACACCACCGCCAGGAGTCAGGGACCATCCTGATTCTGGGAAATCGGAGGAACCGGGAGGTCAACACCTGCTCAGGGTCACAACTGTGTCACTCCCTCAGGACTTAACAACCAGCATCAACTCTACCCGGCATGAGCCCGGTCAGTTCACAATGGCACTAAACTGCTGTGTCATGATGCAACAGCAGGTTCCCGGGTGAAAGTGAAAGGACAGGAAGAAGGAACCAGGAGACCGTCGCGGTACATTCCGGACAGGAGGCGGCGAGGGGGAGTGGGGGCTCACACCAAGAGACACGTCCTGGTTATCGTTACTCAGCATTTTGTGGGGGTTCGCTAGGCTGTGGGGCCGTGGTACGGCGGGTCTTTCCGAGAAACCGTAAATGGCCTCTTCTCTGGGCGCGTCCGATTAAGGCCTGGCTGGCCCCTTCCCAGGTGACCCTCTAGATCAGGGGGTGGCCGCCGGCATGCGCCCTTTAGGTCACCTGATGGCCCTCCCGCCTTCCCACTCCCAGGTGGGGTACAGGTGGACGATGCCGAAGGTTTCGAACCCAGACGACTCCCAGAAGCTCGGTCCCGCGCTCGCGCCTGCCCGGCCCTTCCGGCCCCGCCCCTGCCAGCGGTCCCGCCCCCGCCAGCGGTCCCGCCCCCACCCGGCGGCTCCTGGAGGCGGGGCCTAGCCCTGACGCCGGCGCGGGCGCGGGCGGCCCGAGCGGGCGCGCCCCCGCCGCACGCACGCCGCGCGCGCCCGCCCGCCCCGCCCACCGTTACTATAAAGGGAAAGCTGGCTGCGAGCTGGCTAAGCTCTGTCCGGCGCCTCGGATCCGTGTCCATCGTTTGCACCGTCAGGTCGCTCGTCAGACCCCCAGCTGCCAAGATGGTGAAGCAGATTGAGAGCAAGGTACGCGTTCCGGGGCATGCCAGGGCGCGGCACGAAGCTCCGGGCAACTGGGGTAGGCGGTGGGCCGAAGGTGGGCAGTCCACCCCTCCGCATCCCTCGGGGAAGGGGACTTGGCGGCTCGGCCTGGCACTGCGGGAAGCCCGGGCCTGGGCGCGCCCGGGACGGTGGAGCGTTCCCTGGAGGAAGGGAGGAGACAGACAGGTTTCCCTGGAGGGCAAGGTCCAGGTGACCCAGTGTGTCTGGAGGATGCACGCGCGCGGAGAGCGCCCGGGAGTCCTCCACTACGCCCCCTCCACCCCTCTTGCCGGGAAGCCGCGATTGGGTGAGGGAGGCTGCCTTAGGCCCCCCCATCTTTATCCGGACACGGGCCTGGGCAAGGAGGTGGAGGGCTTCTTGAAGAAAGCCCGGGCTTGCTGGCCGCCACTCCTTCCTCGTGGAGCCGCGTGATCCACCCGCGCTTTTGGGTGCAATGAGCTCCCCGGGGAGCGGGTCTAGGCCGGAGACCCCCCTCCCCCGGCTGCCGGGTCGTAGAGGTGACGCGTGCTGCAGCCGCGTGAAAGGGAAGGTTCCGGGCTGGAGACACCCCCACCCGACCCCTACGAGTCCGGCTTTAGTAGTCCAGGTGGCGGCAAGGAAGTGAAGTCCGGGCCGCGCCCTCGGGACTCCTCCTCCTGCGACGCAGGGCGTGTTTCCGGCAGCGCTGGCTTTGGAATGACTCAGTCCCCAAGGCTGGGCCCGGGGGCCTCCACTGCCCTACCCATCTGGGATTCTTTCTCGGTCTGTGGGGTTCGCTGGAGCCCGGAGTCCCCTGGGTGCGGCCGCGCCCGGCTATGTGCTCGACGGCGGTTGTGTCCTTTTAGGAATGCCCAGGGCAAAAAGTGTTGCATATATCGAGAGTTATTGCAAACTTAATACTCTCCTGCTCTGAGAATTCAGAGCCTGAGTGTCTGGTGTACTGTGCCCCCCCCCCCCTCCCCGCCCGCCCCAAGAAATGGATGCTAATCCAGAGTCAGAAAAGTCAGTGGGAGAAAACTTCCCACCCCAGTAAAGCCGGAAAAGGCGAGTGGAGTGCCCGTACTTGGTTCAGATCTGAGGTTGGCTTCGAGGAATGGAGGTTTCAATGTTAATGGTTCCTTTTTTTCCCTTTTACGATCAAGAAACATAAAGATCATTGCAGGAAATCTGGGAAGAGAGAGATCTGTTTCCTAGAAGCAGCCACAGATAATTGACGTTTTTATTTCTGAGGTGTGTGTTTGTGGTCTCATTTAGCCTGAACTCGTTCTGTGCAATTAGAAGATTTTGGAATCATTTCAATAATTGAAGACATTGCTGGACATTTTAGGCAGTTTTCCATGCTTCGATGAATGTTTCTGTTACTGACGCTTTATACAGTGTTGAGGCTGTTTCCTCAGGTTAGGGTCAACATCGGTTGTGTAGTTGTGAAGTCGCGTCGACTTGTGACCCCACGGAATGTAGCTCGCTAGGCTTTTCTGTCCATGGGATTTCTTGGGCAAGAATACTGGGGTCGGTTGCCATTTGCTTCTCCAGGGGATATTCCCAACCCAGGGATCAAACCCACATTTCCTGCGTCTCCTGTATTGGCAGGCGGGTTCTTAACCATGAGCCACTGGAAAGCCTGGGGTCACTATCTACTGAATGACTAATAACAGTCTATGGGCGGGGCGGGGGGTGGGCGGGGAGTAAGGGGTGATCCTCTGTAGAGGCTGGCGACTTCTTCAGTAGAATCTCTGAAAACCCATGAAAGGAGTGAAAAATCTTTGGTCTAGCTGATGTGTCTCAGAATCCATACAACTACAAACCAAAAATTGATTGATTCCTGGAGCACAGTCTTTTCAAAATGCAGTCTTTTCCTATTTTAGTGGTCGTATTTAGTTTCCTATTTAGTTGTGGCACTTTCCTCCCTTCATTAATGGCAAGATGTACAAGAGTGACAGGAAGTTCATTACTCAGAAAAAGCACTGATCTGGGGTTGTAATCAATGGGTCTTCAGAACTATGATCTAGAGTCAATCAAAAGGTAAGCTGATTTGAATGTTTCTTGTAAATATTGAGTACACTTTGAATTTTCATCCTGATGGACTAAAATTGGTGCCATTGGTCATCCAAGACAGCTGAGGTTTTGGTAGTTCAGAGCCACTGGGGTCTATTTCAGATCCAAGTGGGCTACCTAGACTGTGAAAGTGAGGAAGAAAAAATCAACAGCTTGTTCCAAGAATAGCTACTGCCGTTTCTTGAACTCCTAATTTGAACACACGGGCACTTTTACTGAATGCTTTACAAACCACTCTTAGGCTTGTTGATTGCCTTTGGAATGGGTGTGTTTAGGAAAAGAGATGCTGGAAGCTACTCTTACTTATCTGGCCCAAATATGAGTGAATTGTTTTGTTTTCAGAACCTTTGTGTCAGTGATGGGAACCTTTATCAATGCTCATTGGTAGTTTCTGGAAGCTAGAAATTATGGTTTGCTTCTTAGTAAGATGATATTGACTCATTTTCAAACTGATGTCTGTTTTAGGCAAACTTAAGTGGCCAGAGAATAGAATTTGTCATGAAGTCTTACCTATACCTGGCTGTGTGACTCATGTTCAGTGAAGCCAAAATTTATTGCTGAAAGATATTCTAGATTGAAAGTAACCTCCCCAGTATTTACTGAGAGCCAACCATGTTCACAAAACCATGCATTCATCTGAGCAGACACTGTCATTCCTTATTTTCTTGCCTTACCTGGATCTTGCAGTAAAGAATGGCTGGTTTGACCTAAAAAAATCACATTAGGGAAGGCTTTGAAGGAAATTCCTCTGGAAAATATAGGTGATGGTTTGGAAGAATAATTTCTATACTTTTTACTGTGTGCTCCTACCTTGTCATACCCAAAGGTGTGGTGTGTTTATTTGCATGCTGGTTTGTACCTGCACAACTGCAAACAGAAACCCTGACCTACCGTCCCAGGGAAGCACCATTTGTGAATTGTTTCCTGAAACATGAGGTAGAAATTATAAATCTAGAGAAATAACTTCAGAGGAATTCACTTAAAAAATTTTTTTTAATGGTGCTTTATTTACTTTCCTTCTTTACTGGACCAGATCTGACCTGATTCTTAGCTTTCAAAGCAAGGGGGTGGTTGTGTGGGTTTTTGATTAAACCAATGTGACTGGCACCTTTTCCCTTGAAGAAAACTGAGACTTCAGATATAGATGTTTGTGTTTTGATTTCTCTTCATGGCCATGGCTTTGGTCAGCAGGAGCTGACTAATTGTGGTTAAAAATGAGTCCCTTGTTAACTAGAATGTTACGTTGCTAGGGTTACAGTATCAAGGCCATTGGTAAATAATTCAGGGAGGTTGGTGGTGAGGAATTTCTTGATCATTTCTGCTGGTGGAATTCTATTCAACAAGCATTGCTTGTGAAAAATAACAAAATTCCCTTCATGAAGAACTAAAACTTTCTTAGTTGGTCAACGATGGAAGCAGAAATTAATGATAAATCAAGAGTATGATCTCAATTCTGGACACCGCATTAAAAAGAATATAAGGATATATGCTTAAAAGTCAACAGTAATTGAGTGTAAGGGTGTGGAGAAGTTCTTTTTTTTTTTTTTTTTTTTTGAGCTTTTGAATGTTCTAACATAGGTAAAATTAGCTTAATCAAGAAGTTTAGTTGCAAAATTTTGTGCGTTTGTGACATTCAGTTGAAGAGTGACTCCTTGAATCAATCAATAAGCAATTAATGAATGTCTACTATATACCTAGATTTGATGTGGAAGCACTTTTAATACACATGTCTTTATTTTCCTTTCATTTACTTAGTTTGGATGTGGATTAACCAAATAATATGTTGTATTTGTGAAGACATGAATATTGATACACATCATACTTGTTTCGTTCTTAGCAAGTAACACTACACACCACAGTAGGATTTCTTCAGTTGATTTGCTTGGTTTTCATTTTTTTAATTAAAATACAGGCCCTGAAAACAGGACCTCCAAATTGTGCTTTGTGTCCATTTTATCAAGGCTTTTGGAAATAAATGTAATTTAACATCAGCTTTCCTCTTTCCCTCCTTAGTACGCTTTTCAGGAAGCCTTGAACAGTGCAGGAGAGAAACTCGTAGTAGTCGACTTCTCAGCCACGTGGTGTGGGCCTTGCAAAATGATCAAGCCTTTCTTTCATGTAAGTATTAGCCAGCTTCTGCTTTTGTAAGCTGTTTGTTTGGGGTTGGTGGTCACAACACTAGGAAAGAGGTTTTGTTGTTGGATCTTTCATCTAAAGTCATAGCATAACAACTTAATTTAGAACTTAAGTTTGATACATACAGCCCATGGAAGACAACTTTCAAAACTTAATTTGGTTGTCTAAGTGATTTTGTTTTTCTTCAAGTTGAAACATGGGCCCTACTTGAAGCTCAGGAATCAAAATCAGTGTTCTAAATTATTTTATACTAAGAAGAATTTGATTCAGAGAAAATGTCCTTTATGCTTACCTGTCCCTAGTCTAAATATCTGGATCTTTAGTCCCTACTTTTAAGTTTCCATTTAAGAAGCTTAAGTGTGTTGACTCCCACTACCCAGTGGTAAATCTTAGTGGATTTTTTTTTTTTTTTTTTTTTTTTAATTCTCCAGTCTCTCTCTGAAAAGTATTCCAACGTGGTGTTCCTCGAAGTAGACGTGGATGACTGTCAGGTATGTGGCTAGAAATCCCGAATAATGCTGAACTTTTTGCCTTGCCCTTTTCCTCTGAATTGCACATTGCTTGTTCTCATAAATAAGAAAAACACTACAACTACCACCCTAGCTAAAAAGTTATTTCAGAACAGGTACTTGTGCAAATTTTAAGCTTAATTCTAGCTGGCAGGAGCTATGTATATCACATCCTAAAACAAAATCATTGAGGCATCTATTACCTGACTTTAGTAGTCCTCTTTCTAAAAGCCTACATAGTCTACCTAACAATCCAAGATGCTCAACAAATAGAAACTGAAAAGACCAAACACCAGGGTACCTTGATAGAGAGCTGAGAAAAGAAATATGCTTAACACTTGAGGTCAGGCAGACTGTTCTGTGCACATTGTCGTTCAGTCGCTCATTGCGACCGCATGGACTGCAGCACTCCAGACCTCCCTGTCCTTCACCACCTCTCAGAGCATAACAAGTGTGAATTCATTTCATCCTTGGTCCTGTCACATTGCCCATTTTACAGATGGGAAAACAAACAGGTTGGCCACAGAGTTAGAGTAAGTAGCAGAGCTGGGATTTAAATGTGTGTGGGCAGGTTCACCTAACCTCAGAGGGACGAGAGTGGGTTAGGTACAAAGTGGCAACAAGAGTGCTAGACCCGGGTACCAGTCCTGGCCCAGTGGCTTCTGCTTTAGGCTCATCCTTGGCTCCTCTGAGCTTGGTTCCATTGTCTGTGACCACATCTAATACCTGCCCTACCAGCTTTGTAAGGTTGCTTATTCACTGAGCAAACATGGAAAACTCTAAAGGTCCAGAAGGGTCTATAAAAAGGGGGATGTAGCAGTAGTTCCTAAGCCTGTGGGCTCCACCCTGTAGCGCATTGCTTATTCCCAGCACGTTTCTCATCTCTTGCCGGACAAACTTCTGGACGTAAACTTCACATCCTCTCCAGGAATTCTCTAGTTACTGCCTTCTATGCCCAGAATGGCTTAGTTCCCTTCCTCTGTGTTCCCCTGGTGTGTTCCGCCCTTCTTTTTCTTGGATTGAATGTTGTGGGATCATGTCCCTTGTTAGCTGTGTGTGCTTGGTAAAGCTCTGTTCTGTGCCTCGGGCTGAGCCTCTAAAATCACAGCATTGATGCAGCATCGCAAGGCAGTTGTCAGTATCTTATAAGACCTGTGAGTGTTCAGAGTGGTCGCTGGTACATGATAGGCTCTCAGTGAGCTTCGCTGTGACTATGCTGATCTTTGCTTCTGTCCTTCATTATGGTCTGTCCGTTTTTTTTGAATCCGAGACCTTGTCTTACCTTTGTTTCCTGTTTACATAGCACACCTGTCGGGCTATAGCAGGTATAGAATGAATGAATTTATATGGTTGTCAAGATAGTTATTCTGATGTGTCCTGGGTTTTTTAAATAAAAGAGCAGACAGTATGTGTTTGTGAAAAAATCTTGCTCCCTGTTTTAACCTAATTTTTTTTCTCTTAATCTGGTCACTTTAGCCAGGTACAAATGGCACCTGGAAGGGACTAGAAAGCCCTGTACCTGTATTATGTCATTTCATCCAGCTAGTAACCAGCAGCAGTGTTTTTATCAGCACCCCCACTGCACAGGTGATGAGACTGCAGCACAGAAGGAAGAAGGTCAGAGGCAGAGCCTGGGGATTTGGCCCCTGTAGTACTGTGCCGGGCCCAGGGCAGATGCTCTCTGCCTCAGTCCAGAACCTCTGGGAAGTCGGCGTGTGGAGCAGGCCAAGATGTCCGTATGACAGTCCCTCCTTTAGGCCTGGTGGCATCCTCATCGTCACCCTCAAAGTGTCTAGACCTTAAAATGAGCCTCTCATAAGTGGACCTTTTGCTTTGAGTAACATGTAGGTTTTTTTTTTTTTTTTTTTCTCCATACTTTTAGTGACAACTCGGAGAAGGCACCCCACTCCAGTACTTTTGCCTAGAAAATCCCATGGACGGAGGAGCCTGGTGGGCTGAAGTCACTTTCACTTTTCACTTTCATGCATTGGAGAAGGAAATGGCAACCCACTCCAGTGTTCTTGCCTGGAGAATCCCAGGGACGGGGGAGCCTGGTGGGTTGCCGTCTATGGGGTCGCACAGAGTCGGACACGACTGAAGCGATTCAGCAGCAGCCGCAGCAGTGACAACTACTCTGCCATCTAAGTGCCTTATCAATCTTTTGCAGCATTAAAACCTGAATTCCAGAACTCTTAGGTTGTCCCATACACATAGTAACAGTCAGTCTGTTCCTACACACCTGGTCAGTCAGCAGAATTAGCAAGGGAAGTAATGCAAACAAAAAGCAATTCATTGTCATTCCACGAATTATTCCCCGATTCCAGGAGTGGATCCTCTGGTTGCTTTGGAACACTGTAGATAAAACCATCTCCTCATTTTGGTTCTAAAAGAATGCAAATGAAAGATAACAGGGATATCATCATTTTGAACATTAGATCATATCATAGATGGAATGTTTTAGGAATGAATATTTTTTTACATTTTTTAATGCAGATAATTGCTGTCCATGAACTCCAAACCCAGGGCAGTTAATGTTTATAGTATTTGGGGGGGCAAACAGCACCTAGTTTTAATAGAAGAATCTCTAAACACTTGAGCTGGAAGAGATTATCTTTCAGGTGTAATAAACCAAATGGACAGTCAGAAGGCAAACAACTCTGTATGCATAGCAAAGTGTGAATACTACTTTTGCAAATCATAGACTGATCTTATTTCCTTAAGAGTAGCCTCTCCTCCCAGGTCTCCAGAGTATGATACTTGTAAGTTAAAAGAAACAAAGTAACTTAGAATGCCACATGTCTCCATTTTGATTAGAACAGCAGGAGTGAGTTGATGAAAGGTGACAAGAGCAGGTTTAAAGGTACGTTGGTCCTCGGTGCTCAGTTGCTTAGTAGTGACAACTCTTTGTGACCCCATGGACTAGAGACCAGCAGGTTCCACTATCTTGGGATTTTCCAGGCAAGAACATTGGAGTAGGTTTTCATTTCCTTCTCCACCCCATTTTTCATCCTGAATTACTGGAATTGGTACAATTAAAATGTTACGATCTTCATTATGGTTTTAAACAAATGTTCTTGCTAATTTCCACGTAACTCTTGCTTTCAGTAAGTATTTGGTGCCTGGAATGTACAAGGCATTCAGTACATTACTAGCCATTTTATTGCAGCCTTTACTGCCCTGTGCTGCTTGGTGTGCAGTGTTTAAAGGTTATCAGGAGAAGAACCGCACTTGTCTGCCACCCTTCCTGCCCAAACTAGCAACAGTACATGTGCGATTTCATAAAGATGTAAAGCCACACTTTTCTTCCAGTCTCAGAGGAAGAGGTGAAGTTAGGCTGCTTCTGTTGACTGGTGGCTCAATCTCAGGGCCCCTCTGTTTTTAACTCCTGTGTTCCTCATTGCCAGATCCCTGGCTAGAAGACACCACTGTGTTTGTACCAACCTTGCTTTCCTGTGAAAGTTCTTTGGTTTCTGTTCTCCTCCCTCCTCCCTCCCCATTCCATCCCTCTGGGTCGTCCCAGTGCACCCGCCCCAAGCATCCAGTAACGTGCATCGAACCTGGACTGGCATTTCCTTCTCCAGGGGATCTCCCTGACCAAGGGCTTGAACTCACCTCTCTGGTCTCCTGCATTGGCAGACAGATTCTTTTTTTTTTTTATTTTTTTTTATTTTTAAACTTTACTGGGGTGGAGAGTTGACAGGAAGATAGTGAGCTGCACATGTCAAGGTTCAGGACCTTGAGGGTGAGTAATCAGGAGAGACCAGGCTTTCCAGATAGTGCTAGTGGTAAAGAACCCATCTGCCAATGGGGGGACACAAGGGACGTGGGTTTGTGCCCTGGATTCAGAAGGTCCCCTGGAGGAGGACATGGTAACCCACTCCAGTATTCTTGCCTGGAGAATCCCACGGACAAAGGAGCCTGGCGGGCTACAGCCCATAGGGTCGCATAGAATTAGACACGACTGAGCAACTCAGCAGGCATGAACAACCAGGAGACCCGAAGATTAGAAGGGCAGGGGGACTGGTTTAGCTAAAAGATTAAAAAATGGTTGTCTATGGGATGAATCTGGTCTAGATAGGTTGCTTGGTTCATGTAAGTACTTAAAAAAAAAATCTCTGAACTGGCAACTCATTTCATACATGATATTTTACATGTTTCAATGCCATTCTCCCAAATCTTCCCACCCTCTCCCTCTCCCACAGAGTCCATAAGACTGTTCTATACATCAGTGTCTCTTTTGCTGTCTCGTACACAGGGTTATTGTTACCATCTTTCTAAATTCCATATATATGCATTAGTATACTGTATTGGTGTTTTTCTTTCTGGCTTACTTCACTCTATAATAGGCTCCAGTTTCATCCACCTCATTAGAACTGATTCAAATGTGTTCTTTTTAATGGCTGAATAATACTCCATTGTGTATATGTACCACAGCTTGCTTATCCATTCATCTGCTGATGGACATCTAGGTTGCTTCCATGTCCTGGCTATTATAAACAGTGCTGCGATGAACATTGGGGTACTCGTGTCTCTTTCCCTTCTGGTTTCCTCAGTGTGTATGCCCAGCAGTGGGATTGCTGGGTCATAAGGCAGTTCTATTTCCAGTTTTTTAAGGAATCTCCACACTGTTCTCCATAGTGGCTGTACTAGTTTGCATTCCCACCAACAGTGTAAGAGGGTTCCCTTTTCTCCACACCCTCTCCAGCATGTATTACTTGTAGACTTTTGGATCGCAGCCATTCTGACTGGTGTGAAATGGTACCTCATAGTGGTTTTGATTTGCATTTCTCTGATAATGAGTGATGTTGAGCATCTTTTCATGTGTTTGTGAGCCATCTGTATGTCTTCTTTGGAGAAATGTCTATTTAGTTCTTTGGCCCATTTTTTGATTGGGTCATTTATTTTTCTGGAGTTGAGCTGTAGGAGTTGCTTGTATATTCTCGAGATTAGTTGTTGGTCAGTTGCTTCATTTGCTATTATCTTCTCCCATTCTGAAGGCTGTCTTTTCACCTTGCTAATAGTTTCCTTTGATGTGCAGAAGCTTTTAAGGTTAATTAGGTCCCATTTGTTTATTTTTGCTTTTATTTCCAATATTCTGGGAGGTGGGTCATAGAGGATCCTGCTGTGATGTATGTCAGAGAGTGTTTTGCCTATGTTCTCCTCTAGGAGTTTTATAGTTTCTGGTCTTACGTTTAGATCTTTAATCCATTTTGAGTTTATTTTTGTGTATGGTGTTAGAAAGTGTTCTAGTTTCATTCTTTTACAAGTGGTTGACCAGAGTTCCCAGCACCACTTGTTAAAGAGATTGCCTTTAATCCATTGTATATTCTTGCCTCCTTTGTCAAAGATAAGGTGTCCATATGTGCGTGGATTTATCTCTGGGCTTTCTATTTTGTTCCATTGATCTATATTTCTGTCTTTGTGCCAGTACCATACTGTCTTGATGACTGTGGCTTTGTAGTAGAGCCTGAAGTCAGGTAGGTTGATTCCTCCAGTTCCATTCTTCTTTCTCAAGATCGCTTTGGCTATTCGAGGTTTTTTGTTTTTCCATACAAATTGTGAAATTATTTGTTCTAGCTCTGTGAAGAATGCTGTTGGTAGCTTGATAGGGATTGCATTGAATCTATAGATTGCTTTGGGTAGTATACTTATTTTCACTATATTGATTCTTCCAATCCATGAACATGGTATATTTCTCCATCTGTTAGTGTCCTCTTTGATTTCTTTCACCAGTGTTTTATAGTTTTCTATATATAGGTCTTTAGATTCTTTAGGTAGATATATTCCTAAGTATTTTATTCTTTCCGTTGCAGTAGTGAATGGAATTGTTTCCTTAATTTCTCTTTCTGTTTTTTCATTATTAGTGTATAGGAATGCAAGGGATTTCTGTGTGTTGATTTTCAGACAGATTCTTTACCACTACACCATGTGGGACAAAATGCTAAACTAGAAACCACCAAAAAGAAATTGAATAAGGTAAAATATAGTGCTCAGTCATGTCCAACTCTTTGGTAACCCTGTGGCCTGCATCCTGCCAGGCTCCTCTGTCCATGGGATTCTCTAGGCAAGAATACTGGAGTGGGTTGCCATTTTTCCTCCAGGGGATCTTCCCAACCCAGGGATTGAACCAGCAACTCATGCATTGGCAGGCAGATTCTTTACCATTGAGCCACCTGGGAAGCCCTGTTATACTTAACTAGTAAAAACTAATAAAAAGCTGAGATTTGGGAAACCTGTGGTGATGGAGAACAGATCAGGGGTGGGGTGGGGTGGGGTGGGGTGGGGTGGGGTGGGATAGGGTTTGACCATAAAGGAGCCACTGAGGAGGTTTTAGGGGAATGAGGAAGAGTTGTGTATCCTGATTATGCTGTGACTACATAAATTCCAGATTGCTTTTTTTTTAATGGCAGGAAGTTGGGGTGCCATTAGGGATTGGCTAGCTTTCTGTTTTTAAATGAAGGAAGTGATCAACTCAGGATAAAGGATATTTTTAAAACCACAACAGTAACGCCTTAATTTTAAAGTGTGCGTGTCTTTTCAAATCCCCACAGGAATGGGCAAATTAGTGCATAGAACAAGTAATAGAAAACAAAAAAAAGTAAAATAAAACAGTCACAGAGGTAATAGAGATCAAATATTAGTTACAGACTACTAACCTTTTGGGGCTTCTCTGGTGGCTCAGTGGTAAAGAATCTGCCTGCCAGTGCAGGAGATGCAACTTTGATCCCTGGGTTAGGAAGATCCCCTGGAAAAGAAATGGCAATCCACTCCAATATTCTTGCCTGGAGAAACCCATGGACAGAGGAGCCTGGCGGGATACAGTCCATGGGGTTGCAAAGAGTCAGACACAACTTAGCAAGTAAACCTCAGTAATCTTTACTGAGGTCATTAAAAATCCAGTAAAGCCCATGCTTTCAATGATGGGAGTAGGGAAGGGCTGATGGATCTGATTACATGCAAAGTCAAACTGGATGTCAAAAATCATGATACATACTGATAAATTGATACATTCAAATTGCGAAGTAGTTTAACCATGTGTATCTAGGGGGTTTAAAATGAATATTCGCATTCCCTTAGCAGCTCTTACTTTCAGGGATGGGGATTGAAGAACACTGTAATATCCCTTTCATACCCAGTGAGAGAATTCTTTATGCTTTAACTAAAAATCTATCATGTAAAGACTTAGACTGCAGTTTTAAGACATAAAACGTATGAACATGATTAAAACACTCAGAAGCTTTCTCAAAAGCATTCGTGTTTTCATGACTTAGCTTATTTTAAGTTAGGCAGTTGTACCAGTGCAGGAGTGCCAGGCTCTGACTGGGTGAGGTATCCAGAATCTGAGAACAGGAATGAGACTATCATTTCCATTGACTGGGACCCCGTGTTTTCTGCTCAGAAGGCTTTGGGAGTAGCTTTCTCACCTGAAAGTTGTGATCAGTGTCCAAGCCCTATTGTCTTTGGATGTGGACTATCTTTTTTGGTAGCTTCCAGTCTTTCTTGATGGTCATGTTCAGCAGCTAGTTGTGATTCTGATGTACTCAGGAGAGGAGTTGAGCTCGAGATCCTTCTGCTCCATCTTCCTTATCTCCAAGTCCTGCATGTTCATGCTCTCATGGGTGATGAAGGTCAGCTGTACCACCTGTATGTTTCTCTGATTAGAAGTTATGGAAAGGGTGGCTCACCATTTCAACCCCATTGCCCTTCTAACACCCACCTCTTCTGAGGCTTCTGCCAACTGCTTGCATGAAAGATGATACCCACCTGGTGACTTAAAAGTAAGAGTGAGGGAACTGCAGTAAGCAGCTGCTTTTCCAGTGCTAGGAGGAGCCAGCCAGTGTTCCCAAATATTCAAGCAGTTCAGAGATTTTTTTTTTAAGTACTTACATGAACCAAGCAACCTATCTAGACCAGATTCATCCCATAGACAACCATTTTTTAATCTTTTAGCTAAACCAGTCCCCCTGCCCTTCTAATCTTCGGGTCTCCTGGTTGTTCATGCCTGCTGAGTTGCTCAGTCGTGTCTAATTCTATGCGACCCTATGGGCTGTAGCCCGCCAGGCTCCTCTGTCCGTGGGATTCTCCAGGCAAGAATACTGGAGTGGGTTACCATGTCCTCCTCCAGGGGACCTTCTGAATCCAGGGCACAAACCCACGTCCCTTGTGTCCCCCCATTGGCAGATGGGTTCTTTACCACTAGCACTATCTGGAAAGCCTGGTCTCTCCTGATTACTCACCCTCAAGGTCCTGAACCTTGACATGTGCAGCTCACTATCTTCCTGTCAACTCTCCACCCCATTTTTCATCCTGAATTACTGGAATTGGTACAATTAAAATGTTATGATCTTCATTATGGTTTTAAACAAATGTTCTTGCTAATTTCCACGTAACTCTTGCTTTCAGTAAGTATTTGGTGCCTGGAATGTACAAGGCATTCAGTACATTACTAGCCATTTTATTGTAGCCTTTACTGCCCTGTGCTGCTTGGTGTGCAGTGTTTAAAGGTTATCAGGAGAAGAACCGCACTTGTCTGCCACCCTTCCTGCCCAAACTAGCAACAGTACATGTGCGATTTCATAAAGATGTAAAGCCACACTTTTCTTCCAGTCTCAGAGGAAGAGGTGAAGTTAGGCTGCTTCCGTTGACTGGTGGCTCAATCTCAGGGCCCCTCTGTTTTTAACTCCTGTGTTCCTCATTGCCAGATCCCTGGCTAGAAGACACCACTGTGTTTGTACCAACCTTGCTTTCCTGTGAAAGTTCTTTGGTTTCTGTTCTTCACAGCTTTTGCTAACCACACAGTTAAGAGTGCATGGTTCTTTGTGCATTTCTCTCCCTACCCTCTTTGAGTGCTGAGCTGATGTTTTGAATCCCTAATGGACCTGTTCACTTGACACTCTAGTCCAAAACATTTTCATGGAATCTTCCCCCCAAACCTGGTGTGAATAAGGTGTGGAGAGTGAGGGGTGGTAAAAGCAGAAAAGTCTGTGTGGAGCTGTCCTGTAGGTTACCAAGACTTTCTTCTTGAACAAGTCCTTTGTAAACAAATTGTCCCTCTCGCTAATGCTGAACTTTAGCCTATGATCATCATCTACGTACCTCACTTCAAGAAAACAGAATAATTCTCTTAAACTGTTTGAGTCACTGTATATGAAGATGAGAATACATATTTTAAAATTTTAATTGAGAGTATAACCAATTTGGCTTTTGTGCCACGGTATCATTGTATATGCATGTAAACATTGACACAATGCCCTAATGTTGAGTTCTGGGTATGTAACAGGAAAAAGAATCTGGTTTTAGATCACAGGTGTCAGAGCTCAATACTCAGTCTTGTTTTTATCTTCTTGCCTTTTATCTTCTTACCTCTCTTCCCCTCAGGATGTTGCTGCAGAGTGTGAAGTCAAATGCATGCCAACCTTCCAGTTTTTTAAAAAGGGACAGAAGGTAGGTACATCTGACCTTGAAAACCAGCTGGGTAACAGGCTAGCGTGGCATATAAACAAACAAGGGACTTACCTTTCACATTGGGAAGCACATCCCCATTTTTTCCTTTTAAGAATATTTAAATGTGTCATTCTTCATTAAGTACATAATGAGACACCTTATTGTTAATTAATCTCTGTTAAGTCACAGGGATTTGCTGATTAATCCCTGTGATTGGTACTTCATATTTATATCACAATGCATTTATCTTTGTTCAGAGGTATTTGTGTAGAAAAATTGAGCCTTGACTTTTGAGGGTGGGTTTTGTTGTTGTTTTTAAACTTAACTGAGTGTTATCCATGGATGTATAAGTATATACTTCCTGTCTTCCCCAGACCCATTCTGTGGTCATATCTGATACACAAAATAGGGATGCAATGCTACATCTAATGGCAACTCAATATTCTCTCAACAGGTGGGTGAATTTTCTGGAGCTAATAAAGAAAAACTTGAAGCCACCATTAATGAATTAATCTAATCATGTTTTCTGAAGACATGACCAGCCATTGGCTGTTTAAACTTGTAATTTTTTTTTTATTTACACAAAGGAAAGATCAAGTATGAAGATTATATACCTTACTGCCATCTGATAAGTGACAATAAAATATTAACTCTACACTTTTTAAAACTGTCTCATGCCTTTACCTAGTTTTCAAAATAAATGAAAACCGGCCATTTGATGGTATTTAACGTCCTAGTTACTTTCATATGTTCTTGATTCTTTTTTGGTAAATTTGTAGGCCACTGGTTTAAGGGGTTTTTTGTGTGAATTTCTAGAAAAATCTTACTGAGGGCAATGCACAGGTAACAGTAGTATGTTAAAATTCTGTTGTTGTTGTTTTTTTTTTAATTTATGCACAGAGAAAGTATTTTATATCTCCTGTGTTCTCTGAATGATCCTTATGACCAAAATTGATGTCTGCCCATGAAGAAATTGTTTCTCTCTGATTTGAGATTTCCTGTCTCAGGTTACAATGAGCTGCCAAGTTTGGTAACAGAGTCCTATTACCAGTTAGGAATTTTTCATAGGTGGTTCACAAGGGAACTCCTTGTGAGCAAAGATTACAGTGGGAATTTTGATTCTAAGTAAGAAACTGGTTTTATAGGCCAGATAGAAGTTCCAACCTAAGTGGCAAAGAGTGTGGAAGTTACCATTTATTTCATTCAAAGAACACTTGTTTCTTTGTTCTAGACACAGCAAAGGGCTGAGGAATGCTTGCAGAAACAGTTTTTAAATTTGTACAGTAAAAAATAATCATAGAATTAAATCATATGCCTCTTACCATCCTTATAATTTAATCTTTGCAACAGTCCTATGAAGTAGGCACTGTACTCCCCATTTCCCAGTGAGGAAACCAGCAAAGAGGCTGAACAGTAGCATCACACTAGTCAGTGGCTGATCAGAGATCGAAACCAAACAAGTCTCGAGGACAAATGCTCAACTATTACCCTGCTGCCCTGTACATTCTAGAAGGCAAACGAAAGACTGATAGACTGGTATGTACTATGCGTGCATGCTAAGTCACGTCAGTTGTGTCTCTGCGACCCTATGGGCTGCAACCTGCCAGGCTCCTCTCTCCATGATTCTCCAGACAAGAATACTGGAGTGGGTTGCTAGGTGCTCCAGTGGGCTGCCATGTCCTCCAGGGGATCTTCCTGACCCCGGGATCAAACCTGCGTCTCCTGCATTGGCAGGTGGGTTCTTTATCACTAGCACCACCTGGGAAACCTCATATACTATGAAGCCAAAACAAATGGGCACAGATGATGGAGTGGTGAGAGAGAAAGTGACTCAACATTTAGGAAAGAATCCAAGGACTCCTACAAGCAGGATTCCAAGGTAAAGAACCAGGTTTTTGGGTTGAACAAATGGGTGGTTGGGGTGCCAGGTAATGAGTAAGGTGGGGATTGGAGGAGGCAGGTCAGGTGCTCTTGGGACATGTTAAGACATACTTTTATGGTGTACATTTAAGATGAATGATTTCATGCAGACTGCTAGGTGCTGGTCTGGACTAGAATAGGAATTTGAAAGACATCATAATGTAGATGGCTAAGAACAGATGTACGGGAACATCCAGGATAGAGCATCCAG
The DNA here is from genome assembly GCF_019923935.1 of Bubalus bubalis. NCBI lineage: Eukaryota > Metazoa > Chordata > Mammalia > Artiodactyla > Bovidae > Bubalus > Bubalus bubalis. The sequence continues at coordinate 161,610,323 of NC_059159.1, read as the reverse complement.
AGTAGAAAAGGCTCAAAACATCTTGAGCTCTCAACATTGAGAGCGAGTAGAGTGGGAACCAACAAAAGACGAAGGAAGCCAGAGGGAAAGGAGGAAGCACAAGAGGGTGGTTTTTTTAACCCCTAAAGCAAAAAGAACATTTCAAAAAGGAAGGTGTGTTAACTCTCAAGTGCTGCTGTGAGCCTAAGATGATGGGAAAATAAAACGCACAGAGATTGTGACAGTTCTTATGGAAGAACAGGGATGGGAGCCAGGGTGGTCCCTGGAAAGGGAGTGAGCAGAAGTGACTTTTAATAGCCGTCCCGAGCAAAGTAAGCAAAGTGCCCAAGGATGATTGTTGCAGCGGCGTTTGCAGCAGCATGGAAATGGACCCCTGTCAGTACAGACATTGTTAAATCCAATATGATAAGTCCTTTCTAGGTAATAGAGGATGTGAAATAAAGTCCATATTTATGGCAAGGCAAGGAGAATTTAAACATAACAATTCTCGGACCTTTGGCCTCCCCTCCCCTCTCTGCATCATGTATTGGCCAAACCTCCCCCATCAGTAGGGATACCTGCTCAACTCTAAAGAGCAGCATTCTAGCATCAATTAGACAACTCCTTAAAAGATACCATTCCTTCTTATCTTGTAAAGGGTCACATGACCCAACACTAATGGGTCATGTGGTACTTAAATCTGAATTATGTAAACTATCAATAATCATTTAATACAGCCTCTTCAATAAGTGGAGCTAGGAAAACAATGGCTACATGTAAAAGCATATTAGAACACTTCCTAACACCACATAAAAAATAAACTCAAAATGGATAAAGACCTAAGTGTAAAGCCAGAAACTATAAAAACTCTTAAATAAAAACATAGGCAAACACTGACATAAATCACAGCAATATTCTCTTTGACCCACCTCCTAGAGTAGTAGAAGTAAAAACAAGCAGGATCTAACTAAAAACACTTGCACAGCAAAGGAGACTATAAGCAAGATGAAAAGAATGGGAGAAAACAATTGCAAATAAAACAACTTAAAAGGATAATCTCCAAAATACACAAGCAGCTCACACAGCTCACTACCAGAAAAACAACCCAGTCAAAAAAGGCAGAAGACCTAACAGACAGTTCTCCAAAGAAGACATACAGATGGCCAACAAACACAAAAAGATGCTTAGTAACACTATATTAGAGAAATGCAAATCAAAACTACAATGAAGTATCTCCTCACACTGGTCAGAATGGCCATCATTAAAACAATCTACAAACAATAAATGATGGAGAGGGTGTGGAGAAAAGGGAACACTCCTGCATTGGTGGGAATGTAAATTTATAGTCACTATGGAGTGATTGATACAGTATGGAGATTCCTTTAAAAACTAGGAATAAAACTACCTTATGACCCAGCAATCCCACTACTGGGTACATACACTGAGAAAGACACATGCACTTCAGTGTTCATACAGCACAATTTACAATAGCTCAGACACAGAAGCAACCTAGATGTCCATTGATAGATGAATGGATAAAGAAGTTATATAAAATGGAATGTTACTCAGCCATAAAAAGTCATTGAGGTGAATGAACTTAGAGCCTGTTACACAGAGTGAAGCAAGTCAGAGAAAGGAAAAAAAACATTTTGTATATTAACACAGCTTCCCTGGTGGCTCAGACGGTAAAGAAGCCGCCTGCAATGCAGGAGACCTGGGTTGGGAAGATCCACTGGAGAAGGCAATGGCAACCCATTCCAGTATTCTTGCCTGGAGAGTTCCATGGACACAGGAGCCTTGCGGGTTACAGTCCGTGGCGTCACAAAGAGTACACACAACTGAGTGTACTCACTTCACTTCACTTCATGGAATCTAGAAAAAATGGAATTAATAAACCCATTTGCAGGGCAAGAATAGAGACACAGACATAGAGAACAGACTGGACACAGTGAGAGGAGGAGAGGATGGAACAAATTGAGAGAGTAGCATTGACATGTATACACTGCCACATGTGAGAGAGAGAGAGCTAATGAGAAGCTGCTGAATAACACAGCTCAACTCCGTGCTCTGTAACAACCGAGAGGGGTGGGGTCATGTGTGCTTGTGGCTGGTTGCAGTTGTATGGCAGAAGCCAATGCAATATTATGAAGCAATTATCCTCCAATTAAAAATAAAATTTAAAAAATATGTCATTTAATGTACAGCCCTCTGTCTCAAAAAACTTACAAACTATGTCGACTTCTAACTGGTAGAACAGGTTTTGGCATTTTCTTAGATGCTTTTTCTGGGTTGTAAGTCTTAAATTTGGCTCAAAAATTTTTCCAATAGTTTCTTAGATTAACTGATTGATTAGTCAATTCATTGATTAATTCAGTTCATTAATTTTTCACCAGCAAGAATGAAATATTAATACAAAATAGGAAAATTTCAAAGTCAGTGGGTGGAAAAAAAGTTACAGAATATGAACAATACAGAACAGTACAATTTTATTTGTGTAAATAATAAGACATGCTAGATAGCTCTAGGTCAATCTAAGTGTAAATTAACATGAGAAGATCTTGAAGGAAACATTTCTAACTAATCACAGCAGTCACTTCTGGAGAGAATAGGTAGAGATTGATGGGTTTTAGTTTTATCTGTAAATGTATTTTTCATAATAAGAATGTACTCATACTTGACTTAAAAGTTAAAACAAAAAATTTTAGTAAATAGATTAAAAAGATGAGGAAGCAGGGTCTGTAGAACTCATGCAAAAATTTCTCTAAAGGCAAGCTGAGAGACCCAGCTCATGCGTTATTGACCAGAGACATTTCAATATTCACATACATAACAAATTGCTGGCCACAGGTGTTAGTTTCTGTAAAAATCCTCCAGTCAATAATGTGTTAATAGCATTTTGTGTATAAGACAGTGGATTGCTAGTATGCAAATGGAAATGATACCAAAATAGAGATCAATTTTATGGGAAAAAGGATAACTGAGAAAGGGAATTCCTTGTGTAGTCAAGAAAGAACTGGGGAGGGTGTGGAACTTTCAGAAGACAAGATGGAAGAGTTGGACAACTCTGAGTTCACCTCCTCTCATGGGTACACCAAAATCACAACTAACTGCTGAGCAACTATTGATGAAAAAGATTGAAATCTACCTGAAAAAGATATTCTACATCCAAAGACATAGAGAAGAAACCACGAGACAGTAGTAGGGGTGCACTTGCAGTATAACCAAATCCCACACTACTCAGGGGGGTGGAATTACCATAAAGTAGACCTTCTCCCACAGAAGTGGGAGCTGCACTTCTCTGGTGGTGCAGTGGGTAAGAGTCCGCCTGCCAGTGCAAGGGGACACAGGTTTGATCCCTGGTCTGGGAAGACTCCACATGCTGCAGGGCAACTGAGCCTATGCACCTTAGAGGCTGCAAGCTACAACCAATGAAACCCACGTACCTAGAGTTTGTGCCCCACAATAAAAGCAGCCACTGCAAGGAGAAGCCCACTCACAGCAACTAGAGAAAGCTCTCATGCAGCAAGAAGACCAAGGACAGCCATAAACAATCAATGTTTTAAAAAAATAAGTGAGAGCTCTGAGTCCCACACCAGGCTCCCCAGCCTAGAAGTCTGGCATCAGGAGAAAGAGCCCCCAGAACCTTTGGCATTGAAGGCCAGCAGGACTTGCAGGAGCTGCAAAGGACTGGAAGAAACGGAGACTCCTCTCTTGGAGGAGTCTCACACACAGTCTCACATACACCAGGTTCTGGGACAAAAGCAGCAATTCCATAGGAGCCTGGGCCAAACCTACCTGCTTGTCTTGGAGAATCTCCTGGGGAGGTAGGGGGGCCTCTGTGGCTTTCCCTGGGGTCAGAAAGTCTGGTGGAGGGGCCTTCATGAACTCTAGCTGGAGGCAGACATTTTAGGTCCTTGGCACAGAGACCTGGCCCCACCTAAGAGCCTGTACACATGGACATCACCAGATGGTCAACACCAAAATCAGATTCTATTCTTTCCAGCCAAAGATGGAGAAGCTCTATACAGCCAGGAAAAATGACCAGGAGCTGACCATGGCTCAGCTCATGAGCTCCTTATTGCAAAATTCAGACTCAAATTGAAGTAAGTAGGGAAAACTACAAGGCATTCAGTTATGACCTAAATCAAATCCCTTATGATTGTACACTGGAAGTGACAAATAGATCCCAGGGATTAGATCTGGTAGACAGAGTGCCCAAAGAACTACAGATGGAGGTTCATAACATTGTGCAGGGACAGTGACCAAAACCATCCCCAAGAAAAAGAAATGCAGCAAGGCAAAATGGTTATCTGAGGAGGTCTTACAAATAGCTGAGAAGAGAAGAGAAGTGAAAGGAAAAGGAGAAAAGAAAAGATATATCCCTCTGAATGCAGAGTTCCAAAGAATAGCAAGGAGAGATGAAAAAGCCTTCTTAAGTAAACAATGCAAAGAAATAGGGGAAAACAATAGAATGGGAAAGACCAGAGATCTCTTCAAGAAAATTAGAGCTATAGATGGAACACTTCATGCAAAGATGGGCACAATAAAGACAGAAACAGTATGGACCTAAAGAAGCAGAAGATATTAAGAAGAGGTGGCAAGAATACACAGAAGAACTGTACAAAAAAGGTCTCCACGACCCAGATAACCATGATGGTGTGGTCATTCACCTAGAACCAGACATCATGGAGTGTGAAGTCAAGTGGGCCCTAGGAAGCATTACTATGAACGAAGTTAGTGAAGGTGATGGGATTCCAGCTGCGCTATTTCAGATCCTAAAAGATGCTGCTGGTCAAGTGCTTCACTCAATATGCCAGCAAATTTGGAAAACTCAGCAGTGGCCACGGGACTGGAAAAGGTCAGTTTTCATTCCAATCCCAAAAAAAGGCAATGCCAAATAATGTTCAAACTACCACACAATTGTTCTCATTTCACATAAGAGCAAGGTAATGCTCAAAATCCTTCAATTTATGCTTCAACAATATGTGAACTGAGAACTTTCAGATGTACAAGCTGAAATTAGAAAAGGCAGAGGAACCAGAGATCAAATTGCCAACATCCATTGGATCATAGAAAAAGATAATTCCAGAAAAACATCTGCTTCATTGACAACACTAAAAATTTTGACTGTATGGATCACAACAAACTGTGAAAAATTCTTAAAGAGATGGTAATATCAGACTACTCTACCTGCCTCCTGATATACCTGTATCAGGTTATGAAGCAACAGTTAGAACTAGACATGGAACAACAGACTGGTTCTAAATTGGGAAAAGAGTACATGAAGGCTGTATATTGTCACCCTGCTTACTTAACTTCTATGCAGAGTACATCATGCGAAATGCTGGGCTGGATGAAGCAAAGCTGGCATCAAGATTGTGGGGAGAAATATCAATAACCTCAAATATGCAGATGATACCACCCTTATGGCATAAAGTGAAGAGGAACTAAAGAGACTCTTGATGAAGGTGAAAGAGGAGAGTGAAAAAGCTGGCTTGAAACTCAACATTAAAAAAACTAAGATCATGGCATCCGGTCCCATTACTTTATGGGTTTTCACAGAAGGGGAAAACACGGAAGCAGTGACGTTTTATTTTCTTGGGCTCCAAAATCACTGCATATGGTGACTTCAGCCATGAAACTAAAAGATGCCTGCTCCTTGGAAGAAAAGTTATGACAAATGTAGATAACATATTAAAAGCAGAGGCATCACTTTGCCAACAAAGGTCTGTCTAGTCAAAGTTTTAGTTTTTCCAGCAGTCGTACAGATATAAGAGTTGGACCATTTAGAAGGCTGAGTGCCAAAGAATTGATGCTTTTGAATTGTGGTGCTGGAGAAGACTCTTGAGAGTCCCTTGGACAGCAAGGAGATCAAACCAGTCAATCCTAAAGGAAATCAACCCTGAATATTCACTGGAAGGACTGATGCAGAAGCTGAAGCTCCAATACTTTGGCCACCTGATGCAAAAAGCTAACTCACTGGAAAAGACGCTGATGCTGGGAAAGATTGAGGGTAGGAGGATGAGATGGTTGGATGCATCATCAACTCAATGGGCCTGAGTTTGAGCATGCTCCAGGAGATAGTGAAGGACACGGAAGCCTGGTGTGCTGCAGTCCATGGGGTTGCACAGAGTCAGATATGACTGAGCAACTCTACAATAACAACAGCCTGTAAGCTCTGCTGCTGGGAAGCCTCAAAAACAAACAACCAACAGAGCAGGAACATAGCCCCACTCATCAGCAGACAGGCTGTTTAAAGACTCATTGAGCCTACAGCCACCTCTAGATATGCCTCTGCCCATCAGGGCCAAAACCCAGCTCTACTTACCACTTGGCAGGCACCAAAAGCAAAGAAACTATGATCCACAAGCCTGCAGAACTGAGTCTGCAAACCCAGATCAGTATCTACCCTGGGACCAGCTGGTTCCTAGCCCTTGCATGACAGAATGGGAGTGTACTGCTGGGAAACAGGACATTCCCTATGGAGGGCCACTTCTCCAAGGTTGAGAAATGTAACTAAGCTACTACATATATAAAAATACAAACAGAAATTTAAACAAGATGAGATGGCAAAGGAAGATATTCTAGATGAAAGAACAAGGTAAAACCCCAAAAGAACAATTTAGTAAAATGGAGAGAGCCTATCTTCCTGAGAAAGAGTTCAGAGTAATGATCACAAAAATGATCCCAAAACTTGGGCAAAGAATGGATGCACAGAGTGAGAAGTGAGAAGTTTTTAGTAAAGAGTTAGAAAATGTAGAGAACCACCAAAAAGAGTTGCAAATACAATAATTGAATTTTAAAAATACACTAGATGGAGCCAATAGCAGAAATAAATGAGGCAGAAGAAGAAATCAGCGAGCTACAGCGTGATGGAAATCACTGCCATACACAGATAAAGAAAAAAGAAAGAAAAGAAATGAGAACAGTTTAAGAGACCTCTAGCACAATGTCAAAAGCACCAATATTTGCATTATAGGGGTCCCAAAGGGAGAAGAGGAAGAGAAAGGGCCTGAGCAAATACTGGAGAGATAATAGCTGAAAACTGCCCTAACACAGGAAAGAAAACAGTCACCTAAGTCCAGGAAGTACAGAGAGTCCCACACAAGATAAACCCAAGAAGGAACATGCCAAGACTCATATTAATCAAATGGACAAAAATTAAAGACAAAGGAAATATTAAAAGCAACAAAGGAAAAGTAACAAATAACATACAAGGGAACTCCCATCAGGTTAGCCGTTGATTTCTCAGCAGAAACTCTGCAGGCCAGAAGGGAGTGCCACAATATATTTAAAGTGATGAAAGAGAAAGACCTGCAACCAAAAATACTCTACCCAGAAAGGCTCTTATTCAGATCTGATGAATCCCAAAGCTATGAGATTTAGAAATCAACTAGAAGAAAAAACTGCAAAAACAAAAGCATATGGAGGCTAAACAATATGTTATGAAACAATCACTGCATCACTGAAGAAATCAAAAGAGGAAATGATTTTGATAGAGACAAATGAAAATGAAAACATAATAATCCAAAATGTATGAGACACAGCAATAGCAGTTCTAAGAGGGAAGTTTCTAGTGTATAAGCTTACCTCAGGAAAGAAGAAAAATCTCAAATAAACAGCCTAACCTTACAACTAAAGCAACTAGAGAAAGAATAACAAACAAAATGTAAAGTTAGTACAAGGAGAAAAATCACAACCCTCAGAGCAGAAAGAGAGACAAAGGAAACAACAGAAAATCAATGAAACTAAAAGTTGGTCCTTTGAAAAGATAAGCAAAATTGATAAACCTTTAGCCAGACTCATCAAGAAAACAAGGGAGAGGGCTCAAAGCAATAAAACTAGAAATGAAACAGGTGAGGTTACAACAGACACCACAGAAATACAATAAGAGAACCATAAGGGACTATAAGCAACTATATGCCAGCAAAATGGACAATCTAGAAGAAATGGACAAATTCTTAGAAAAGTGCAATCTTCAAAGACTGAGCCAGGAAGAAATAGAAAATATGAACAGACCAATGAAAACTTCTGAAATTAACACTGTGATTCAAAAACTCCCAAGAAACCAAAGTCCAAGGTCAGAGGACTTCACAGGCAAATTTTATTGAACACTTAGAGATGCGTAAAACACCTATCCTTCTGAAACTATACCAAAAAATTGCAGAGAAAGGAATATTTATGAACTCATTCTATGAGGCAATCATCACCCTTATTCCCAAACCAAACAAAGATACCACACACACAAAAAAATTATAGGCCAATATCACTGATGAACAAAGACACATCTGTAGTCAATTAATCTACAATAAAGAAGGCAAGAATATAAAATGGAGAAAAAACAGTCTTCAATAAGTAGTGTTGGGGAAACTGTATGGTGACATGTAAAAAAATGAAATTAGAGCATTCTCTAACAACATGCACAAAATAAACTCAAAATGAATCCAAGACCTAAATGTAAGGCTGGACACTATAAAACTCAGAGGAAAATACAGGCAGAACACTCTTTGACATAAATCACAGCAATATTTCTTATGATCCACCTCCTAGAGTAATGAAAATAAAAGCAAAAATAAACAAATAAGACCTAATTAAATTTAAAACATTTTGGCCAAGAAAGGAAACCATAAACAGAATGAAAGGACAATCCACAGAAGGGGAGAAAATATTTGCAAACAAAGCAACTGACAATGGATTAATCTCCAAAATATACAAACAGCTCGTGCAGTTGTATTTCAAAAAATATCAAACAACTCAATCAAAAAAAAATGGGCAGAGGATTTAAACAGACATTTCTTCCTCTAAAAGACATACAGATGGCCAAAAGGCACATGAAAAGATGCTCGACCTCACTATCAAGAAATAGGTATCACCTCATGCTGGTTAGAATGACCATCAAAAAATCTACAAACAATAAGTGCTGGAGAAGGTGTGGAGAAAATGGAACTTTCCTATAATGTTGGATCCAACAATCCCACCCCTGGGCATATATCCAGAGAAAACCAAATTCCCCAAAATACATGCACCCCAATGTTCATTGTAGCACTATTAACAATAGCTATGACATGGAAGAAACCTAAATATCCATTGACGGATGAACAGTTAAAGATGTGGTATATACGCACAATGGAATATTACTCAGGCATAGAAAAGAATGAAATGCCATTTGCCACAACATGGATGGACCTAGAGATGATCATACTAATTGAAGTAAGTCAGAAAGAGAAAGACAAACACCATATGATATCACTTATATGGGGAATCTAATTTTAAAAAATCATGTAAGTGACCTTATTTTAAAAACAGAAACAGACTCAGATTTTTAAAACAAAGTGATGGTTACCAAAGGGGAAATGTTGGGGGGGAGATAAATTAAGAGCTTGGGATTAACATCACACACAATACTATATATAAAGTAGATAACTGACAAGGACCTTCTGCATGGCACAGGGAACTCTACTCAATGTTCTGTAATAACTTTTATATGGCAACAAATCTGAAAAAGAATGAAAAATGGAATCACTTTTCTGTATATCTGAAACTAATATAATATTATAAATCAACTCCAATAAAAATTTTTTTTAATTCACGAGGACCTAAATATATAAAGCCAATATATATTTTGGAGAAATAGACAGCAATGTAATAACAGTAGGGAACTTTAATACTCTGAGTATGTCAGTGAGTAGAATAGACCAAAAAAATAAGGAAACATTGGCCTTTAATGGCATATTAGACCAGACAGACCTGACATATAGTAACATTCCACCCATAACAAAATACATGCTTTGTTTTAAACAGTCCCCAGGATAGATAACATGCGAGGCCACAAACCAAAGCTTTTTAAATTTAAGGAGACTGAAATTTATCAAGTATCTTTTCTGACTATAATGGTATGAATTTAGAAATCAATTACAAGAAGAAAACCAGAATATTCACAAATACACAGAGATTAAACAATATGCTACAAAACAACAATGAAACAAATAAAAAACTACCTTGTGACAAGTGAAAATGGAAATACAACATACCAAAACCTACATGATGCAGCAAAAGCAGTTTTAAGACAAAAGTCCATAGTAATAACACCTACTTCAAGAAACAAGAAAATTCTCAAATAACTGTACACCTCAAATAAAGAATAAGCAAAGCCCAGTGTTAGCAGAGAGAAGGAAATAAAGAGCAGAAATAAATGAAATAGAGACTAAAAAGACAATAGAAAAAAAGAAAAGGAAACCAATATTTGAAAAGATAAATTGACAAAACTTTAGCTAGACACAACAAGAAAAAGAAAACTCAAAATCAATAATGAAAGAAGAGACATAACAATTGATGCCACAAAATGTAAACTGATATAGCCACTATGGAAGACAGTATGGAGATTTCCTTAAAAAAAACTAGGAATAAAGCCACCGTGCGACCCAGCAATACCACTTTCTAGGCATATAACCTGAGGAAACTAAAACGGAAAAAGACACATGTACCCCAATATTCCTTGCAACACTATTTACAATAGCTTGGACATGGAAGCAACCTAGATGTCCATCAAAAGGATAAAGAAGTTGTGGAACATATATACAAAGGAATGTTACTCAACCATAAAAAGGAATGCATTTGAGTCAGTTCTAATGAGGTGGATGAAGTGAAGAGTGAAGTAAGTCAGAAAGAGAAACAAATATCATATATTATGGAATATATGGAACATATATATGGAATCTAGAAAGATGGTACTGATGAACCTCTTCACAGGGCAACAATGGAGAAGCCGACATAGAGAACAGATTTACAGACAAGGGTGAGGGAGAAGGAGGAGAGGGTGAGATGAATGGAGAGAGAAGCATGGAAGCATATACACTAACATATGCAAAACAGCCCCTTCAAAGATCATGGCCTTGTCATGGTGAAGGGGTTTGGGTAACTCAATGAAGCCATGCGCCATGCCGTGCACCCTAGATGGACAAGTCAGGGCACAGAGTTCTGACAAAACGTGGAGGGCACAGCAAACCACCCCAGTATACTTGCCATGAGAACCTCATGAACTGTATAAAAGACCAAAAAGATATGACATCAAAAGATGAGTCCCCCAGGCCTGAAGGTGACCAACATGCTAGTGGGGAAGAGTGGAGGAGAATTACCAGCCACTCCAGAATGAATGAAGCAGCTGGGCCAAAGTGGATACGATGCTCAGTTATGGATGTGTCTGGTGATGAAAGTAAAATCCAATGCTGCAAAGAACAGTATTGCATAGGAACCTGGAATGAGGTCCATGAATCAAGGAAAATTGGATGTGGTCAAGCAGGAGATGGTAAGAATAAACATCGACATCCTAGGAATCAGCAAACTAAAATGGATGGGAATGGTCAAATTTAACTCAGAAGACCATTATATCTACTACTGTGGGCAAGAATCCCATAGAAGAAATGGAGTAGCCCTTATAATCAATAAAAGAGTCTGAAAAGTCTTGGATGCAACCTCAAAAATGACAGAATGATATTTGTCTGTTTCCAAGGTAAGCCATTCAACATCACAGTAATGCAAGTCTATGCCCCTACCGCCAATGCCGTTGAAGTTGATCAGTTCTATGAAGACCTAGAAGACCTCCTAGAACTAACACCTTAAAAAAATGTTCACTTCATCATTGGGGATTGAAATGCAAAAATAGGAAGTCAAGATATACCTTGAATAACAGGCAAATTTGGCCTTGGAGAACAAAACGAAGCAGGGAAAAGACTAATTGGATTCTGCCAAGAGGATGCACTAGTCATAGAAAATATCCTTTTTCAACAATACAAGAGATGACTTTACACATAGACATCACCAAATGGTCAATACTGAAATCAAATTGATAACATTCTTTGCAGCTGAAGATGGAGAAGCTGTATACAGTCAGCAAAAACAAGATTTGGAGCTGACTGTGGCTCAGATCATCAGCTTCTCATATCAAAATTCAGGCTTAAACAAAGGAAAATCAGGAAAAACACTAGGCCATCCAGCTATGACTTAATCCCATACGAATTTGAAGTAGAGGTAACAAATAGATTCAAAGGACTAGATCGAGTTAACAGTGTGTCTGAAGAACTATGGACAGAGGTCCAAAATACTGTATAGGAAGCAATGAACAAAACCACCCCAAAGAAAAAGAAAAGCAAGAAGGCAAAGTGGTTATCTGAGGAGGCTTTACAAATAGTGGAAGCGAGAGAGTAAATTCCTAGGCAGGTTGATAAGAAGTCCAGGATCAGAAGAATGGGGTCAGAAGTCCAGGGTCAGGGAGAGAGGGAAAGATACATTCAATTAAAGGTAGAGTTCCAAAGAACAGCTAGAAGAGACAAGAAATCCTTCTTCAATGAAGTGCTTAATAACAGAAAAAAAAAAAAAAAAAAGGAGAAAGACTAGAGATCTCTTCAGGAAAATTGGATATATCAAGGGAGCATTCTGCCCAAAGATGGGCACAATAAAGGATAAAAATGGTAGAGACCTAGTAGATGCTGAAGAGATCAGGATGAGATGGAAAGAATACAGGGAAGAACTATATCAAAAAGATCTTAATGAACCAGATTACTACAATGGTGTGGTTAGACACCCTGAGCCAGACACTCTGGAGTGCAAAGTCAAGTGGGCTTTAAGAAGCATTGCTGTTAGTAAAGCTAGCAGATGTGATGAAATTCTGGCAGAACTATTCAGATCCCTAATGAAGCCATCAAGGTTTTGCTTTCACTATGTCAGCAAATCTAGACGACCCAGAAGTGGCCTCAGGAATGGAAAAAGTCAATCCTCATCCCAGTTTCCAAGAAGGGTGAAAGTGAAAGTGAAGTTGCTCAGTCGTGTCCGACTCTTTGCAACCCCATGGATGGTAGCCTATCAGGCTCCTCTGTCCATTGGATTTTCCAGACAAGAGTGCTGGAGTAGATTGCCATTCCCTTCTCCAGGGGATCTTCCCCACCCAGGAATTGAACCCAGGTCTCCCACACTGCAGCCAGATGCTTTACCGTCTGAGCCACCAGGGAAGCCCCTCCAAGAAGGGTAGTACCAAAGAATGCAGACAATCACACTCATCTCCCATGATAGTAAAGTGAAAGTGAAAGTTGCTCAGTCATGTCCAACTCTTTGTGAACCCATGGACTATACAGTCCATGGATTTCTCCAAGCCAGAATACTGGAGTGAGTAGCCTTTCCCTTCTCCAGAGGATCTTCCCAACCCAGGGATCAAACCCAGGTCTCCCACATTGCAGGTGGATTCTTTACCAGCTGACCCACAAGGGAAGCCCAAGAATCCTGGAGTGGGTAGCCTATCCCTTCTCCAGCAGATCTTCCCAACCCAGGAATAGAACAGGGGTCTCCTGCATTGCAGGTGGATTCTTTACCAACTGAGCTACGAGGGAAGTAAGGTCAAGCTTAAAATCTTGCATTTTAGGCTTTAGCTTATGCAAACCAAGAACTTCCAAATGTCCAAGCTGGGTTTAGAAAAGACAGAGGAACTAGAGATCAAATTGCTAACATTCGCTGGATTATAGGAAAAACAAGGGAACGTCAGGAAAACATTTATCTCTGTTTCGTCAACTATGCTAAAGCTTCTGACCATGTGGACCATGACAAACTGTGGAAAGCTCTTAGAGATGGGAACACCAGACCATCTTACCTGTCTCCTGAGAAATCTGTATAAGGGTCAAGAAGCAGCGGTTAGAACCCTGTATGGAACAACTAATTGGTTCAAGATGGAAAAAGGAGTATGACAGGGCTGTCTGCTATCACCCTGTTTGTTTAACCTATACACTGAGCATATCATGAGAAATGCCAGGGTGGATGAATTACAAGCTGGAATCAAGATAGGCGGGAGAAACATCAACAACCTCAGATATATGGATGATACCACTCTAATGGCAGAAATCGAAGAGGAACTAAAAAGCCTCTTGATGAGGGTGGAAGAGGAGAGTGAAAGAGCCAGATTAAGACTATATATTAAAAAAAAACTAAGATCATAGCATCCGCCCCCATTGCTGCATAGCAAATAGAAGGGGGAAAGGTGGAAGTAGTGACAGATTTCTTCTTCTTGGGCTTCAAAATAACTGCAGATGGTGACTGCAGCCATGAAATCAGAAGACAATTTTTTCATGGCAGGAAAGTTATGATAAACCTAGACATTGTATTGAAAGGCAGGGACATTCCTCTGCCGACAAAGGTCAGTATAGTCAAGGCTATGGTCTTCCCAGTGGTCATGTAAGGTTGCAAAATCTAGACTGTAAAGGCAAAACAATAAATAACTGATGCCTTTAAGCTGTGGTGCTGGAGAAGACTCCTGAAAGTGCCTTGGACAGCAAGGAGATCAAACCAGTCAATCTTAAGGGAGATCAACCCTGAATATTCTCTGGAAGGACTGATGCTGAAGCTCCAGTATTTTGGTCATCTGATGCAAACATGACTCGTTGGAAAAGTCCCTGATGCTGGGAAAGATTGAGAACAAAAGGAGAAAATGGTGTCAGAGGATGAGATGGCTGGACAGCATCACTGATGCAATGAACATGAACTTGGGCAAACTCTGGGATATGGTGAGGGACGGGGAAGCCTGGCATGCTGCAGTACATGGGGCTGCAAAGTCGGACACAACTGGGTGACTGAACGACAACAACATGCAAAATAGATAGCCAATGGAAATTTGCTGTATGACTTAGGGAACTCAAACTGGGGCTTTATAACAACCTAGAGGGGTGGGAAATGGTGGGAGGGAAGTTCAAGAGGGAGGGGATATATGTACACCTATAGCTAATTTATGCTGATGTATGATAGAAATCAAGACAATATTGTAAAACAATAATCAATTAAAAATAAAAATAAGAAAAAATATTGATTTTTTTGCCACAGAAATATAGAAGATCATAAGAGACTACTATGAACAATTATACATAAATGGGACAACCTAAAAGAAATGAATAAAGTCTCAGACAGGAAACAAGAAACTGAATCATGAAGAAATGCAAAATATGAACAGACTGATTACTAATAAGGAGATTGAATTTGTAATCAAAAGCCTCCTAATAAGAGTCCCCAACCAGATAGCTTCCCTGGTGAAATCTATGAAACATTCAAAGAAGAATTAATAGCAGTCCTTCTCAAACTCTCCAAAAAAAGTAGAAGCAAACTAATTTTACAAGGGCAGCATTACCCTGGTACCAAAACCAGAAGAAGACACTGCAAGAAAATTACAGGCCAACATTCCTGATGAATACAGATGCAAATGTTCTTAACAAAATATTGGCAAACCAAATTCAACAATGCACAAAAGGATTATAAACCATGATCAAGTGGTATTTATTCCAGGGACACAAGACTAGTTCAGTTCAGTCGCTCAGTCATGTCCGACTCTTTGCAACCCCATGAACTGCAGCACGCCAGGCCTCCCCGTCCATCACCAACTCCTGGAGTCCACCCAAACCCATGTCCATCGAGTCAGTGATGCTAGTTCAACATCTGTAAAAATCAATGTCAGTTCAGTTCAGTTCAGTCGCTCAGTCGTGTCCGACTCTTTGTGACCCCATGAATCGCAGCACGCCAGGCCTCCCTGTCCATCACCAACTCCCGGAGTTCACTCAGACTCACATCCATCAAGTCGGCGATGCCATCCAGCCATCTCATCCTCTGTCATCCCCTTCTCCTCCTGCCCCCAATCCCTCCCAGTCTTTTCCAATGAGTCAACTCAACGTGATACAAAAATCAATGTGATACACCCAACAAAGTGAAGGATAAAGGATAACAAAATGAAGGATATGATCACCAATAGAAACAGAAAAGGCATTTGACAATATTCAAGATCCATTTATGATTAAAAAAAAATCTTCCAAAAAGTGGGTGCAGAGGGAATGTACCTCAATACAATCAAGGCCATAAATGACAAGCCCACAGCAAACATACTCAGTGGTGAAAAGCTGATCAGGAAATAGACAAGGATGCCTACTGTCAACAGTGGAGTATTAGAAGAGTAGAGTATTAGAAGACCCAGCCTGAGCAGCTAGAGGTGGGGGGGGCAGGGCGGCGGGGAAGAAACCAAGGGAATACAAAAATGAAGAAGAAAAACTGTCACTATTTGCAGATTATATTTTTTATATATAGAAAGCCCTAAAGACTCCACAAAAAAAAAATCTGTTAGAATGAATGAATTTAGAAAATTTATAGGATACCAAAACATAGAAGTCTGTTGCATTTCTGTACACTAATAAACTATAAGAGAAATTAACAATCCTATTTACAATTACATCAAGTAGAATGGAATACCTAGAAACAAATTTAACCAAGGAAGTAAAAGACCTGTACACTGAGAACCATAAGACCCTGATGTAAAAACAGAAGGCACAAATAAATGGAAAGATATTCTGTGCTCGTGGATTGGAAGAATACTATTACAATGTCCATTTGAACACTACCCAAAGCAATCTACAGATTCAATGCAATCCCTACTAAATTTAAATGGCATTTTTCACAGAAATAGAACAGACAATTCTAAAATTTATATGGAAGTACAAAAGACCCCAAAGAGCCAAAATAATCTTGAGATAGAAGAACAAAGCTGGAGGCATCACACTCCCCGATTTCAAACTATATTAGAAAATTATATTAATCGAAACAGTATGATATTGGTATAAAATCAGACACATAGTTCAACAGACCATAATAGAAAACCTAGAAATAAACCCATGCATAAAGATGCATGCAAATTTAAACAGGATTGTGGGTTTGGAAATAGGAAGATGGAATTTTCATCTGATAGCTGCTATTTTTTAAGATGGAAATTAGAGGAGAGTAAGAAGGCAATTGTAAGGAAAAAGTATGAAATAGTTTTCAAAATGAGGAACAGAGCACCGTTTCTGGGCAGGGCTGAGTGCAGGATAGGAGGTTTATTCACACTTCAAAGCCCTGTTCTGTGCCTCTCCGGTCACATTCAGCCGCTTCCGTGCAGGCAATCGAAGGTGGAGAGTCAGAGTGCAAACAGGAATGTGTCTTAGGTGATTCCAATAGAGGGAGAATGCAAAGGAGTTGGTAGCACTTTTGAAAGATTGACTATACTGATACAGGATAGAATCAAACTTAGATGAGTACAGAGGAGAAACCAGAAGGAAGCTGGTGGAGATGGAAAAAAAGTGATGGGTCTGGGGAATCAGAGATCTCAACAAATCAAAGAAATGTGGCAGTGGGAGTGACTAAACAAGCAAACTCAAAAGACAGAAGATGGTGGGCAGAGGGGGATTTAAAAAACAGATTTTAGAGGTAATGCATTTTCTAACACAGACAAGGATTAAGGTGACCATCAGAGGGTGGTGAGGTAAGGGTAGGGAAAGATGGTCAGAACTCAGTCAGCCAAGGATCTGAGACCAGGAGACTGGATGGGCTGCTGAGAAGAATATGGGAAGAGTGACAGAAAGCATCTTTGAGGTAAACCATCTTCAGTGAATGAGGGGGGTGATACTCAGCAGATGGCACCAATAAGAATGGTAAGAATGGCATGAATGAGTCTCAAAGCAGTAGATTTTACAAGTAAAAGTGGTTTGTGTGGGGTATTGGGGACAAGCAAAACCCCAGTCACCTCCTGATCTAAGTACGTGGGGTATCAAAGGCTGGGGAGGGAGAATCTTTGGGTGATTCCTGTTAAGGAGGAGGTGATGGATTCCTAAAACACTCTGAAGATACGGAGAGAGGTCCTGATCTGGATTCCAGGAGATACCATCAGAGGGACTGGGCAGGAAGGAGAAAGCACGGGGCAGGCTTTGGTAGATAGGGCTGTGGCTCTCAATCTTGGCAGCACATTGAAATCAACTAGAGGGCTTTAAAGAAAAGAAATAGGGTTCAACCCCCAGAGATTTTAGTTTGGGTCTTCGGTGTTACCTGGGCACCAGATTATCAGATATGCAGACAAGGCTGAGAATCAACAGTTGAGGAGATGTACAAGACAGCCAGGGGACGAAGGGGAACTGCCTGAAGCTCAGACTTCTCACCATGACTGTGGTCAGTGGGTTTCATTCTGATAGTCTCTTAGAGTGAGATGGGGAAACAGCCAAAATGTCACAGAAGATCATCAACAGATAACCCTTTAACTTCAAAAAGCATTTCAGGAGATGAGCATATCAGGGTCTTTTTTCCCCTTCTTCATAGAGTTTTATAGATCTTTTCTGCCAGTCTCCAAACAAAATTTCATAGTTGCTAAGTTTGGTTGCTTTACCACTGACCAAGTGGTTACATGCTTCATACTGGAAGTATACATCATCAGCTATTTAAAATATTAAAGATACTTGAGTTCACTAAAGACTGTATAAAAATCTCAGTAACTGGACAGCATATTGTCACATAAGATGTTTTCCCTGATGTGGATAACTAATAAATCTAGAGATAATAGCAAGCATTTTGCACTTGTTACCAAACTCATGTAATAATGAAGGTGAATATATGATTTACAGTTTCATAGGCTATAGAATAACTAATGTCATGAGAAGAAAGCAAATGCAGTATTCCACTATATGGATATACTGTACTTTACGTATAGCACACTGCTCTAGAGTTGTTCGTGGTCTGGCAGAGGAAAAAGGTGAGAACAACTCACCATCTGATTTATTTGGTCACCACAGGGGGTCTGGATGGAGTAGGAGATGACAACCCACTCCAGTATTCTTGCCTGGAAATCTATGGACAGAGGAGCCTGGTGGGCTACAGTCCACTGGGTTGCAAAGAGTTGGACGCAACTGAGCACACGCATGTGTGTGCACGCACACTCACACATACATACACACACACGAAGGGTCTGGAAAAGAATGAGTTATACTGTCTTGGAATAGAGAAAACCCTTTAAAAGGAGGTTGTGTTTGACTAAAGCCTAAGAGAAAGAAAGAAGGGCATCCCTTGGGACGGATGTGGCATGGTGGTAGCGTAGGTTTAATGGCATGGTGGTGGCTTTGGAGAAGGGCAAGGAGTCCAACTGGAATGTGGAGCAAGGCAACAAATGAAGCCATGAGGAAAGGCTGGGACCTGGAAGGCCTTTGAAATAATCTGGCTTCGAGGTCTCTGCATTGAAATGTGTTTTATGTCGCAGTACACACGTAAACAGTAATTGAATAGCCCACTGGGCTAAGGTACATAAGGTGTGGGGACATCTCCATGCGTGATTGCTCAGTGGGTAAAGAATCCTCCTGCAATGCAGGAGACACAGGAAACACAGGTTCCCTCCCTGGGTCACGAAGAGACCCTGCAGGAGGAAATGGCAACCCACTCCAATATTCTTGCCTGGAAATCTCCAGAGGAGCCTGGTGGGTGACAGTCCACTGGGCAGCAAAGAGTTGGATTTGACTGTGCACATATTCCATGTGTCTTAGTGAAATTCTAATATTTTACTTACAAAACTCAAATACAAACTATTAGGAAGGCTATTAAATATTGAATTCATATAAAAATTCCACAAATCATCTTAGTTTAATGTGCAACTTCAAGCTTATTTTCTTAGATACACTTGTAAAAGAAGACACATGTGCAAATATAAATGAGATTATTCTAAATGTACTATTCTGAGAGCTGCTCCTTGCACTCAGTCTAATGCTTCTGAGTGTCACCCATGTTAACATGCCACACTGTTGATCCTTTAGTTTTCCTGACTGTATAGTATTCCATTATATGGCTATACCATAATTTGTCTGTTTTATTCTGCCATGAAAGAAGTTCTTTAAGGCAGAGTTCCCCAATCCCTGGGATCTAATGCCTGAGGATCTGAAGTAGAGCTGATGTAATAATAAAAGAAAGAAAGTACAAAATAAATGTAATGTGCCTGAATCATCCTGAAACCACCCTCCATGCCAGTGTGTGAAAACATTGTCTTCCACGAAAGCCGTCTGGTGCCCAAAGGCTTGGGAATCACTGCTTTAAGGTATACATGCGAAGCGGAATCAGTAGGTCATGGAGCAGTGCTTCTCAAACAAGCATGCACATGAAGTCAGCTGGAGATCTTAAGATGTTGAGTAGGTCTGAGACAGGGTCTGCAGATTCTGCAGTTCCAACAAGCTCTCAGGTGATGCCAGTGCTGCTGACCACACACCATGAGCATGAATTTGCTCAATTTTATTAGGTAATGCCAGTTTTACCAGGTACTTACAGAAATAAGAGCTCTTGTTACTTCACACACTCACCAACACAGTATTCTCAGATTTTAAAATTTAAATGAGAGTAAATCCAATTTAGTAGCTGTGTAATTTTATTTTCTGGTTTTCTTTTGTATTTCTGTGATTTCTAATAATGTTGGGTATTTTTAATATGCTTAATGACTACACAAAAGATTTTCTCTTTTGTGAAGCACTTGTTCAAGTCTTTTCCCCTCTTTCTCTACTGTTCATTCTTTTCACTGATTTTTCATTGTCCCTTTTCCATTCTAGACACCAGCTCTTCATTGAATTTATGTTGCAAATATGTTCCCAGCTTGTGAATTTTCACCTACTTATGTTGCAAATGTGTTCCCAGCTTGTGAATTTTCACCTACTTCGTAGAGTTTTTTGAGTAAACTGTAATATTTTTGTAACATTACAGTAAATTGTAATATTTTTTACAGTTTTGAGTAAAACTATTATTGTTGAAAACTTGAGGTCTGGTAGATAATTGTCTTTAATATTTGGGAACATTTTTTTGCTAGGTTGCGCTACACATAACAACTCTTAATCACACTTTTCTAAGTTATCTCTTATTACAGCTAGTAACCATCAACCGAACACAAAAAACATTTTAATCGCATAAGCAGGTGCTAAAACTTTAAACAACGGAACAACTAACATCTGAAATACTGTTTGAAAGAAACACTTTTTCCTCTTTCATTGCACAACAGTGTTCAAATTGAGATAAGGCCAAGAAATTTGAAACCCATTTTCAAGCTCTCAAACCAAATCTTTCAAAAGAGCAATGCAACTTATTTCTAGAACACACATGCACAGTTGGAGTACTCACCCTGTAACCATGCAGAGAGCACGTCAACAACCCTTGGGCCAAAGAACAGAATACATGCAAAGACAAACATCTGGGCCTACTGCGGCAGCTGAGCCTTCCACCCACCCCACGCCCTTCCCTAACCAGCCATACCTCGGGGTTGAGCTTCCTCGGCACCGGGCCATGTCCCCTTCCGCATCTTGATGGGTACCTCTCTGCCACAGGCAGTGGTGAATAGAGTGGAGGAGAGGAAGACAAACGTGACTCAGCTCGCGCTCCTATCCATGGAGCCACAGGAAACACTCCTCGTCCTGCAGCCCACAGGACCTTGAGCAGCCTGATTACTGGCCCATCAGTGTCCTAAAGTGCCACACCTGTAGCCTGTGTGCCTTCTCTTCGATACAGGCTGGGAAGCTCTGCTGGAGAAAAGAAGAACTCTTAGAATACTTTCGTTTTTTGTGTAGTGGCCAAGTCATGTCTGACTCTTTTGCGACCCCATGAACTGTAGCCCACCAGGCTCCTCTATCCATGGGATTTCCCAGGTAAGAATACTGGGGTGGGTTGCCATTTCCTTCTCTAGGGCATCTTCCTGATCCAGAGATTGAATGCACGTCTCCTGCATTGGCAGGTAGATTCTTTACCACTGGGCTACCAGGAAAGTTAGAATACTTTAAGGCAGGGTGAAGAGACCATGGGAAGCAGTGGATGGATTGGAATGGTCATTCTCAACTCTGACTGCAGAGTCAAATCTACTGGGTTTGCTTTGTAATTATTCAGGAATCTGGGGCCCTACTCACAGGGAATATAACTTGATTGCTGTGGGTGAGGCACAGGCATCAGTAAACATTTTAAGGTTCTCCAGGTGATTTAAATGTGTAGCTGGTAATGAGGATCACAATATTAGCATGGCTCAGGGTAGGGGTATTAGTGGGGAACCTATGCAGGGAGAAGTTGGAGGACCTGAAACGTTCCTGTGCATGGAATTGAAGAGGTGCTGGTGTAGACCAGTAGTTTCTTAGAGTGTGGTCCCAGGAATGTTTCATAAATGCAGATTCCTGGGCTTCATCTACAGAATTAGAATTCCTGGAGGTAGGACCCAGTGATTCTGCATTTTAAATAAGCTCTTTCTAGGTGACTCTCAGAAGGCTAAAGTTTGAGAAATGATAGATATTATGGAGGTAGAACCAATAGGACTCTATCATTACCTACAGGTATGAATATAAAAAAGATGACTTTAAGAATTCACCAATGTTAAACTCCCCCAAATATGTGCTTATATTCACCAAAATGCATGCACTGGAATGACCCTCAGTGAAACCAGTGAGGAATATATCTGGTGAGCTTCTGCGAATTAATATACCACTGTTCTTGTAAGCCTCTGTTTGTTTGTTTGTTTGTTTTTAGGCATAGTCATGTGGGATCTTAGTTCCTCAACCAGGGATCGAACCTGTGCCCGCTGCATAGAAAGCTCAGAGTCTTAACCACTGGACCACCAGAGAAGTCCACAAGCCTCAATTCTGAGTTTGTTTGCATTGTCACAATCTGAGTAGAAGTGTGACATATGTGGGTTGCTGCTCATGCAGGAGATGGTTCACTTTAGAGTACAGGGAGGAACTGGATGGAAGAAGCACTAGGAAAGAGAAAAGAATGATGTATATTGACTCTTATTTTAATTGACGTATAGTTGATTTACAATGATGTGCTAGTTTCAGTTATATTATTTTTCAGATTCTTTTCCCTTATAGGTTATTACAAGATATTGAGGATAGTTCCCTGTACTATAAGGCAGGCCCTGCTGTTTATATACAGTAGCATGTATCTGTTATTAACTCTTCTCAATCTTGAGGTGGTTGGTTCTTCCATTGCAATGCATAACTTACCCATAAAGCTAGAGGTTTCTTCTTCTTGCTCCCCTTTAAGTTTTAATTCTCAGTTCCTGAGGAACTCACAAAAGAATGTACTGTTTGCACCAGCTGCATGTGGCACCCCAGGAACATTCTGCAAGATTACAGAATTTGTATTGCTCTTGAATTTATATAAGCATATAGGCCTACGTGTAACACATGAGTGCATATTCAGTCACTCAGTCATCTCTGACTCTTTGCAACCCCAGGGACTGTAGCCCACCAGGCTCCTCTGTCCATAGAATTTTCCAGGCAAGAATACTGGAGTGGGTCGCCAATTTCTAGTCCAGGGGATCTTCCTGACCCAGGGATAGAACCCTTGTGTCCTGCACTGGCAGGCAGATTCTTTACCACTGAGCCACCTGGGTAACATATGAACTGTGACATTAATGATAATTCTTTACAAGTAGACAGATTGACTAATTAGTCAATTGATAATTGACTAATCCTCAGTTGACTAAGAGGATTGAGCAGTGTTGTGTTTTATAAAAGTATTTGACGAGGGCTTCCCTGATGGCTCAGTGGTAAAGAATCCGCCTGTCAGTGCAGGAGACATGAGTTCGATCCCTGATCGGGTAAGATGCCACATGCTGTGGAGTACCAGCTGTGCCACAACTACTGAGCCTGTGCCCTAGAGCCTGTGCTTGGCAACAAGACAAGCCACCGCGATAAGAAGCCTGCTCACTGCAACTAGAGAGGAGCCCCACTCACTGCAACTAGGGAAAAGCCTCACAGCAATGAAGAGCCAGCACAGCCAAAACCAAATAAATAAAATTACATCAACTATACTCCAACCTATAAAAATGTGTTTGACAAGATTTAATTTCACAAATAAGTAAAAAATTTGCCTTTGATAATCCCTTTATTTTTGTCCCTCACTTTTTGAGGCAATTGTGACTCTTTAAAGAGAAAAATAACTTTTGAAAATAGGCTATTCTAATTTTTTAATTTTCTTACTCTTAATTTACACTTTTAGATAAACATATATTCAAATTTTGAATATTTGATAACAATCACACATTTTTAAAATCCTTTAGATCACTGAAATCAATATAAGTCAAGATCATACTAGAAATAGATAATACAAAAGAAAAATAGTGAAAAAGTGAAGTCGCTTAGTTGTGTCCGACTCTTTGCGACCCCGTGGACTATAGCCTGCCAGGGTCTTCCGTCCATGGGATTTTCCAGGTAAGAGTACTGGAGTGGGTTGCCATTTCCTTCTCCAGGGGATCTTCCTGACCCAGGGACTGAACCCGGGTCTACCCGCATTATAGGCAGATGCTTTACCGTCTGAGCCACCAGGGAAGATCCCCCCAAAAAATACTGAAAGGGACAAATAGAAAATTTCTAAATAATAATGCTACTTACATTTTAAAAACTGGCAACAATAAAGATTAGCAAATTTTATTGAACATAATCATGTAAAATCCAGAATAAGGCATTATAAATTATTTATTAACAAACACTTAATTACCCATGAAAATAATGAAAATGAATAAAATAGTTATTCTTATCAAATCCATACCTTGAACTTCAAGTCAGATTAAATCCTTGCAATTTCATATTATTTGCTAAATGATTCTTTGGCTACAAATTAAAACATTGAAATGTATACACATGTATACCTGTGGAGGATTCATTTTGATATTTGGCAAAACTAATACAATTATGTAAAGTTTAAAAATAAAATTAAAAAAAAAAAACATTGAAATGGAAAACAGATTATTCAGGTCAAACGCATAGTTCAGAAATAACAAATGTGACCCTGGGTTGCTCCTTGCAAGATAAAGAAAATATATCCATGAAACCAGCAAAATCAGTGAGGAGAAAACCTCTGGAATGTTACTATGTTGTTGCATGATGATACTGAAAAGTAACTCCGACCCTCTTGATAGCATAAAATTATTTCTAGCAAAACACAAATATGCTTCAGATTAATTGTTATAATTTCCCATTGTAGTAGAAAATATAGTATTTCATTAACACAAAGTCTTTCAAACAAAGTGTATTAAGCATGTCTTTTTATTCTGACGTTTTTACATCTGGGGGCTTCCTGACCCTGAAGGGACTGCCCCTTCCAAGGCTAGACAATTTCTAGAGCTAGGACAGGACTCATCTCCAGCCTGCAGGACTCACCAGAGCCCACACGACACACAGCCTCATCTACCAGGCTCTCACACTCAGAGCCACTATCCACCTGCCCTAGCTACCCCAGAGCCAAAGAGAAAAACAAATACTGTATTAAAAAATCCAGGGACTTCCCTGGTGGTCCAGTGGCTGGGAGTCAGTCTGGCAATGCAGGGGGCTTGGGCTCCATCCCAGGGTCCGGGAAGGTCCCACATGTTGCAGGGCAATTAAACCCGGGCACCAGACCTAGGCCTCCGGGCCTAGAGCCCGCGCTCCGCAGCAAGAGGAGCCGCCACAGTGAGAAGCCCCCGCTCGCTTCAACTAGAGAAAGCCCGCATGCAGTAATGAAGACCCAATTCAACCAACCAATAAACCAATAATTTAAAACAAATCCATAGTGTGACTTCTCACCATGTGTCACAAGCACAAAGGACTAAGGTTTCCCCACAACTTCCCCAGCTGTATCTTCCACCAGTATGATATTTGTTCCCCCGGCTGAGAACTGAATTCATGGGACCCCACTTCCCAGCCGAGCTGAGCCCAGAGCGAGGATTCTGAAAATCCAGGCCTGCCATCACCAGGCTGTGATGCCAGGTACCGGGCAACCAGGGACAGTCCCTTTGCCTCTGAACCCACTGAAATCACTCAAACTAGCCTCCTTGAAGCCTGTTTACCCTGCCTGTCCTCCTTTTCCTGTGGAAACCCTACTAACAGCTCTGGTCCACATTTCTCCGCTCTTTCTGCCTCCTGACCCTGGTGCTTCCCTGTGTGGTCCGTGCAGGACATGGGGTGCCCCTCTCCTTGAGAACTGTGACTAATAAGCTATCTTTTCAATGACAGATATCTGATCTGCTGGCCTCACCACATCTTACTGTAGAAATCATAAAATTTACATTTAAAAACACTGTAGGAACTGTAGAAACTGGCTGTTACGATCAAAGTTCAAGGGAAAATGTTTTATTACTCCTGTTAATGTGTTTTACAACCAGTCTTCAGGAGTATGTCTGGCCAATGTTGGTATTTATGACTGTAAACTGGATTGTACATTAAAGGGATATGAAACATCATTTGTGCACAAAAAGAAGCACATAGCAATTACTGCTGCTGCTGCTGCTGCTAAGCCGCTTCAGTCGTGTCCAACCCTGTGTGACCCCATAGACAGCAGCCCACCAGGCCCCGCAGTCCCTGGGATTCTTTAGGCAAGAACACTGGAGTGGGTTGCCATTTCCTCCTCCAATGCATGAAAGTGAAAAGTAAAAGTGAAGTCGCTCAGTCGTGTCCGACTCTTAGCGACCCCATGGACTGCAGCCTACCAGGCTCCTCCGTCCATGGGATTTTCCAAGCAAGAGTACTGGAGTGAGGTGCCATTGCCTTCTCCACGCAATTACTAGAACTGACCAAAAAGGTGAGTAAACAATTGATGACACTGAGCAAAGACAAGTCCATGCTGACATGGAATATTGGCTCGAAGTTCTTAAAAAACAAACAAACCAATGTTAACCAAGAATTCTGTGTCCTGTTTAAGAAATCTCTGCTTAACTGACTGCACAATATCTATAGGAAATAACGGAAAGTAGTATGAATCATTGGAGAAGGAAATGGCAACCCACTCCAGTGTTCTTGCCTAGAGAATCCCAGGCACAGCGGAGCCTGGTGGGCTGCCATCTGTGGGGTCGCACAGAGTCGGGCACGACCGAAGCGACTTAGCAGCAGCAGTATGAATCATTTAAAATTTGGTGGTAGAATGACCAAGTAAAACATAGTAGAACAAATGATTATTATCCCAGATAGAGAATTCAAAATGGAATTTGTATCAATAGATAGAAGAGATGATCATAGTTTCAAACAAAAAATTTATATTCAGTTCAGTTAGATTATGGCAGGGACAAATTTCATTTCAACTAACAGTTATTATAATGTATTGTTGAACTACCAGACAAAAACAATAAAGTTGAGGTGAATATTTCATTCATCTTATACCTATTGTAAAAAGCACAGCTACTGGAACTTCCCTAGTGGCACAGTGGATAGAAACCCACCTGCCAATGCAGGGCACATAGGTTCAATCCCTGGTCTGGGAAGATCCCAGATATCACTTGGCAGCTAAGTCTGTGCACCACAACTACCGAGCCCATGCTCCAGAGCGGGGAGCCACACCACTGAGTCAGCAGCTACTGAGGCCACAAGCCCTCGACCCACCGCAGAGAGAAGCCCGGGCACTGCAGTGGAGAGTAGCCCGTGCTTGCCGCAACTAGAGAAAGCTCGTGCAAAGCGAAGAAGACCCAGCACAACCAAAAATAAAATAGTGTATCTAAACAAAATTAGAAAATAAAAAGCACAGCTACTGACTTTAGTGGTGTGCAGTGACTGAACATTTTCTGTAAGCTTATTGGCCTCTTTTTTAAAAGTATCCGTTTAAGTCTTTTGACTATTTCTGTATTGGATCTCTTTTTATTTTTTGATTTATAGTTCTTTATATTTTCTAGGTACGTATTTACTGACTGATGTTTGTATATCCACTGTGTGACTTGCATTTTTACTTTTAATGGTATCTCCAATAAGAAATCAAGAATTCCTCAATTTTAATGTAGTCCATTTTACCAATAATATCCTTTATAAGTAGTTGTTTTTGTTTTTTTTTCCTGTCTTGTTTAAACATTCTTTGCCTTCCCCAAGGAAATAAATATTACTCTATGATTTCTTCCAGAAAATTTGTTTTTTATATTTGGACCTACAATTCATCTAGTATTGAGTTTGGGGTATAATTTAAGACAGAGGTCAAGATTACTTTTTTCCCATGGGATATTCATTGACTAAACACCATTCATTAAAATGATCATCTCTTCCACCCCCACCACTCTGCTACCTTTGTTATAAACATTTTCAGCTGTTTTATTTCAGGGGAGTTTTGTTTTGACATAGTTAAAGGTGACTTGATGTCTCTTTAACTTAGGTTCACCTTCTGCTTGGACCCCCTAAGTGAATTCAACACAGGAACTTTTGGGGGGATATTACTGTTGTCAGTAAACAGAGGGTGACCTCAGGTAGTATGTCAATTAGCCTTCAAGCAAAGTACAAATTCCAGTTTCTGGATGGACCAAAACTTTTCTCCAACCTCTTACCCCATGCCTCCTTGCTTCTACAGATGGCAGTAGGGAGAAGTCAGAGCTATAAATGCCTGGTTCTCTCTCCCTCCATATTCACAAGCTTTCTAAAGGCCCGTATGATCTACATTTTAAGTCAGAGACCGTTTCACTGCTTTTCTCCTTCTCCTTTGACCAATGACTGGAATGCCCCCTCTCCCAGGAGAGCAGGGCTAAATTTAGGGGCACAGAAGCTAAGTAGAGACTCAGAAAAGGCTTATTCCTTCATGATTCACCAGTGAAGAAGTAGGAGGGCTGCTGGATCTATCTCCACCCGGAGCTTCCGGGGAGAAAGAACCAAGCAGCCTGGGACAAATGGAAAAATAACTTCCAGGAGGTTAAAGGCTCAGCCAGTGTTTAACCTGACTCCAATCCTCAAATGCCCTTATGTTCCTGGGCTCATCCCATCTCCAAATCCACATAATACACAAAAATAGCCCATCAGTATATCCAAAAGTCAAGTTAAATATAAAAAAATCAATAGGAAAATTATGCCAAATTGAGCAACTCTCAAGTTGGGTGATTTCTATGAGCCCATGGGGGCTGTTAACAATACCTCCTGGGATTCAAAAGACAGAGATGCAGTTGAAATCTTTGGTAAAAACAGACTCAGAGAATAATAGGACTTTCCACGCACTTCACTGGTGTTTACTGCATACATCTGGATTTGTGCACAAATGAACATGCTGTTCATCCATCTACCATGCTGGCCAACAACAGAGCAGAGCCTGCGACTTGGATAACACATCTGAGCAGAAACTCATTGCCAGGGTAACAAGACAAGGCAACATTTACAGATCGAACAGCTGTGGGTAAAGTCCAGACTATCGGTCTGTGAAATGAGATCTGCTATTTTCCCCTGAATGTGTACGAGGTCAAGAGACCAGGCAGCAGAGCAGAGGGCCCGGGCCACACCTGTGTTAAGATGAAGCCGACAGCTCAGGCCTACAGCACATCCCTCCTTTCATGCCATCCTCCCTGCACCATCCCTTCATAAAAAATGCATCTTGGCAAACAGATTATGGGGCAACAGGTCAAACTGTTCCTAAATGTCAGCATGTTTTTAAAGCTTGTACAAAAATATTATCTGATGACCTGATTGAAGCTGTTTAACCTAGTTATTTTTATTTAAAAAATTTTTTTTAAACTTTTTACTTTATTATTTTTTATTATTTATTTTACTTTCAACATTGTATTGGTTTTGCCATACATTGACTTGAATCCGCCACGGGTGTACCTGTGTTCCCCATCCTGAACCCCCCTCCCACTTCCCTCCCCATTCCATCCCTCTGGGTCATCCCAGTGCACCAGCCCCAAGCACCCTGTATCATGCATCAAACCTGGACTGGTGATTTGTTTCACATATGATATTTTACATGTTTCAATGCCATTCTCCCATACCATCCTGCCCTCGCCCTCTCCCACAGAGTCCAAAAGACTGTTTAATACATCGCTGTTTCTTTTGCTGTCTTGCATACAAGGTTATCATTACTTTCTTTCTAAATTCCATATATATGCGTTAGTATACTGTATTGGTCTTTTTCTTTCTGGCTTACTTCACTCTGTATGATAGGCTCCAATTTCATTCACCTCATTAGAACTGATTCAAATGTATTCTTTTTAATGGCTGAATAATATTCCATTGTGTATATGTATACCACAGTTTTCTTATCCATTCATCTGCTGATGGACATCTAGGTTGCTTCCATGTCCTGGCTTCCATGTCCAGTGCTGCGATGAAACTAGTTACTTTTTAAAAAGATCTTTGCTAAAATCAAATGTGGGAGAATATGTGATCTCATGTTTCCATTTAAGTCTGGTTTCAACATGGTGGAATATGGGTTATGGAGTAGTGGAATATGTGGTCATGTATGGATGTGAGAGTTGGACTGTGAAGAAGGCTGAGCGCCGAAGAATTGATGCTTTTGAACTGTGGTGTTGGAGAAGACTCTTGAGAGTCCCTTGGACTGCAAGGAGATCCAACCAGTCCATTCTGAAGGAGATCAACCCTGGGATTTCTTTGGAAGGAATGATGCTAAAGCTGAAACTCCAGTACTTTGGCCACCTCATGTGAAGAGTTGACTCATTGGAAAACACTCTGATGCTGGGAGGGATTGGGGGCAGGAGGAGAAGGGGACGACAGAGGATGAGATGGCTTGATGGCATCACTGACTTGATGGACGTTGAGTCTGAGTGAATTCCGGGAGTTGGTGATGGACAGGGAGGCCTGGCGTGCTGCAATTCATGGGGTCGCAAAGAGTCGGACACGACTGAACGACTGAACTGAACTGAATGAACATGAACTTTGAGAGCAAGGTGTGAGTTCTGTGCTGCTAGTTCTTAGCTGTGAGACCTTGGGTAAGTAACTCAACCTCTCTGAGCTCCTAAGACAGCGATGATAATACCTGCTTCTCAGGAGGTTGCAACAAAGAAATGGGTTGAATATTCAAAGCATCTCTGTTGGGTTCTTTAATATTGGAACTACCTGGGTTAACTCAGTGACAGTAAAAATATTCTGGGAAGGTAGGAAAAAGGCAACAGTCATAACTCTACCTGGACTTGCCTGGGGGGGTGATTGCAATATCTTCGAAATGGGAGGCAGCCCTGGCTGGTCAATAGGAGGCATTCTTTGCTCTGACACTTTGCCATCCTCATGGTTCAAATACTTTCCATCTCTTTTCTCTGACTGGATTAATTGGCTCTGTCTTTATATGTTTTGAAGGCTGATTAGCCGGGCCTATCACCCTCCTGTAAGGAAAGCCTTATTCAGTAGCGCTTTTATCCCAGGCCACTTCATAGGCCACTGACTAGCTGTAGATGGTGCCCATGGAGGATGGTGAGGCCACATGCCACCAAGCATGCATGAGGAGGCCCTCTGGAGGAAGTAATGTGCATGTGGGTCCCTGTGGCTGGCAAGAGTCTTGCATGGTTTATCCAGTACTGCACTGGGCATCTCAACCAGCAGAAGCTCATTAAACAGCTGATGAAACATCAAAAGCACTCAACTGGTAGCTCAGACAGTAAATTATCTGCCTGCAATGCTGGAGACCTGGGTTTGATCCCTGGGTCAGGAAGATCGCCTGGAGAAGGAAATGGCAACCTACTCCAGTACTCTTGCCTGGAAAATTCCATGGATGGAGGAGCCTGGTAGGCTATAATCCATGGGATCGCAAAGAGTCGGATACGACTGTGCAACTTCACTGGTGGTGGACTGAGGTCCTCAGCTGCTTGTGTGGCTATGATTCAAAGTCCCCACTAGAGGGCAGGAAACTTTAAGATGATGGATTTTTTTTAAACAGGTGAATACACTGGATAAATGATAATCATTGCAATAATGAATAATCATAGATAACTTATAGTATGTATTCAAAGGATCAGAAACTCCCCTAAACAGTATACATGCATTATTCATTTCTAATATTCTCTGCACCTAGTTCTTCTGAAAAACTGTAATTACACAATTGTTAACTTGTTTTTCATTTCTATCTCTACCACTGGATTAGAAATTCCATGAGGATAATGTCTCCTTAGTTTACTATTCTATACTTATTAGTGAGTCTTGAATGTGGTAGTTGCTAAGTACTTTGAATAAACCAACGGTGAATGAATTGAATCTTGACGTCAAAACCAAAAGTGCGGGTAGTTATTATTATAGTATATGGTGTTTTGTCATTAGTAAATACTGTTTTTAAACTTTGTAATATCTTTTTAGGTACTTTAAATCAGGTATTAAGTGATTGTTCCATAATGTTTCTTCAATAGCATTTGTATGTTATATTTTCGGGGAATAATGTTCTTTTATAGGGAAAGGTGAAAGTGAAAGTGTTAGTCGCCTTCCTGTCTGATTCTTTGCGACTCCATGGACTGTAGCCCACCAGTCTCCTCTGTACATGGAATTCTCTAGGTAAGAGTACTAGAGTGGGTTGCCATTCCCTTCTCCAGGGGGATCTTCCTGACCCAGGGACTGAACCTGAATCTCCTGCATTGTGGGTGGATTCTTAACCATCTGGCACTGTTAAAATTAAAATCCATAAGATCATCTAGAAAACCCAGAAATAAACCCATGCACCTATGATCAATTAATCTATGACAAAGGAGGCAAGACTACATAATGTTGGAAAGAGAGTCTCTTCAATAAATGGTGCTGGACAGCTACATGTAAAAATAACATTTTAGATCATTCCTTAACACCATACACAAAAATAAGTTCAAAGTGGATTAAAGACCTAAATGTGAGACTGGACACTATAAAACTTCTAGAGACAAACATAGCCAGAACACTCTGACAAAAATTGCTGCAATATTTTTTTATGATCTGTCTCCCAGAATAATGAAAATAAAAACAAAAATAAACAAATGGGACCTACTTAAACTCAAAAAGCTTTTGCATAGCAAAAGAAACAATAAACAAAATGAAAAGACAACCCACAGACTGGGAAAAAATATTTGCAAATGACGTGACTGACAAGGGATTAGTCTCCAAAATTTACAAACAGCTCATGACACTTAACAGCATCAAAAGAAACAACCCAATCAACAAATGCGCAAAAGACCTAAATAGACATTTCTCCAAAGAAGATGCACAGATGGCCAAGAAGCATGTGAAAAGACATTCACCATCGCTAATTATTAGAGAAATGCAAATCAAAACTACAATGAGATATCACTTCACACCAGCCAGAATGGCTATTATCAAAAAATCCACAAACGACAAATGCTGGAGAGGCTGTAGAGAGAAGGGAATCTTCCTAAACTGGTGGTGGGAATGTAAATTGGTACAGCCACTATGGAGAACATTATGGAGGTTCCGTAAAAAACTAAAAATAGAGCTACCATATGACTCTACAATCCCATTCTTGGGTATATATCCAGAGAGAAACAGGGCCCCAAAAGATACATACACCCCAATGTTCATTGCAGCACTGTTTACAATAGCCAAGATATCGAAACAACCTATGTCCATAGACATACACACACACACACACACACACACACACACAATGGAATACTACTCAGCCATTAAAAAGAATGAAATAAGGCCATTTGCAGCCACATGGATGGATGCAGGGAGTGTCACACTGAGTGAAGTAAGTCAGGCAGAGGAGAAATATCATATGACATTCCTTGTATGTGGAATCTAAAAAGAAATGATACAAATGAACTTACAAAACAGACTCAAGAGACTTGGAGAATGAACTCATGGTTGCCAGTGGGGAAAGGGATAGTTAAGGACTTTGGGAAGGTCAGGTAAACATTGCTATATTTAAAATGGATAACCAAAAAAACCTATTGTATAGCACTTGGAACTCTGCTCACCCTTACGTGCCTGCCTGGAGGGCGTGAGGATTTGGAGGAGAATGGAGACAAGTACATGTATGGCTGAGTCCCTCCAGCATTCACCTGAAACTATCAGCACATTATTAACTGGCACCCCAATACAAGATTTAAACATTTAAATTTAAAAATCCATAATATCCTCCTTTGAAAGAACCTGCATTATTTTCTTATTATAATAGGTACTGTAATTATCGGGACCAATTTGTGAATATGCATTCAATAAGCTTTTTCAGGGCAGACCTCATGCTGGGTAGTGCTCTAAGGACTTCACATCCTTACAATGGTACTATTATTAACCCCATTTTACAGATGGGAAAACTGGAGCACAGAGAGATTAAGAAACAAGATTTAAAATTATTAAGTGGTAGACTTAGGATTCAAACCCAGGTTGGTTTTTCCTGTGGTCATGTATGGATGTGAGAGGTGGACTGTGAAGAAGGCTGAGCGCCGAAGAATTGATGCTTTTGAACTGTGGTGTTGGAGAAGACTCTTGAGAGTCCCTTGGACTGCAAGGAGATCCAACCAGTCCGTTCTGAAGGAGATCAGCCCTGGGATTTCTTTGGAAGGAATGATGCTAAAGCTGAAACTCCAGTACTTTGGCCACCTCATGCGAAGAGTTGACTCATTGGAAAAGACTCTGATGCTGGGAGGGATTGGGGGCAGGAGGAGAAGGGGACGACAGAGGATGAGATGGCTGGATGGCATCACTGACTCGATGGACGTGAGTCTGAGTGAACTCCAGGAGATGGTGATGGACAGGGAGGCCTGGTGTGCTGCGATTCATGGGGTCGCAAAGAGTCGGACACAACTGAGTGACTGATCTGATCTGATCTGATTCTGACTGTAGACTTCAGGCACATAATCACTACACTGCTGTACAATTCGCTTAATGATTTTACACAATCATTACATAAAACAGTAATCGCATAGGTAATGTTGGGGCCCAGGGTGGGCCACCTCAAAATATGCCACAGTGGCATATTGATTATTTTGGATAGGGCTTCCCTGGTAGCTCAGCTGTTGAAGAATCTGCCTGCAATGCAGGAGACCCTGGTTCGATTCCTGGTCGGGAAGATCCCCTGGAGAAGGATAGGCTACCCACTCCAGTATTCTGGCCTAGAGAATTCCATGGACAGAGGAGTCTGGCAGGCTATCGTCCATGGGGTTGCAAAGAGGCGGACATGACTAAGGGACCTTCACTTCAAAGTTATTTAAGAAATAGCCAGCACTCTGTGACCCTCCTCTCTGTCTCCCTGAAAGCAGGAAATAGACCTCTCATGTGAAGGGTGTAGTCTCTGTACCTGTAGGTAGAAAGACTCCTTTACCACAGAGATAGGAATTCAGGCTGAGGAGCTTGTATAAACAAGTCTTGTTACTTTAAATTATTACTCCAAGCCCAAACTCTGTTTAGATTCTTCACTAATGAGCACCCAAAACCCAAGTTCCTTTGTCTTGTCAATTCCTCACAAATTTATTGTTTGTCTAAAAAGTATAAAGGTTGCCTTTCTTAGATACTTCTTAGTACTTAGATACCATTTCTATGAGACCTCTGTCTACACTAATTCCTTTTTCTCCTGCTAATCTATTTCGTGTCAATTTTATGATGAGTTCAGCCCCAAGAACTCAAGAGGTGTACAGGGAGAAAGGCAATCCTGGTCCCAACAGTAATAATTCTGATAGGTCACAGCAAAACAAATTTGGGAAAACTTCTGTGCATTTTTCACAATGAAATTTTAATCCACTTGAAATAACATTGTTGGGAAAAGAAGGACAAAGCGATCAGAAAATGTCCTTGCCTCCCAAAATCTTGTTTCTAGACAGGGAGTTATTTTGTCGCTGCATGATGAAAAATTAAGAGTCTCTTTTAGGGGGAAAAAAAAAAAAAAGCCAAACACACAAACCTACTAACAGGTAAAGATCAGCCTGCTACAGTGCAGAGCTCTTGACATATCAACAGGAAAGCCAAAGCCTACAATGCAAAAAAGACCTTTTTAATCTCATCAAAAGGCAAGACATTTTTAGCCAAGGAAGTTTTGCAATGAAAACAATATGCTACAACCATATGACTCAGCAATTCTAATCCTAGGTGGAGGACCCAAAGGAACTGAAAAGAAGAATTCAAACAAAAACCTCCACGCGGATATTCATAGTAGTTCTATTCAAAATAGTGCCATTCACAGCAGCCAAAATGCCCATCAACAGATGAATGGATAAACAAAAGGTGATGTGTTCATACAATGGAATATTGTTCAATCATAAAAGGAATGAGGTGCTGATAACAGGCTATAACAAAGATGAACCTTGAAAATATTATGCAGAGTGAAAGAAGGCAGACACCAAGGGTTACTTATTGCATGGTTCCATTTTCATGAAATATCCAGAAAAGGAGAATCCATAGAGATAGAAAGCAGTTAGTGATTGGGAGGAATGAGGGATACAGGGGAAGGGAGAGTAACTCCCTGGGTATGAAGTTTCTGTTTGGGGTGATGAAATGGTCTGTAACTAGATGCAGGAGGAAACAGCAACCCACTCCAGTATTCTTGCTTGGGAAATCCCATGAACCCAGGAGCTTGGTAGACTACAGTCCCTGAGGTTGCAAGGGTAGACACGACTGAGCAACTACACAACAACAAATTACAACACTGTGAATGTACTACATAACCTTAAATTGTTCACTTTTAAAAGTTAAAAATGTGAGCTTTATGTTATATGAGTTTTACCTCAATAAAAAGTACAAGTTGAAAATAAATTTTAATTTGCCCTAAATGGGAGGGAAATCCAAGGAAGAGGGGCTATATGCATATGTGTGGCTAATTCACTTTGCTGTACAGCAGAAACTAACCCAACATTGTAAAGCAACAATACTCCATTAAATACATACATTTTCTCTGTTGTTTCAAGACTGTAAAACATTCAGTTCTGTCCATCCTATGCACCCCACCAAGACACCTACATTCTTTTGGTTAAAATACAACCAAGCATCAAAGCACTGTCATTTGTCTCAACTGCTTAAAGTATTTGCTAAAAAGATAGCAAAGATCATAAAACTCCCAGAAGAATATAGATACTCAGATACTGATAAGATTTCTTTGAACAGTCTTATAATTTAGTGTGATGAACTAACTGTGCCCCAGTGGGCTATGGGGTAATGAACGCAAAAGATGTTTTGGTTGAAAAGACAGCTTGCATTATGCAGCATACATTTAAAAAGCATTCTTTTTTAACTTCTTGAGTCTTGAAAAAGTCATTGAGAAAGTAGGACGGGTGGTTCATACTGTGGATTGCTTTTCTCAAAGTCAAATTCAGTCCTCTGTTATCCTAATAAAGCCTGGGAAGCTTTAAAACAACTACATTTCCCAGGCTTCCTTGCAGCTAGGATGCTTTTCACTTAGTACAGATGCTCTGGGTTCCACCAATCAGATGCACTTTCAAGAATTTTTACTGGCACAGAGGCAGAATGCATGTGTCCATTTTTAAGTGTGGTTCATGGAAGAGATGGTGTGACCTGAAGTCTAGAAGTTGTCGTGGCAGCTTCCTCATTTAGCAGGGGGTTTCCCAATTTAGTAGTTTGAGCAGCAATAATATATTCAGAGTCAGGATTGTTCCGGTTATCTGTTACTGTGTAATGAACCATCTCCAGACTTACTGAATTAAAACAACTGCATATTAATATTTCTCATGCATTTACGGGACTCAGGTAAGCAATTCTCCCTTGAGGTCTCTTATGAAATTACATTTAGATGTTGGCTGGGATGCAGGTATCTGAAGGCTCAACTGGGCTGGATGTCCAGGGGGCTCACTCACATGGCTGACAGTTGATACCGGCTATGGGCTGGTAGTTCACCCGGCAATGTTGACTGAAGCACCTACATGATGCTTTTGCAGCTTCTCCATGTTGCTCAGGCTGCTCACAGCATAGCCTTTGGGCTCAGAGAAGGAGCAGCCCAAGAGAAACATTTCAAAAAAGCAGGAAGCCAAAGTCACCAGAAACTAAGGGCTGTGACAAGAACAGGCACAGCATCACTTCCCCTGCTCTCTGTTGGTCAAATGATGTCACACAACCAACCCACATTCACAAGGATGACAATGCAGTCTCCATCTCTTGGTGAGGGAGTGGCAAACTCAGTTGCAAAAAAGCATGTAGGATGGAAGTTATTCTTTATGCCTTCCTTGTAAAATATAATCTGTTACAAGGATAGAGTGATTTGGAGGGCTAAAATTGCTCTTTCTGCTTTTCTAAGCACCTACGTCCCTATGTGAAATCTCCTTCTGCTTAACTTAGCCAGAGTGCGGTCTGTTGGCTACAATAGGATCCTGACCAATACTGGAGGGTGAGGCTTCACTGTCCCCAGGCAAAAAGCATTCCAGTAAATTACTCTGTACGTAACTGAAATAGAGCAGTGATGCTCTGGGCTTTGAGCATCTGCAATTGGAAAGTCTTGGTCTTGGCTAAGCCATGTATCAGGAAGTCGCTTACCCTCACCAAGCCTCAAGTTTCCCGTCTGGAACACGGAAATGCACATGATAATAATATGGCACCTAACTGCATATAATTACTGTGCAGATTAAATGAACTCAGGTGGAATATCACCACAAAGTCTAGCCCATGGGAGGTAATGCTAGGTGAAGTTTGTTTTGGTTGTTTACTCAGCTCATACTGCCTCCCTCTCTTTGGGAATTGCTCTATCGGTAAACACAGTGAAGAAGCTGGCCCAAAGGCATCCTGCTAAGAGTAGGGAAGACAGGCTACAAATCCACATAGTCTGGCTCCATAGTCTATGCTCCTAACTCTGAAGCTGAAAACTGAAGCTGACTGCAAGTCAGCTAGGAAAGAAGCGGGCACTGCAAAGGGTGGGGATGCCATGGAGATGGGGCTGGAGATGAGGGTAAGTAGATGAGTATTTTAGAAGACAGAATGGTGCACAGCAAAGCTCCAAGGAGGAAAAGACATCAAGGGCGTTCAAGAAAATGAGAGAAGGCTAGCGTGGCAGAACTTTCCCCCCTTGTTCACACTGTGGCCCACCTAGAAAATGTTACTTTTTGTATGGGCCATGGGATTAGATAGATGAGCTGTTGGTGGCTGGAGGCATCTGCCCTGGGGTCTGTGGGTCTCCATCTCAGGCACGTTGTATAATATATTTGTAGGAAATATGGTTTAGAATGTAGAAAGCAAGAGGAAAGTCAACCAAGAGATGTGTGGTAAGACAGACCCAGGATATGCATGACCTCATAGAGAGACTTGAATGCTAGTCTGAGACCACCGGGAAACTACAGATCAATTTTAACTAGGGGGAAGACATAAGTCAATTTGCCTTGTGACTTCAAGAGAAGAGGTTGACTGCTGAGAAGAGAATGGATATGAGAGCATGGTATAGCAGCAGGGAACCAGTTACAAGGCTGTTGAGTGGTCTTGGAGAAAGAAATGAGAAAAAGTGAGACCAAGATGGTGGCTGTGGAGGTCTAGACAAGTGTACGGGTTTGAGATATATTTCAGGGAAGAACTACCTGGGCTGGAGATGAATTTGATATAAAAAGTTCAGGAGAAAGGATGGTGATGTTGTATCTCACAGTGTTCTCAAGAGGGATTAAGTCTGATTCCATACACATTTCTCAAAAAGTTAAACAAAGATTTACGATACGATCTAGCAATTCTGCTCCAAGATACGTATCCAAAAGAACTGGAAAAAAGGATTAAAATACTTGTGTACCCATTTTCACAAAAGTATTATTCACAATAGAAAAAATACACAAACAAGCCAAATGTCTATCAATGGACAAATGGATAAACAAAATGTACTATATTCATAAAATAGAATATCATTCAGCCATAAACAGGAATGAAGTACTGATACAGACTGCAGTATGGAAGAACCTTAAAAACACCATGCTAAAAGAAGCAATCCAGACACAAAGGGAAAAATAATGTATGATTGCTCTTATATGAAGTACCTAAAGTAGGCACATTCATAGAGATAAAGCAGGATAGAGGTTGCCAGGGACTGGGGGTGAGGGTGGGTGGAAAGGAATAAAGGGTTATTGCTTAATGGGTACAGAGTTTCTGGAAATGGACAGTCATGATGGCTGTATGACTTTGTGAATCTCCTTAATGCTGCTGCTGCTGCTGCTGCTGCTAAGTCGCTTCAGTTGTGTCCGACTCTGTGCGACCCCATAGACGGCAGCCCACCAGGCTCTGCCATCCCTGGGATTCTCCAGGCAAGAACACTGGAGTGGGTTGCCATTTCCTTCTCCAATGCATGAAAATGAAAAGTGAAAGTGAAGTAGCTCAGTTGTGTCCTACTCTTAGCGACCCCATGGACTGCAGCCCACCAGGCTCCTCTGTCCATGGGATTTTCCAGGCAAGAGTATGGAGTGGGGTGCCATTGCCTTCTCTGTCCTTAATGCTACTGAATTGTATTCTGAAAATGGTTCAAATGGTGAATTTCAAGTTATGTACATTTTACCATAATAAAAAACTGATTATGTTCATGGAGTGATGAGCACAGATCTGGCCCACATTCGTCCGGACTCAATGAATTAAGCCACTGTTTTCATAGGTCTGATACACACTCTCCTTTTCCATAGAGGAATCGCTCTCATTCCATAAAGCTGGGAACCTTTAAGAGTCTGTCTGCCCTGGAGAGGGTTTCCCTGGTGGCTCAGTCAGTAAAGAAAGCACCTGCAATGTAGGAGAGCCAGGTTCTCTCCTGAGTCAGGAAAATCCCCTGGAGGTGGGTATGGCAACCCACTCCAGTATTCTTGCCTGGAGAATCCCGTGGACAGAGGAGCCTGGCGGGCTACAGTCCCTGCAGTTGCAAGAGTCAGACATGGCTTAGGGACCAAACCACCGCCACCTGCCCTGGAGCACTCTTTGACATCCTGAGTCCTTTCCCATTTCACCAGGATTCCTGCCTGTCGACATGGAACCCCAAGTCACAGTCCACTAGATAGGCTTGAGAGAGTCAATTTCTAGGTATGTTGATAAGAAGTCCAGGGTCCCCAAGGAGGAGAGAGGGGTCTGGGGCTTTCAGGGAGGGGATAGGAAGTCTGGAGTTCTCAAAGAGGAGAAAAGGACAAACTTTTTTTTTTTTTTTAACATTCCTTAGTCTTAGTCACATAAAACATTTTTGTCTTTAAGCCCAGAGCTGATGATTACACAACAAAACAACTCAGCTTAAACTCTGTACTAAGGATTATATAACAAGAATGTATCCTGCTTGAGGACTTGTTTCTCTTTCTTGAGAACCTTCTGACTAATCCTGTTACCTTAAAATGTATACTATGGGAGTGGGCTTCCCTTGTGGCTCAGCTGGTAAAAATTCTGCCTGCAATGCAGGAGACCTGGGTTCTAATCCCAGGGTTGGGAAGATCCCCCTGGAAAAGGGAAACGCTACCCACTCCAGTATTCTGGCCTGGAGAATTCCACTTACAGTCTATGGGGTCAGACAGGGAGTAGTAAGATCTTTCTACTGTTAGTTCTAATCCTGTCATCTTAAAAGTAAACTGTGGGAGTTGGTCTAGTAAGACCTTTACAACCTTGAGACATTCTTTTGATTTACTGTAATAACCAATTTAAAAAAGTATACAGCTCCCTTGCTAAGACTAGTGAGGGGGCACGCTCTGTCCCCCTTCTGATGTCTATGTCAGAAGCTTTCTCTCTCCCTTTTTATACTTTAATAAAACTCTGCTACACAAAAGCTCTTGAATGATCAAGTCTGGTCCTGATCCCGAAGCTAAAGCTTCTTCTTTGGAGATCACGAATCTGGCATCATTCACCAAAAGCGATCAGGCTGAGCCCCCTTCTCACTGGACCCAGCAAGAAGACACCCAGGGAGGATCCTATCCATCACCATCTTGTCCTTTTGGTCTAAAGCTACATCACCAAGCTGTGGGGTGGGAAATTAGTACAGAAAAGAGGAAAAACTAAAGAGCAGGGTATCTTAAGCTTTTCCTAGAGTCTCTAGGGGAAAGGACTTAAGTCCTGCACCAAGATGGAATCCACTCCCGTTGACCACCCACTCCTACACATACCTGGCTCTCCTGCACTTTGGCTCACAAACCATCTCCCCTGTGGGCTTCTTCTTCAAGTCTCTGAATCTCCACCCACCCTTGGCTGGCCTTTATAGTGCCTCTGGTCTGAGTGATTCTCTCTGGAATAGTATTCTGGTGATAAGTGACACCTTTGTCACCCATGTCTTATAGAGGAGCTGGGCCCTTTGAACTGGAGTGGACTTGGATCCTCTAGGTCTCATTTCCTTTACTATAAGCTTTCCTGAGAGCTCCAGGGAAAGCGGTTCCTTTCATCAGAGACCTTGTTAGATTACACACGTGCTTATCTCTCAACACGGACTTTCATTTTCAGCTTCACTACAGTTTAAACCATATGGAAAAGAGAAAAAATTTTTTTCAAATAACAGGGCATCTCATCCCTTTCTGGTGTCTTGAACCCTAAGCAAGCTTTTTTCTTGCTCTGCTGGTGAGTCCACCGGCATAATAAATCATGTCCTTCCAGTAGTAGCTGTTATCATTTTTCAAGAAGGGCTACAGGTCAATCATATTTTTATTTCAGAGGACTCTCTGGGATGGGATACCATTGCCAATTTTTTTTTCTTACACTATTATTTCTGTTATTGCAGATCATGGGGAAAGGGAAGTTTATTCGATAAGTGGTACTCTGCAACAGGGCAATTATTTGGAGGAAAAAAAATAGCTAGATTCATGCTTTATCTAAAACTCTAATACTAAAATCAATTCTAAATAGATGAAAGATTTGGGTATTAAAAGAGAGAGAGGAACCATATGAATTAAGGAAAGAATTTAAGCTTCTAACAGGCAAGCAGCCAGCAGCTGGTAGCCTCTCCTAATTCCCACTGGAATACCTACAAAGATTCAACCAGAGAAAAGGATAACAGTTACTATTAAAAAATGAAGACTGACAGATGTCAAATGCAGTAGAAATGGAGTCCAATTTTATGGCAGATGCAGCTGGACTAGAATGGAGGGGCCCGTATTATCTTCAGCTCCAAGTAGAGAAAGGAAAAGTATTGGTCGCTCAGTCATGTCTTACTCTTCGCGACCCTATGGATTGTATAACCCACCAGGCTCCTCTGTCCATGGAATTCTTCAGGCAAGAATCCTGAAGTAGATTCCATTTGTTGAGAAGGAAAAGTGCCATTTCCTTCTCCAGGGGATCTTCCTGACCCAGGGATCGAAACTGAGTCTCTTGCATCTTCTCCATTGTGGGCAGATTCTTTACCATCTGAGCCACCAGGGAAGCTGCTGCTAGAGAGGCTCCCTGACTAAAAAAAAAAAAAAGGAATAAAGAAGCTTGGGCTATTTCCCACCACTGTCTCTCAACCAGTAACCCAGAGACTCGAGAGTCTGGGCAGTTAACTCTCCAGAGCAGTGGAGAATTTTAGACACACACCAATATCCAGACACCACCCCAGACTAGGTGAATCAGAATATTTAGGGGAGGCACTGCAGCATGGGTGTTTTTTTTTAAACTCCCAGGGTGGGGGACTTCCCTGGTGGTCCAGTGGTTAAGAATCCTCTTTGCAATGCTGAGGATT
This sequence comes from Bubalus bubalis, assembly GCF_019923935.1. Classification (NCBI taxonomy): domain Eukaryota; kingdom Metazoa; phylum Chordata; class Mammalia; order Artiodactyla; family Bovidae; genus Bubalus; species Bubalus bubalis. Next base: position 161,567,330 of record NC_059159.1, on the reverse strand, counting down.
CAGGTTCGATCCCTGGTCGGGGAGCTAAGATCCATTCCATAGAGAAACTAAGCCTGCACGCTGTAACTACTGAGCGCGTGCACTCTGGAGGCTGCACGCCTCAACTAGACAGTCTGTGTGCCACAACGAAAGACCCAGTGCAGCCAAATAAATAAATGAATGTTAAAAAACAAAAAAACTCCCAAGGTGGTTTTGGGACTTCCCTGGTGGTCCAGTGGCTAAGACTCCAACCTCCCAAGGCAGGGGGCTGGGTTCGATCCCTGATCAGGGAACTGGATCCCACATGCCACAAGAAAGATCGAGGATTCTGCATGTCGCAACTAAGACCCAGCACAGCTAAACAAATAAATATTAAAAAAAAAAAACAAAAGACCTCCCAAGGTGATTTTAATGTGTAACCAAACTGAGAACCAGTCTTCTGTATATATTTCTCAGGTGCTATTCTACAGGGCCGGAAGGGAGATCAGGAGATTCTGTCTCTCCAGTTTTGGCCACCCGGGCTCTTTGGTGACATTTCTTTCCCTCCTGGCAGTATGGGATGCCCCTCTTCACTGTTTTTTCTCCAATCGTTTTGATTTCACCTTTTATGTTTTTCAACATTACCTTCTTACTTCTACCTGCCCCTTAAATATTGGTCTTCCCAGAGCTTGGTATCTTGAAATAGCCTCCTAAATTGGAAATTTCATTCAATCCTAAGACTTCAGCTGCCACATATGAGCTGAAGACTTCCATTCTTAGGAGGTAGGGTGAACATTTTCACCTTCATAACCCTCTTCCTGGAGTATATACTCTCCCATTGATGGAGCCCTCCTCAACCCAAGCCAGGATAATTGTGGAGGTCTTGAGGAGGTGAGGGAAAGACAGTGAGACCATTTAAACAAAAGGTTAGCACAGAAATTATGTTAAGACGTAATCTTGTAGAAGCTACACTAGCCTAGACCATTCATCCCCTCTCTCAATAGCTAGAACGTAATGACAGACCAGAAGCCAAGACAAAGAAGTTAGACACTGGGACAAGAGAAAAGAAGAAGGCGGAAGTGCACAGGAGAGACCTCTCTTCTACCCATCAAACATGAACTTGAACAAGCTAGAGGGGACTGAAAGGGAAAAGAAAGCAACTTTAGACCATCTCTCAATCCCCTGTATGCATGACTGTCTAATGATAAAACTTTTCCAATAATGAACTGTATCTTTTTCACAAATGATGACATCTGCATCTCCCTACCAAGCTTCCAGCTCCCTCCTGATGACTCAATGAACAGAGGCACTTCAAACATCACATCTAAAACAAATCCCTCTTCCTCTCCATTGCCCCAGTCTGCTCCTCTCCTGTGCCATCTCCATGACGGGTCTACCACTTCTCTACCTGGTAGCAGTTAAAGTGTGATCCCCAAATCCAGATGTTGAAGTCCTAACTAGTACCTCAGACTGTGACCTTATCTGGCAACTGGATCATGGCAGATAGAAATGCTGACTTAAGATGAGGTCGTTAGCATGGGTCCTAATCCAGTAGGACTCGTGTCCTTATACCAAGGGTAAGTTGGACTCAGAGACACACATACAAGGAGAACATCATGTGACTACAAAGGCCAAGGTCAGGTGATGCTTTTACAAGCCAGGAAATGCCCCAGGTTGCCAGCAAACCACCAGAAGCAAAATGAGAGCATGGAACAGATTCCCTCTCAGATCCCAGAAGGAACCAACCTTGCTGACACCTTGATCTTGGACTTGCGGCCTTCAGACCTGTGGGACAGTGAATTCTTGCTGTTGAAGCCAACTCGTTTGTGGTACCTTGTTACAGCAGACACAGCTTACAGCCTCCATGCGCATGGCATGTGTGTGCTGTGTGCGTACCCTCCGTCGCGTCTGACTCTTGGCGACCCCATGGACTGTAGCCTGCCAGGCTCCTCTGTCCATGGAGTTCTCCAGGCGAGAATACTGGACTGGGCTGCCATTCCCTTCTCAAGGGGATCTTCCCAACCCAGGGCTTGAACCTGCATCTCTTACGTCTCCGGCACTGGCAGGCGGGTTCTTTACCACTAGCGCCACCTAGGAAGCCCATATGGCATATATCACCTAACAAAGATTTACGCTCCATCTCTTGTCCAATATCCTATGGCTAAATACCATCCCACTGCTTTCCAAAATGTCTCTAAATTCAGCTGCTACTGTTTCCACTGCCTCTGCAAATACTTTGGGTAACTGTGTTAGGAGAAGTTAGAAAGCTTTATCGGTCAAATGGAGCCCAGGATAGATCAAAGCTGATGTGTGTGAAAGAGAGACCGAGTTTAGGATTCAAACCGGATGTAGGCATGGTGGGGCTGCCAAGCAGAGGGGGAGGGTGCACCCAGCTGTGGGTAAGACAAACACCAACCTGACTGGTTGGGAAACGCTGAGACCACAGAGGCTACACTGAATGTCAAAGGGGGTGGGGCTGGCTGGAGGCCACGGCTCGCTGGGGCTGGGCTTTCTCCCGCGTTGCGCACCGTGGGGGTGAGTGGAGGTCTCAGGGGTACCTTTGCTGCTGGGTCGGTCTCCCTCTGCCCAATGCTGGTGCATATCCCCTGGGCACCAGCTCCTTTGCCAACTGCCAACCAAACGGGCAGGTTTGCTGACAAGCATCCGCGGTCCAGTCCGAGAGGCGTGAGCCAAGTTGGGCACCTGGCCTCCCTCAGCACTAGCTCCAGCTCTGCCAGGAAACAGGAGGCGTCATGGGAGCTCCTGGATTTTGCACTTTAGGATCAAGCAGCGAAGGACCTGGAGCAGGACATCCCTTGGATGCTAAAAGGATCTGAGCAGCTGGGCTTGCCTTTCGCTCTGTCCCCAGCTCCTCAGTTTCTCACTTCTATTCACTCCCTGCCCTCTTCCTCCTCCTGCTGCCCTCCAGTCCTCACGCTTCTCCGCCGTCCATCTCTACTGTCACCTTCTTCCTCCATTCTGTATCCCCTCTTTGGACCCCCTCCTTCCCTTCCCTCTCCCTCAATTTCCCTCTTGCAGCCCCCCGCCCCCCAACGGGCCCTTTCCACCCCATTTCCCCTCCTCCATTTCTCACTCTCCCTACCTTGCTCTCCACGGGATCTGGCTACCTTCCTCCTCACTTCCCTGAGCCCCACCACCCCCTCGCCCCGCCCATCTGTGTTTGCTTTCCTCCCTGATCCGGATCCGGATGAAGGGGTTGCCCTGCCCGTGCCCCGCCCTGCCCCACTTCTGGCAGCTGGGGTCTTGCTACATGGCCGAGGGCTCCGGGCCTCCGGCCCCCCGGAAAGGGCCCCTGCTTAACATCCAGCTCCTGCGAGCCCAGTATGAAGGCCTGAGACGGAAGCAGAGGGCCCAGGCCCACGTTGTGGTGCTCCCGAAAGGTAGGGCTGGGCAGGTGCTGGGGGCAGAGGACCTGGATGTGGGCAGAATGGGTGGCAGAGCTGTGGGCAGCGCAGGGCCAGGCCTCTGCGGGCCCTCCCGGTGGACAAACGCAGGGAGACAGGGCCAGAACAGAGGGGCTGGTTTGGGTGCCAGCTGAGGCAGGGGGCTCCAGCAGAGGGGCTGGCAGGCTGTTCCTGGCCTCTGCTCTTAGATTCTGATCTTGCTGAACTGGTCTGCCTGGTGAGCCAGGCTTGGCCCCCCCGCTAGGCCACGTGGGGAGATGGGAGCCGTGCTTCCTGGCTGGGTTTCACTCGGGCACCTCCTGCAAACCAGGGAAACGGGCTCTGGAGAGAGAACACGTGATGTTTCCAACAGCCTGGGCATCGGCCAGAGGAAACACAGGGCCCAGGGACCCAGGAGGCACCCAGGCTCACCCACCAGCTGGAGAAGCACTGAGATATAGAAGCCCCTCCTTCAGGGGAGAAGCCTTCCTTCCATTAGGAACTCAAATTTATTCCAGGAGGAAGTTAGGAGCACAAGACTCAAATCTCAGCCCCTCATCCTCTAAACCCAGAGGAACCAATCAAGAGAAGAAGGAAGACCCTCTGAGAGGTGTAGTCTGTGCCCCAGGGAATTTCTGTGGTTGTTTATATCGTTCATACTCCCTGGGATCCCACCCTGCTCTAGGCTGGGCTGGGAGGGAATCAGGGGCCAGAGGGACTTCACTGCCTGGGAAGTGACAGGAAGTGTGCTGCCATGGGCTAAAAGCGCCCCTCTTGTGTGACTTGGGCCAACCAGTGGGATCTTTCTGCACTGACCTGGCACAGCCAAACAGCACCCCCATCTGTGCAGGGAGAGCTGACAGTTTCCTAAAGTTTTCCCATCCTCAAGGGTGTTTATTCACTCACTCACTCAACAAACATTCATTAAACCTGTATCAAGTGAAAGCTGATTTAACACACCTGTGATTCAGACTCACAAAACTATGTGATGTGCATGTCCCAAAGATATCACAAACTCAGCACACCGCATAGCATTTACCACCCCTGCCCCAACCCTCCCTGCTGGCCCCTTCTCCTGCATCCTGTAATTCAGAGCTCCTGCCTCCATCATCACCACGTGATGAGTTACCACGTCATGAGTTAGGACAGGTTAAGGCAAGGGGGAGTGCTCAGTCACTGCTTCCCCAGGGAAGACTTCTGACCCACAGGCTCAGTCAGGGTCTCTCGGGGTACTTCTTTCACAGCAGTCTGCAAGTTCACATCCCCGCTCTAGCTGTGAGAAACGGTGTGCTGTCTGATGGGATGTCCCTGTAATTGGTCACTGAAGGACAGCCTGAGCCCCAGCTTTGCCACTGACTGACTGCGCGGCTTTGAACAAATCCTATAAATTCCTCTGTGACTCAGTTCCCTCATCTGTCAATCGGGAATAACTATAGTCCCCAAAGTATAAGATTGTGGTGGGAACGAAACAAATGAATATGGATAAAGCTCCTTGAGACTTTCTGTGCTGATCGGCTAAGGACCAGGTCACTAGGTCATATGAGACTGAGTTGGAAGGACACTTGAAGCACTTGGACTGGGTGTGAGGATTAAGGTGGTTCTCCAGGGAGAAATCAGAGTCCGATTACAAACTGTGAAAGGGTTAGCTGCTCAGTCGTGTCCAGCACTTTACGATTCCATGGACTGAGCCTGCCAGGCTCCTCTGCTCATGGAATTCTCCAGTCAAGAATACTGGACTGGGTTGCCATTTCCTTCTCCAGGGGATCTTCTGACCAGGGATTGAAACCGAGTCCCCTGCATCGCAGGCAGATTCCCTGGTGGCTCAGACAGTAGAGAATCTGAGCGACTAACACATTCACTTTCAGATTATAAAAATGAAGTGAAAAAATGATGGTAAAGGCAAAAAAGCAATTCCGCCTGCATGTTAGCAATAGGGTGCATGGTGATACCACCCAGTAAGATAGGGAATATAGGAGAAAAATATTTCTGATAGAGAGAGATGAACGTGTGAATATGCTACATTCGAGGACTTCCCTCGTGGTCCAGTGGCTATGACTCCCAACACCAGAAGCCTGGGTTCAATCCCTGATCAGGGAAATACATCCCACATGCCATAACTAAAAATCCCGCATGCCACAACTAAAGATTCCATGTGCCACAATTAGGACCCGGCACAGCCCAAATAAAAATTTTTTAAACAAGCTGCATTTGAGGGAATTATCTGTAAAGCTTCCAACCAGCCTGGATCTCAGGAGAGTAATTTGGGCTGGAGATATAGGTTTGGGGTCATCAACAAATTGTTGAAGTCACAGGCATGGATAAAATTGTGAGGGACCAATGCATAAACTGATAGGAGGCTGGGAGGACAATTAGAGGTACAGAACGCTAAATTATTGAAGGCACAAGCAGAGGAAGAAAAGTCAGAGAGGACAGCAGTTGAAATGGTAGCAGATGAATACCAGCCTGAAAAACGGAAGAAAATTCATACATGCTGAATCTTGAATGAACCCAGATGAATCTTGAGGATATTACGCTAAGTTAAATAAGCCAGTCACAAAAAGACAAACGCTGTAGTGATTTACTCATATGAGGTACATGGAGTTATCAAACCAGAGACAGTAAGTAGAATGGTAGTTGCCACGGTGGGGGTGGAGGAGATGAAGAATTGTTTAATGGGTATAGTGTCAGTCTGGGAAGATGAAAAAGTTCTTGAGATCAGTTGTACAACCACGTGACTGGACTTAACACTATTGAACAATACACTTCAAAATGCCTAAAGGTGGTAAGTTTTATGTTGTATGGGTCTTGCCACAATTTATTTTTCTTACATGGAGGAGAAAACCAGGAAATATTAATTCCATGAAGCCAAGCAAGTAGAGGGAATTTAGAAGACAGGAGTCCTCTGTGTCCAGCACATCTGAGACCCAGGAAGACAGAGTGGTTATCGAGACTGGCTCCCACTAAAACTCGATTTCAGCATCTCAAGACGCGGAGTTGTATCCAGAGGGGCAGGTATTCTGGGAGCTGATTAACGGCAGGAAGGCTCTGGAATTAGCTTTCCTCTTAACATTATGGGATGTATTAAGGTTCTAGAAATGGCAGGTGTTTTGGATCCCTAGCACTGGAGTTCCAGGGCTCCTCCTGGCTTTACTTCTTCAGCAGCATCTCTCTACTCCCACTGTGGACGCTGTCACTTGCAGGGCCTTCTGCAGTGACAAATATCAGAATGCCCAAGGGTGCTTTGCTGACATTTCAGAGGCAATTCCAGGCTTGTCACAGGCCTCCTTTCTATAGGAAAATGACATTCAGTCATTCCTCCAACCCCCCACCACCAAGCGTTGACAAGAAACTCCACGTTCCACAAAGTGGTAAAAAGATGCCCCTGAGAAGGAACAGAGGCATCAGCCCAGCTGCTCATCCCTGAAGCCAGGGCAGGAGAGCAGACGGGGCTGCAAACATGTTTCCAGGACAGTGGCTATGAGATAAAAGATAAAGACCAGTCCTCCGAAAGGAGCTGCTTCAAGCACAGCCCCTCCTCCTCTGCCTTGGATGCTAAACCCACCATCAGAACTCCAGAACACCAAAGAATAACCCCTTTCCGCTGGCCAGTGTATATGAATCACACCTGTGGGTGGACATGTGCACGCCCTTGCTTCTGGTTGTTCTGTCAGCCTCAACTGTGAGTTCCCCAGCTCTCCCTAGGGTTCACTCCCTCACCGCCAAGACTGAAGTCTATTATTAAACTCTCTCATTCTTGAATTTTCTTCCACAGCACTGCTTACCATTGGAACTTTTATTACCATGTTTGTTTGCTTATTCCTTTTCTCCTCCATTGTTTATTCCAGGACTTGGGAATACAGTAATGAACACCGAGACAAAACTACCCCTTTATGACGTGGTCTAGTGGAGTAGAAAGTGAAAGGGTTGGGTCCCTGGGTTGGGAAGATCCCCTGGAGAAGGGAATGGCAACCCACTCCAGTATTTTTGCCTGGGAAATCCCACGCACAGAGGAGCCTGGTGGGCTACGGTCCATGGGGTCACAAAGAGTCGGACACGACTCTGCGACTAACACTTTCACTTTCTACTTCACTAGGCCATATCATGAAGGGGTAGATTTTGTCTCAGCCTGGCACATTATACTTAATAATGGAATGAATGAATAATTGTGCATGAATGGGTGTGTGTTAGAGATAGAGCGTGCACTGGGGATCTGGCCTCCTTGATGTCCTGGGCATGGACTTTCTCAGCTTGAAAGCTCTGAGAACCCCCCAACCAAGGGCTGCCCTTGTACCTTCCAGCGGTGACCCTGTCGGTGCCTTGCTTTCTCAGGAGGGAACCTGCCCGCCCCAGCCGAGTCCATGGTCAGTGCTGTTTGGATTAACAAGGAGAGAAGGCATTCCCTGACCGCGGAAGAGGCGGCTCCTGAGGCAGAGGAGACGCTGGAGGAGGATGGCAAGGGCTGTCTCCAGACCCCCGAGTCTCCGTGGCACACACACCTAGAGATGCACCGCCTGGTCCAAACCTTCCGCCAGGGAACCAGTCTCCACGTAAAACACAAGGACAAGTTCACGGGGCCTGAGCAAAGGCTTCCAGGCTTGTTTGAAGACACTCAGATGACTCAGCAAGAAACCACCATCCCAGAAACAGCCCAGCCTGAGTGCCAAGCGGACAAGTCACAGACAAAGACAGTGGGATCTGGCTTCCACATGGGCACTCAGGGCCCTCCTGCCATAAAGAGGCCACACCGGGCTGGAAAACCAGCTCACTATCCATTTCCCCAGAGGAAAACTCCCAGGATCTCCCAGGCCGCCCGGAACCTGGGCTTGTATGGTCCAGCCTGAAGCTCTCTACTCAGAGGCCTCAACTTTGAGGCCACGTATGGCCTCATCAAGGAACCTGGGAGGCAGAGGCACAACTAAGGCCTGGAGCTGTGAGCAGAGCCGAACGACATCAGTTGTGGGTCAGACTGTGGGAAATGAACTTCACAGTGGACACAGGGTCTTGTGCCACAAAAAAAAAAAGAAAAAGAGACTGCCCAGACCAGACTGCTCACAGCTCAGGATGAAACGGTGCTGTCCCATCAACACAGCCCCATTCTGCTCATATAAGAATACAGTGCTGTGGACATCAGCTCGATCCCTGGATCTAGAGAATTCTGAAACATAAAACAGAGACCCTAGTCAATGGAAGCCTCGGCAGTGCCCTGGAGTCAGCAGGCATGGGCAACCATGTTTTCAGTAGCTTCTGAGGGTTCCTCACATGTCCTGGAGAAGAGGAGCTCTGAGAACTGTGTCCTTCTGGTTGCTATGCCTGGAGGCCGGCACACTTAGAAGTCATTCCCGTCATTCACAGTGACCACAGCATTTCAGCCCTGGCCTCCCAGAATATAGTCACCCTGGGTAAAAAGGGTCAAGACAAGGCTACCTGCTGTTCTGTGTGCCTAAGGGTCTTTGGGAAGAGTTGGTCTTCTCTCCCCCCTCATTGAGACTGCACATTCCAGCCTCATTATAGATTTATTTCCTTTTCCCCTTCTCCCTCCATCCTTTCTTCTTTCCTATTTGTCTTCTCTCTCCTTCTCTTCCTCAATCTCTCTCTCTCCAAATTAAACATTGCCCATCACTGAAGATATATAGTAACAGAAGCCTCGGAGAAGAAAACAAAGCAATGTTCCTGCTTGGAAAAGTATATGTTCCTCAAAAACTGCCCCCTTTTCAGCCACATTTGAATCATTCAGATCCTTCCTGGTATATTTTAAACCAAAGTGAAGCAACTGTTACTTGGTTAGTGGGGAAGAAAGCATCTTCCCTGGTTACCTTTAATCAACACACTTAAACACACCTAAGGTGACTTTTCCCCATGCTAGCTTCTCTCTCTGTAAAGTTTTACCCACATCTTCCTTTTTCCCCGTGGTGCTTCAGTCTTGCCCACCCACATGGACAGTTGTTAGCTAGGAGCGTCATTTTCTCTCAAAAACACGTATGTGCCTTCTCCTTGAGCCACCCTGAAACTCCCTCCAACCTGGGGATTCCTTTTGATTCCTTTTGTGAATAATTAATGAGTCAGTTGTTAGTTTTTTACAGTCTAATAAAAAACAAGACATTTTGCTGAAAACAAAACAACTTTATCCTTTGCTTTTATTTTAAAGAGGCTTTCCACAAGTCAGTCCTCTTTCTACCATGGTAATCAGGATAGGATATGTTTTGCTGAGTAACAAACAAGCTCCAAATCTCACCATACAAGCTTACTTTTTGTTCACTCATAGACATCTCACTGCGGATATGGGCAAACTTCCAGCCCAGCTCTCCTACAAGTACGACTACTAATTCAAGCTTCTTCAATCTTGTGGCACCACCTTATCAACACTGGTTTCCCTAATTACTGTAGCAGAAGAAGAAAGTATATTAAAGAGTCAGGAACCAGCTCTCAAACCACTTTGCTTATGTTTCATTGTCCAAAACAAGTAACACAGACATATTTCCACTTCATGGGTATAAAGGAAATGCAATCATTCCATGTGCCTGCAAGGAGAGAAAGAACAGAAATATGGATGAGTAAAAGGAAATATGGATGAACAAAAGTAATGACCAACACTGGTAGTGAGGGGCTAGGTCACAATATTAGATACAATCAATTATTTTGAATATAGTAAGTAGCTGTTAAGGGATTTACAAATGAGACTAAAATGATTTGACCTGCAGTTTAACCAGATGACTCTGGTTGTTCGTGGAGAATGAGTTGATGGTCATGCTAAAGAGCAATGTCAGGGAAAAGAAGGACCAGGGCAAGTTCAGTGGAAAGACACTGTTAGGTAAAGCATGAGTGGGAGCAGAGAAAGCAAATGAAAGTAGACACATTTGACATAAATATATTTTGGAGATAGAATCAACAGGATTTACTGAAAAATTACCAGCTAAATTCGAAGGATACTGAGTTAGAGATGCTTAGAGACACACAAATGAAAATATCACATAGGCAAGTATTTAAATGAGACTAGAGTTCTGGGCCGGAGAAGGCAATGGCACCTCACTCCAGTACTCTTGCCTGGAAAATCCCATGGATGGAGGAGCCTGGTAGGCTGCAGTCCATGGGGTCGCTAAGAGTCAGACATGACTGAGCGACTTCCCTTTCACTTTTCACTTTCATGCATTTCATGAAGGAAATGGCAACCCACTCCAGTGTTCTTGCCTGGAGAATCCCAGGGATGGGGGAGCCTGGTGGGCTTCCGTCTATGGGGTCGCACAGAGTCGGACACGACTGAAGCGACTTAGCAGCAGCAGCAGCAGCAGCAGAGTTCTGGGCTAGACATAAGAACTGAAGTGTCATGAGTATGTAGAGGTGCTTAGAATGAGAAAGGTGCACCTATGCAGAGTGTAGAGAGAAGACAGGGTCCAGAATGAGGGCCAGAATGAAAACTCCCAATGCACTTAGTTGAAAAATCTCTAAGGATTTTTCCAATCCTTACTCAGAAGAAGTGGGGTAGAGGGAGGAGGAGACAGTCAAGGATACTGAAGAGAAGTGACCAGGAGAGAACGGGGGTCCCGGATGTCCAGTCTCAGAACTCAGAGGCAAGAGATAGAACAAGATTTTGCACGAGTCACTCCCCTAACTGCAAACCTCCAAATGCCCACTTTCTAGAGTCCGCACCCTTCCTCTGTCTGGTTTAACAGGCCAGAGTCCAAGAAGCAATGCCGGATGTTAGCAAGTACAAGTCAGAGCCAGCTGATGTCCACCAAGGCTGACAGCGTCTTTGCCCCCAGAGGCATGGCCTTCTCCTGGGATGGGGTCATCCTTGTGCCTGGGGAGGAGTTGAGGATTAAGTGTTCCCTGTGGTAGAGCTTGAAGGGAGAGGGGCAAGAGGAAGGCTGGCTTTGAATCCTTCCACTCTTTCCCACAAGGCTGCTTCTGCCAGGATCATTAGACCAGAACAATCTTTGTTGCTCAATTATAGGCAAACCACTTCTCCTAACCCACAGGCAGTCAAACCTGTGTGGCAAAGGGCTCAAGTGACCTGTGGCCTGTGGCCACCCACTCGATTTTGTCTCCCTTGACAGTCAGGGCTGGAGCTAACCTTCTTTTTCCACATTCTCCCCAGGATTGGCAGAAGGTTTTCCTAAACTAGAAAATAACTCCTGCCTCCAGTCGCTTACCTTAGGGTCACTGAGTCTTCCAGCCCACGTGCCGTCTTCAGGGGCTTGGAGGCAGGTGCATCTGGGCTCCAGTCTCAGCACTACCATTGGTAGACCTGACCTGAGCTCAGTTAGGCTCGGAGCCGCAAATTGCCCAGTTGTAAAATAAGGTGATAAAAGGCCGTGGAGTGTGGGAGGTGGGGAAGGAAGGATCTGTCACATTAGCAGTCAATTCTAATCTATCCCCGCTAGGGGGCAGGCTCCCCTCAAGCCTGCTCCTCTAACTTATCCCTTGATTGTTCAGTCGCTCAGCCCTGCGACCCCATGGACTGCAGCACACCAGATTACTCCGTCCTTAAAGCCCTTTCATCCTAGTTCTTAAGACTTGAAACGATTCGAATGTAAAAGTCTACCGCCATCCAAGTCAGATCCCACCAACCTCCCCACCCCCAAGCACAGCCCTGATTTACACCTTTAAGATTAGAGGGAGGGGCGTGGTCATCTTGCTCACACACCCCTCCCCCCTCCGTGTGCACAGCTTTTTGGCTTTAGGGTAGAAGGACACAGGCCACAGAGGGAGGGCCCTTTGTGTGACGGGCTGTGGTGTAGTTTGGGTCTCTTTTGCCTTGATCTTTACACTAACCTAGCTCGAGGTCTGCAGGTTGGTGTGGACAGGCGGTGGCCGCCACAGGCTCCTGCAGATGAGAAACTCCACAGCAACAGCTCCCTTTGCCTTGGCGGGGGGTGGTGCGGGGGCTCCCTCCTGAGAATGGTTATGCTTGGTGGCGCAGGCAGCCACCCACCCCTATAATTGCATCAGAGGTCCACATCTCTTTGTACCTTCATAGCCAAGGTCTCATCTACCCTCTGCTGGCCCACTTAGGCTCGTAGAAACAGACGAGGTATCGTAGACACAGACGAGGTATTTTCTGCACCTAGATGCTATAACCATCCTTACACCTTATCCCCTTGGAGGTTCCATATTGACTTTTTCCCCTCTGAGGTCTCTCCCCTTCTCTTGGGGCAAGCCTACTTGCTGAGCAATCATCCAATTGGGGAATAATGTGTCACCCCGCCCCCTTTCTTGCAAATACTAACAACCTAAAAAAGAAAAAAACCTCTTTGAACTTCAGGCCTCTCTCTCTCTTGTGCTCACTTCCAGGGATAGGGAAGAGGGAATGGCCTTTATGCAAATACTGAATGTCCTGCAAAGGTCAACGAAGCGGGACACTAGTTAAAGTGCTAGGCACAGATTTTCATCACTAGTTCACTACTGCAATAGGGGACTGAAAGCTTCCATTTGTCCAGCAAAGACTGAGTGTTTTAAGGGGGGGAATGAGGAAGTAGGGAGGTGGGGAAGTAGGGATCCAGTGGTCAGGAAAATGAAAACTTATAGAAAGGAGAATTGCGGGATGGGTCCATGTAAAACCCATCTGGGTTTGCTAACTGGCACCTACCAAAATTAGGTTCTTATGGGCTTCCCAGGTGGCGCAGTAGTAAAGAACCCACTTGCCAATGCAGTGAGACATAAGAGACTTGGGTTCAATACCTGGATCGGGAAGATCCCCCTGGAGGAGGGCATGGCAATCCACTCCAGTATTCTTGCCTGGAGAATCCCATGGACAGAGGAGCCTGACGTGCTATGGTCCATGGGGTCGCAAAGAGTTGGACACAACTGTGGCGACTTAGCATGCACCCACCTCCCACAGAGGTCAGGAGACAAGGGCCCTGTTTTCCTCCAGGCGTTGGCTGTAACAAAATAGTAAAATTCTTTTGGCATCATTGTAATTTCTCAGACAGGCATTTTAAGGGGGGCTTGGGTCCCTGAGGATGCTGCCTTAGAAACCATGTTCACATGGGCTCAAGTCTTCAAAGGGCAAAGCTGAGGGCTAGTCAGAAAGAAAGGACCCAGGGGAGCCTAGCTAGGGTTTGGTCAAGGAGGGAATCTTTGTCAGTCCTCAAGAGCAGCTTCCTGCCAGTCTCATGCCCAGTCCATCAAAACATTAAGAGCATCTGTCGCCCATCACTGGGCTTCTCAAATGTGGGCAGGCATCAGAATCACCTGGACGGCTTGTTCAACCACTGCTGGCTGATCCCCACCCCATCACTCTCTCAAGCAGCAACTGTGAATGGGCGGGGCAAGAATCTGCATGTCTAACAAGGTCCCTGGTGATGCTCATACTGGGAAACACATTTTGAAAACCACTGCTCCTCGGATTCGGAGAAGACGATGGCACCCCACTCCAGTACTCTTGCCTGGAAAATCCCATGGACGGAGGAGCCTGGTGGGCTATAGCCCATGGGGTCGGGAAGAGTCGGACAGGACTGAGCGACTTCACTTTCACTTTCACTTTTCACTTTCATGCATTTCATGAAGGAAATGGCAACCCACTCCAGTGTTCTTGCCTGGAGAATCCCAGGGAGGGCTGAGCCTGGTGGGCTGCCGTCTATGGGGTCACACAGACTCGGACACAACTGAAGTGACTTAGCAGCAGCAGCAGCTCCTTGGACTATAGCTGAGCTACAGACCTGGCAATTCTTAACACGTGGGGATTCTTTGTGCCTTTTGTTTTCAGCTGTGGATCACAGACACCATTGGGGGAAAATGACGATTCCATGGGCACCACGACTCTCATATTGTAGCAGCTGTTCAATAGGGTAGCCCCTGTCCCAACCCACCTCCTGGATGTATCAGACTGAGTGGGGGCTGTGAGCAGAGGTAAGACACTGTCACCACCCTGACTGTGTCTGGACTGAGATGACTGTTTCTTCTTAGTAGGAAATTAATCCTGCAGTAGACCCCTAGGTGGCTATGCACGTGCGCACACACACAGAACCCTAGGTGGAAGGGAGAATTTACCTCCAGAAGCTGAGCTGTTGATTGGGCACACACAAAAAAAGTACCAAAATCCCCAGCCATTTTCTAAGTCGAGAACTTCCCAGGCATCTGGATTCCAGGCAAACTGACAGGAAATACAGCAACCTGTCCACGGCCCATCTGGCCTCCTCCCTATGCACTCAGGCTCCCCAGGGAGGTGCCTCCAGCACTCTTGCTGCCATGGCTCACACCAATTTAAGAAAAAGGGTTTCTTCCACAGTACCTGCTTCCTCATAAACTAGGGTTTTGTTATGTTACTACTGACTGGGAGATTTTTGTAGAAACTAATGCCTGTGGCTGGTGATTTTTATTTTGGCCAGTCAAAAATTATTGTTATTTCATGACCATTTTGCGGGTTATTACATTCAATTGTTGCTTTTGAACTGTGGTGTTGGAGAAGACTCTTGAGAGTCCCTTGGACTGCAAGGAGATCAGTCCTGAATATTCATTGTAAGGACTGATGCTGAAGCTCCAATATTTTGGCCACCTGATGCAAAGAGCTGACTCATTGGGAAAGACCCTGATGCTGGGAAAGATTGAAAGCAGGAGGAGAAGGGGACGACAGAGAATGAGATGGTTGGATGGCATCACCGACTCGATGGACAGGGGTTTGGGTAGACTCCGACAGTTGGTGATGGACAGGGAGGCCTGGCGTGCTGCTGTTCCTGGGGTCGCAAAGAGTCAGACACGACTGAGCGACTGAACTGAACTGATTGAACTAAACATTCAATTGTTACACCCAACACATCTATAAAGTCTTCTCCAGCACTGGGAGTTTCATCCTCACTTTCCGTATCAAATCAGTCACTAAGGCTTTCTGTCTTCTTATTGATCTAATATTCACACTGTCTGAATCAGAACTATATTCTGAAGAACTCTCATCTTCTGAGACACTAAGCCTATATGTCGCTCAATCAGAGAAAGTATCTGCTTAAAATTCACTGAAAAATTCTTCACTCACAATCTCACAACGTGTCACTTTTGAAAATTCTACGGTAATAGACTTGCATTTAAAATATACAGGAGGCTGGAAAAAAAACCTAATGGTGCAAGGTGTGAATGATGATGACAATCCTAAGTTGTGTAGTGAACCCTTGATCAAGTCTACGCTCTAACGACTTCACACGGTGATGTTAATTGCATTGCTCTGTAGAGACGTATTAATACGTCTCTGGTCAACAGTGTGCTGACACCTCTGCGTGTATATGGTGAGGGAGTTCCCCCACAGTGGCTGATAAAGGAGGCTGGTGGGGATGATGGAAGCAAGGGCACTGATAGTTCAGTTCCTCCCATCCTTGGGAGCTAGAGTCAAATGCTGCGTCTGAATGTAACACCCTCCACGTGTCCCGCTGGCTGTGCGAGAAACAGTGCCCCAGAGAGGCATCACATAACCACTACCTAACACTTCATGCCTGGCCTCTTTTTTTGACCTTATATATTATTTTGGGGGAAAAAAAAAGGTTTTAAACCTGATTTTATTATTTTCTTGGGTTTTGAGAGAGGCATTCAAACATTCTTTTGGCTTTCTGGAAATGTTAGAAATGTTCTGTAGTGTTACTACCTCTAGGAGCGGGTCCTTCCTGAGGGAACCTTTCTTCTTGTGGGGGGGGGGGGGACTATCCTGTTTAAGATCTCTGCATCCCAGAAAAACCATATATTAAACGCATATATGTGGAATCTAGAGAAACGTACAGATGAACCCATTTCGAGTGCAGGAATAGAGATGCAGATGTACAGAAGGGACATGTGGACACAGGGCGGGGGAAGGGAAGGGTGGGATGAACTGGGAGAGCGGCACTGACATCTATGCGCGGCCATGGGTAAAACAGAAAGCTAGTGGGGAGCCGCTCCCAGCACAGGAAGCTCAGCTTGGTGCTCTGTGATGACCTAGAGGGGTGGGATGCGGGTGGCGGTGGGAGGTCTAAGAGGGAGGACATATGTATACATATAGCTGAATCACTTTATTGTACAGCAGAAATGAATGTAACACTGCAAAGCAATGATACCCCAATAAAAGAAAAAAATAAAGACCTCTGCATCCCAACTTGTGAGTGGTGTACCCTCAATTTAAGGCCATTAGTTCTAACACGGTTATATAACTTGTTCAAGGTGGCACACCCAGCAAATTGCAAAACAAGAGGTAACCTCAGGCAGCCACATTCCAGTATGTTAGGTACACTGTTGTGCTCAGTCCTGTCTGACTCTTTGTGACTCCATGGACTATAGTCTGCCAGGCTCCTCTGTCCATGGGAATTCCCAAGCAAGAATACTGGAGTGGGTTGCACGCCCTCCTCCAGGGGATCTTCCCGACTGAGGGACTGAACTCACATCTCATATCTCCTGTACTGGCAGGTGGGTTCTTTACCACTAGCACCATCTGGGAAGCCCTAAAACTACCATACAATCTAGCAATCCCACTCCTGGGCATATCCAGATAAAACTATAATTTGAAAAGATACATGCACCCTCAATGTTCATAGAAGCACTATTTACAATAGCCAAGAAAATGGAAACAATCTAAATGCCCATTGACAGATGAATGGATAAAGAAGATGTGGTACCTATATACAATGGAATGGTTCAGTACTGGTAGGTTTAGTCGCTCAGTTGTGTCTGACTCTTTGCGACAACATGGACTGGGAACCTTCATGTTCAGTTCAGATCAGTCACTCATTCGAGTCAGATTCTTTTTGGCCCCATGAACTGCAGCACACCAGGCCTCCCTGTCCATCACCAACACCCAGAGTCCACCCAAACCCATGTCCATTGAGTCGGTGATGCCATCCAACCATCTCATCCTCTGTCATCCCCTTCTCCTCCTGCCTTCAATCTTTCCCAGCATCAGGGTCTTTTCCAATGAGTCAGCTCTTTGCATCAGGTGGCCAAAGTACGAGTTTCAGCTTCAGCATCAGTCCTTCCAATGAACACCCAGGACTGATCTCCCTTAGGATGGACTGGTTGAATCTCCTTGCAGTCCAAGGGACTCTCAAGAGTCTTCTCCAACACCACAGTTCAAAAGCATCAATTCTTCAGCACTCAGCTTTCTTTATAGTCCAACTCTCACATCAATGCATGACTACTGGAAAAACCACAGCCTTGACTAGATGGACCTTTGTTGGCAAAGTAATGTCTCTGCTTTTTAATATGCTGTCTAGGTTGCTCATAGCTTTTCTTCCAAGGAGCAAGTGTCTTTTAATTCCATGGCTACAGTCACCATCTTCAGTGATTTTGGAGCCCAAGAAAAATAGTCTCTCATTGTTTTCATTGTTTGGAAACGATGGGGAAACATTCCACTGTTTCCCCATCTATTTGCCAGGAAGTGATGGGATAAAATGCCATGATCTTAGTTTTCTGAATGTTGAGTTCTAAGCCAACTTTCACTTTCATCAAGAGGCTCTTTAGCTCTTCTTTGCTTTCAGCCATAAGGGTGGTATCATCTGCATATCTAAGGTTATTGATATTTCTTCTGGCAATCTTGATTCCAGCTTGTGCTCATCCAGCCTGGCATTTCGCATGATGTACTCTGCATATAAGTTAAATAAGCAGGGTGACAATATGTAGCCTTGACATACTCCTTTCCTGATTTGGAACCAGTCGGTTGTTTCATGTCCAGTTCTAACTGTTGCTTCTTGACTTGCATATAGGTTTCTCAGGAGGCAGGTAAGGTGGTCTGGTATTCCCATCTCTTGAAGGATTTTCCACAATTTGTTGTGATCCACACAGTCAAAAGCTTTCAGTTCAGTTCAGTTGCTCAGTCATGTCTGACTCTTTGCGACCCCATGGACTGCAGCATGCCAGGCCTCCCTGTCCGTCACCAACTCCCAGAGTTCACTCAAACTCATGTCCATTGAGTCCGTGATGCCATCCAACCATCTCATCCTCTGTCGTCCCCTTCTCCTCCTGCCCCCAATCCCTCCCAGCATCAGAGTCTTTTTCAATGAGTCAACTCTTCGCATGAGGTGGCCAAAGTATTGGAGTGTCAGCTTTAGCATCAGTCCTTCCAAAGAACACCCAGGACTGATCTCCTTTAGAATGGACTGGTTGGATTTCCTTGCAGTCCAAGGGACTCTCAAGAGTCTTCTCCAACTCCATGGTTCAAAAGCATCAGTTCTTCGGTGCTCAGCCTTCTTCACAGTCCAACTCTCACATCCATACATGACTACTAGAAAAACCATAGCCTTGACTAGACGAAGCTTTGTTGGCAAAGTAATGTCTCTCCTTTTAAATATGCTATTCAGGTTGGTCATATCTTTCCTTCCAAGCAGTAAGTGTCTTTTAACTTCATGGCTGCAATCACCATCTGCAGTGATTTTGGAGCCAAAAAAATAAAGTCTGACACTGTTTCCACTGTTTCCCCATCTATTTCCCATGAAGTGATGGGACCAGATACCATGATCTTAGTTTACTGAATGTTGAGCTTTAAACCAACTTTTTCACTCTCCTCTTTCACTTTCATCAAGAGGCTTTTTAGTTCCTCTTCACTTTCTGCCATAAGGGTGGTGTCATCTGCATATCTGAGGTTATTGATATTTCTCCCGGCAATCTTGATTCCAGCTCATGTTTCTTCCAGGCCAGCGTTTCTCATGATGTACTCTGCATATGAGTTAAATAAGCAGGGTGACAATATTCAGCCTTGACATACTCCTTTTCCTATTTGGAACCAGTCTGTTGTTCCATGTCCAGTTCTAACTGTTGCTTCCTGACCTGCATACAGGTTTCTCAAGAGGCAGGTCAGGTGGTCTGGTATTCACATCTCTTTCAGAATTTTCCACAGTTTATTGTGATCCACACAGTCAAAGGCTTTGGCATAGTCAATAAAGCAGAAGTAGATGTTTTTCTGGAACTCTCTTGCTTTTTTGATGATCCAGTGGATGTTGGCAATTTGATCTCTGGTTCCTCTGCCTTTTCTAAAACCAGGTTGAACATCAGGAAGTTCACAGTTGACGTATTGCTGAAGCCTGGTTTGGAGAATTTTGAGCATTACTTTACTAGTGTGTGAGATGAGTGCAATTGTGCAGTAGTTTGAGCATTCTTTGGCATTGCCTTTCTTTGGGATTGGAATGAAAACTGACCTTTTCCAGTCCTGTGGCCACTGCTGAGTTTTCCAAATTTGCTGGCATATTAAGTGCAGCACTTTCACAGCATCATCTTTCAGGATTTGAAATAGCTCAGCTGGAATTCCATCACCTCCACTAGCTTTGTTCATAGTGATGCTTCCTAAGGCTCACTTGACTCCTCATTCCATGATGTCTGGCTCTAGGTGAGTGATCACACCATCATGGTTATCTGGGTCATGAAAATCTTTTTTGTATAGTTCTTCTGTGTATTGCTTAGTCGTGTCTGACTCTTTGCGACCCCGAGGACTGTAGCCCACCAGGCTCCTCCATCCAATGGATTCTCCAGGCAAGAATACTGGAATGGTTGCCATTTCCTTCTCCAGGGGGTCTTCTGGATCCAGGGATTGAACCCAGGTCTCCCTCATTGCAGGCAGACACTTTAACCTCTGAGTCACTGGGGCAGACTCCTCATGGAATACTACTGAGCCATAAAAAGGAATGGACTAATGCCATGTTCAACAACATGGATGCAAATAGAGATTTTTATGCTAAGTGAAGTCAGTCAGAAAGAGAAAGATGAATATTATATCCCTTATATATGTGACATCTAAAATATGATACAGGCCTTCTCTGGTGATACAGTGGATAAGAATCTGCCTGACATTCAGGTAACAAGGGGTTGATCCCTGGTCCAGGAAGATTCCACATGCTGTGTGGCAACTAAGCCCATGTGCCCCAACTACTGATCCCGAGCTCTAGGGCTCTAGAGCACAACTACTGAGCCTTGTGTGCTGCAACTACTGACGGCCATGAGCTTACAGCATGTGCTCTGCAACAAGAGAAACCACCACAGTGAGAGGCCTGGCACCCCAGCAAAGAGCAGCCCCCACTCTGCACAAGAGAAAGCCCATGCAGAGCAACAAACAGCACAACCAAAAATTAAATAAATAAAAAGATATGACACAAATGAACTTATCTATGAAACAGAAACAGACTCACAGAGAGCAGACTCGTGGTTGCCCAGGGGAGAGAGGGAGGGAAGGGTGGGGAGTAGGGGATTACAACTATTATACATGGGATGGATAAACTATTATATACAGGACAGATAAACAACAAGGTCCTACTGTATCACAGAGGGAACTATATTCACTATCCTGTGATAAATCATGATGGAAAAGATTATTAAAAAGAAAGTATCAGTCAGTTCAGGTCAGTCGCTCAGTCATGTCTGACTCTGCGACCCCATGAACTGCCGCACACCAGGCCTCCCTGTCCATCACCAACTCCTGGAGTCCACCCAAACCCATGTCCATTGAGTTGGTGATGCCATCCAACCATCTCATCCTCTGTCGTCCCCTTCTTCTCCTACCCTCAATCTTTCCCAGCATCAGGGTCTTTTCAAATGAGTCAGCTCTTCACATCAGGTGGCCAAAGTATTGGAGTTTCAGCTTCAACATCAGTCCTTCCAATGAACACCCAGGACTGATCTCCTTTAGGATGGACTGGTTGGATCTCCTTGCAGTCCAAGGGACTCTCAAGAGTCTTCTCCAACACCACAGTTCAAAAGCATCAATTCTTCAGCGCTCAGCTTTCTTTATAGTCCAACTCTCACATCCATACATGACTACTGGAAAAACCATAGCCTTGACTAGATGGACCTTTGTTGACAAAGCAATGTCTCTGCTCTTTAATATAGCAGATACTAAAACACTGTAAATGAACTCTACGTCAACTAATTACCAGTTGTCTGGTAAGAATTGTGATCAACTCTGACAAATGTCAGAAAATATTTGTCCTTAAGGAATCACAACTTGCTTTTTGGTAGGGGTTCTATAAATAGACCAACAGGAGTTATTTTAGAGTAACGTCTGATATGTACTCTCAGTTTCTGGCAGATATTTGCATGATCAGGTCAAAAGGTCAGATTCCATACAGCTGAGCCCTGTACGTCACACTCCCTTCATGGCCTCTCAGGTCCACTTCAGAGAGCTCTTGTAGCAATATGAACCGCATTTTGATTTTCTTTTCGCATGCGAGAGCCCAACCTCACTCCTGCCCCAGCTGTGGGTTCCTGTCCCTGCCTCGGGCTCCACCTACCAGATTCTCCAGGAGCCTTGCAGTCCTCTTCTGATGCTGCCCTCAATACGTGAGGCTAAACTCACAGCCTGAGGCAAACTGCCCCCTCAGTACCAGGCTTGTCTCTGCTGACCACCCACCACAGGCTGGCAAGATCCCCAGACCAGTCAACCATCACCACCAGTGCCAAGGAAACTCAAGTGCCAAACCCCAGTGGGTTGGACCTCCCATTAACTGTACAGTCCCTGTGACTCCTCTTCCCTCTAGCCTGAGGTTCACACCAAGGTTGGTCCTGTCCTCCAAGACAGTGCTTCTCAACCCTGACTGCACAAGAGAATCATCAGGAAACTTGGAGAACATTCCATTAAATTACAATCTCTGGAGTAGGGACTGAGCATTGGTCATCGATATTTTGCATTTTGATCAGGCATAGAATATGAAAATATGGGAAGTGAATTAATCTTGTATTTAGTTTAAAGGTTCCCTTTCATGTATACTGCTAAGTCACTTCAGTTGTGTCCGACCCTGTGTGACCCCATAGACGGCAGCCCTCTAGGCTCCCCCATCCCTGGGATTCCCCAGGCAAGAACACTGGAATGGGTTGCCATTTCCTCCTCCAATGCATGAAAGTGAAAAGTGAAAGTGAAGTCGCTCAGTCGTGTCTGACCCTCAGCGACCCCATGGACTGCAGCCTTCCAGGCTCCTCAATCCATGGGATTTTCCAGGCAAGAGTACTGGAGTGGGGTGCCATTGCCTCCTTTCATGTATATATACACTTATTTTCACAGATACAAATATACACACTTATGTGATGTAGATCAAAATATACCATTTCCAGTATTCTAGGAAGTTCCCTTTAGCCTCTTTCCAGTAATTAGTCACAATTTACTTTTTCATTGCCCTGTTTCTTTCCTTTTTTTCTCCTGTTTCTTTCCTTTTTTTTTTTTTTTTTTTTTTTGGTCATTGTGAATAAAGCCAGTATTACTTTTACAGGTCCTTTGGTGGACATTTGTTTTCATTGGTTCATTTCCTGCCCCCCTCTTCTTTTCACATTTGCCTGTCTAGGTGGGCTGGTCCTCAGGATGACCTTGAAAGGGTCCCCTGGATCTGTGCGGGCAGCAGTCAGACCCACTGCCTTAGGACCACATAGATTGAAGACTAAGCTCCTCAAGGGGCAGAGGTTTCTGGGGGCTGAGCGCCAGCTGCGCTCATCAGAATTTTCATGGTTGATATTCATGAGGAGGCCTGTCGCTTTTCTAAACCTTCAGAGAAATGGAAAGCGCTCCTCCTCCAAAGTCACAAAACATGGAATACATCCTGTCTGGTGTAATTTATAAAACAAACAAACATGTCTGGCTTCCTTCAAAGGTAACACGTCTTCCTCCGCAGGCCCGGGGGTGGATGTCCACAGTGGGAACGGGTAGGAAGCTCTGCGAACTGCTCTCCCACTGGGGCTCTAGCCCCGGTCCCAAAATTCCTAACAGAGTGTCTGTCCTCTCCAGGGTTGGGAGTGGGTAGAGGCTGGGAGGGAGGGAGGGAGGGAGGAAGGTGAAGTATGAGCTTACTTGATTAATATTGTCGTGAGATGAGCAGGTACTCTTGCCTGGAAAATCCCATGGACAGAGGATCCTGGTGGGCTGCAGTCCATGGGGTCGCAAAGAGTCGGATACGACTGAGCGACTTCACTTTCACTTTTCAATTTCATGCATTGGAGAAGGAAATGGCAACCCATTCCAGTGTTCTTGCCTAGAGAATCCCAGGGACGGGGGAGCCTGGTGGGCTGCCGTCCATTCGGTCGCATAGAGTCGGACACGACTGAAGCGACTTAGCAGCAGTAGCAGCAGCAGAGATGAGCAGGAAGGAATTCAACGCGGACACTTTGTCTTTCTGATTTTGGAGACTCACCTTCTCAGCGTGGGGATCTTCGCTGACCCGGAAGGCGCACCTCTGCTCCAATGTTCGCTTACCACCTATCTGCAGCTCCTCATCACTCACGCACAGCACGCACACATGCAGGGCACGCACGCACGGGTACGTTTCCACCTTCTTTCTGCCGCTTTCCCCTCCCCGCTGCAGGCAGCCCTCGGGTACATGATCCAAGCAGACCTCACTGGCGATCCCTCTTACACAGGAAGCCCAGCTCTGCTCCTGGGGAAAGGGGCACCATATCTTATGCCCACAGTTCAGGAACGGGAGACAAACTCACAGCGACCTCTCTTCGCTGTGATGTTAGGGAAGCTGCCTGCTCCAACGTGGAGCCCTTCGGAGTTCTCAAGCGTGGTGCGTGGTACTCACGTTTCCCTTGCTCTCCAGGGAATATTTAACAAGATGTTTGAGGGTTCTTTTAAATCCTCTTTCCCTCAGCTTGAGGAGAACCAGGCCCCTCCTACCCTCCTCTCTGGTTGGGTGGGACTCTGAGCTCTTTTAATCACTGACTCAGGGGATTAAAAGTTAGGTATGAATACAATGCAATATTACTTAGCCATAAAAAAGAATGAAATAATGCCATTTGCAGCAACATGGATGGGTCTAGAGATTATCACATTAAGTGAAGTAAGTCAGAAAAAGACAAAGATAATATGATATTGTTTATATGTGGAATCTTAAAAAATGATAAAAAATGAACTTTTTTACCAAACAGAAATAGACCCACAGACATAAAAAACAAACTTATGGTTACCAAAGGGTAAAGAGATGGGGAGGAATAAATTAGGAGTTGGGGGTTAACATATACATACTACATTGTATGAAATAGATGACCAAAAATGAAGTGAAAGTCATTCAGTCGTGTCTGACTCTTTGCGACCCCATGGACTATACAGTCCATGGAATTCTTCAGGCCAGAATACTGGAGTGGGTAGCCTTTCCCTTCTCCAGGGGATCTTCCCAATTCAGGGATCGAACCCAGGTTTCCTGCCTTTCAGGAGGACTCTTTACCAGCTGAGCCACAAGGGAAGCCCAGATGACCAAAAAGGACCTACTGTATAGCACAGGGAACTATACTCAGTACTTTGTAATAACCTATAAGGGACAAAAAATCTGAAAAAATTGTATATATATATATATACACACATACACACAAATATATCTAAATCACTTTGCCAATCCCTGATCCATTATAAATCAACTAGGTTTCAATTTTTAAAAAGGGGAAAAAAGTATGAAAGTAAACACAGAATTACCATATGACCCTGCGATTCCACTCCTAGGTGTGGGCCCAGAGTAATTGGAAACAAACAAGCACCTGTACATGCATGTTCAGAGCAGCACTAGTCACAAAAGTCAGATGCTGAAACAGTTCAGACAGTGAATGGATGGATAAACTAAATATGGTCAATCCATACAATGCACTATTAATCAGCCTCAAAAAGGAAAGAAGTGCTGATTTATGCTATGGCACAGATGAACCATGAAAACGTTCTGCTCAGTGAGAGAAGCCAGCCATGAAAGGTCACCTATTGTGTGAGTCCATTTATATGAAATGTCCAGAACAAGCAAATCCATACATCAGTGGTTGCCAGGGGCTTGGGGAGAGGAGAGAGAGAGAGTTTGATTCTGGGGATGATGATTCTGTTCGGGATGAGGAAAATGTTTTGGAACTAGCTAGAGGCTGAGTGTACAGCACTGTGAATGTCCCAAGCGTGCTGACTTGTTCAATTTAAAGTGGTCAATTTTATATTTTGTGACTTTCACCTCAATACGTTATAACGTTTTAACTTACGTATTGCTTGTCCAGCCAACCATCTGGTTCCCCTTTGACCTCTCAGAATGACCCTCTCTCATCCACATGGCTCTGCCCCGGGGCAGTCGGCCCTTTTCAGAGCCGCCTTCCTCCGCAGAGAGCTGGCCCGGCCCACGCATCCCTTCTCACTTCTGTATAGGTGCTTCAGTCTCTGTGAGCGATCTAGCCCTACTCACCTGAAGCCCAGGATTCGTTCTAAATGGGCCCCTGGAATGGGATATTTTAGTCTGAAATTTTATAATTTAGTCTGAGAGTAGAATCCGCTCTATGCTCTTGCTCCTCAAACTTACTTTTTCCTTCACTTTCAAAATAGGCTCAGGGGACCCAGGCAAAGTCTCTGAGGGATGGACTTGAAAAGAGAAGTTCTGACGTCAGATGACTTGTACTTGCCTCCAGCTGCCCAGTCCTCAGTTTCCTCTGTCTGCCTGGAGGGCGCTCTGTGCCTTCACCTCTCACTTGCAAGTAGAGATCACCTGAATTCTGTTTGGTAACGTTTACGAAGCCCAGAGAGTTACTGTTGAGAACCTGCCTCATTCCCCTTACAGGGAGCCGTTACCTTTCCAAGTCTCTGGACTGATTGCTAAGGACCAAGTGCACCCGGCAAGTATGGTTTAAGTGACATTAAGATTAGGAGCATGGGGCTTCCCTGGTGGCTCAGTGGTGGAGAGCCTGCCTGCCGATGCAGGAGACATGAGTTCAGTCCCTGATCCAGCAGGATCCCACATGCTACAGAGCAACTAAGCCTGCTGCTGCTGCTGCTAAGTTGCTTCAGTCGTGTCCGACTCTGTGCGACCCCATAGACAGCAGCCCACCAGGCTCCCCCGTCCCTGGGATTCTCCAGGCAAGAACACTGGAGTGGGTTGCCATTTCCTTCTCCAATGCGTTAAAGTGAAAAGTCAAAGTGAAGTCGCTCAGTTGTGTCCGACTCTTTGCTACGTGGCCACAACTACCGAGCCTGTGCTCTAGAGCCCGGGAGCCACAACTACTGAAGCCCATGAGCCCTAGAGCCAGCGCTCAGCAACAAGAGAAGTCACTGTAATGAGAAGCCCACGCTCACCACAAGTAGAGAAAAGCCCATGCAGCAACAAAGACCCAACCCAGCCAAAAATAAATAAAACTATAATAAAAAAGATTAGGAGCATGAAGCTGTATCAAGAAGATATGTGTAAATTACACATTAATTACCTTAAATGTTCTACTGCTGAAAGGACTCACAGTTCTGTTTATCCTCAGACCCCCTTGTTACAGGTCAAGGGTACAATACAGCCACAGGAGAGAGCCGCATCAGAGGGGGCTGGCACTCCCAGGCACAGGCTTCTCTGTCCTCTCAGCACAGAGTGGTACAGGTCTCACATCAGCACCATCAGTGCACCTGCAAAGCACCTGAGAACCAGAAGCCCCAGGTCTGCTTGTAGCAGGGGTTTCTTATCGTGAGCTACCTGGTCCTCTAAGCGCATTCCAGTTACACGACCAGCCTTAAGTGTCCAAAGCCCTAGATTCCATCAACACCAGATGCATGTCATAAACCCAAGTGTTATTATTACTGAGCACTGCTGGCCAGCTGGTCCATCCCTCCCTGAAACAACTTATGAACCCATGGAAAAGAACGCCGTTTATCTCGAGTTAGTGCAGCCAACAGTCACTGCCATACTCCAGCAGCTCTGGAGATAAGCATGAGGTCATTCCAGATCAGCTGAGATGAACCCAGACTGAACAACATGGCAGCCACCAGAAGCTTCTTCAGGTCGATCAGCATGGCTGCAGCCAAAGCAGAGAAACCAGCAGAGGTATAAGCAGCTGTGTGACCCTGAGAGGCACGGAAAAGCCTCCTCAGCTGCCCTTGAGTGACATGCAGGTGGCGTGACTGACGGACATCTGAACACTGTTAACTTATTTGTATCTGTGTGTGTCCTTGTGGCTTCATAGCCTGGGCCAAACACCCCTTTAATTCCCTTAAGCATGCCAGTTCTGTTCCCATCATACGCAGGGCTTGTGGAATGTGGGTATGCAATGTGATGTTTGGGGAGCACAAGGAGTCGTGCATTAGCCTTTGTGCTAAGATAGAGGGGCTATCTCAAGCCATCCAGAGGATTTTTCAGGACCAAAGGGTAGTTCTACATTAACCTGACCTGGTAACTATTCTTCCTGCGGTTTGTGCAATTATAAATATAGGAAGAGATAAACTAGATGTGGACTGTGTCATGAAGGAAGATGTGCAAGTTTTAGCAACTTATTTAGTCCGTATTCCTTTGGACTTCATTTGAGCTGTGGTTGCAGTGGAAATCCTAGAATTATATTAATCAATCCTTAGAAGCTGGTGTGCTGTCTCAATAGATGCAGGGAAGCCATGCCTACAGAGGATCCAGGGGACAGGCACACCTGGGTTTTCAGTAAATGGCTTTACTGCATCTTACCAGTTCCGAAGGCTGGACCACACCGTCTGTGACAATAGGTCCTGAGGATACGAAGAAGTGTTTGACTGTAAACGACAGCTTAAAACAAATTGCCCTTGGACCGCAAACGCTCCCCTTGGACTGTACTGTGAGAGAGAAATAACCTTCTATCTTCTTTCAGCCACTGAATGAATTATTGGCTCACTTTGTTGACAGTCTACCTGTACCCTACCCGATAGGGAAACAGACCCTTAGAACTGGGGTGATTCCACAAAATGTGTGACCACTCGTAGGAGCCAAGAAAACAGATGCTTCAGGTTGGAGAGCTGGAGATTATTACTATGACGCTCCAAAATATTTACGTAACTCAGTAGGTATTTGTGGTAACTCGGAGGGCAGAGCACTCGCCTAATGCTCAGGGAAGCAACTGGGAAGGGCCACATTTTTGTTGCGTGTTGGCTTTTAGTGACCGCGGCTGCCTTTAACAGAGACTGTCCATGTCCTACTCACATCTCCACACTTCTGCCACTTCAGTGTACAAGCCCAATTTTCAACTGTCATAGTTCCATCTCCCTCTTGATGCTGAAGACAAGCAGAGCCAGCTCAGGCCCAAGACCAGAGGTCTAAACAGACTGAATCAAGTCGGTGAGAAGGAAAATTGGGGAGGTCGGTCAGACTCAGACTTTGGTGCAGACTGCCTGGGTTTGAATTCTCCTCTCACCTTGATCATATCCTCCAGAGCAAGTTACTCAACCACTCGTTTGTGAAATGGAGCTAATATTAATAGGTGCCTCAAGGAAGTGTTTTAAAAAACTTCAGGAAATAATCCATGTAAAGTACTCAGCACAGTGGCCTGTGAAGAGCTCGCCCTTAAGAACTACCGGCCCTACACCCATGGTTGATTCATGTTAATGTATGGCAAAAACCACTACAATATTGTAAAGTAATGAGCCTCCAATTTAAAACAAACAAGAATTACCGGCCCTGAGTGGAGGAAGCATGCGGGAGTCTGCTGCCATCTGGTGGCAAGCATCGGTTTTCCACTGAGGTGTAAATGTAAGTGAAAGGCTACATTTGACCTCCATGTATTGTGCAAGTGCGTTTTCATTGCAGTGCTTTTGGAGTAGCTATATGTAGATCTCCACAGATTTCTGTCTTGTACGACGAGTAGGAAAGCTCCTCCTGACCCCCTAGGAAGGGTCTTGGCTATGGAATCTGCTTTTAGAGACCACTGCCACCTACTGGCCACCTTGCATACTTGCAGCCAAGGTGAGCGTCTTGAATTGAATGGAAAACGTTGAGAATATTGAGAGGAATTCCACCAACCCCACGATCTGATTCTGCAACTTTTAAGTTCATCTTGGGAAGTTCCTTCCTAAATCTCTCCTTGAAAGTTCCTTCCTAAATATATCCTTGTAAGTTCCTAGACCTCTGACTCCTGGGATCTTTCTGGCTTTTACAAAACATCTTAATCACTTGGATAGTTCTCTCTTGCCCAGAATAGAATATGGGTTCCCCCTAACGTGAGAAGGAAAATTAAACGCATCTGAGGCACTATAGGTGACCACAGGGAGGCCCTATTTAGTAGGCGGGTGTGGAAACATTGCTTGACCTTGCAAAGAACCATAGCATCAGACAATGACACTCAAAGTTTGCTCTGTGTTACAGTCCCCTGGGATGCTTTTAATTTCTACTGATGCCTGGGCTCCAGCCCACACCATTTGCAAGCATGCTAAGTTGCTTCATTCGTGTCTGACTCTGTGCAACCCCATGGACTGTAGCCCACCAGGCTCCTCTGTCCATGGGATTCTCCAGGCAAGAAGACTGGAGTGGGTTGCCATTTCCTTCTCCAGGGGAGCTTCCTGACCCAGGGATCGAAACTGTGTCTCTTATGTCTCCTGCAGTTATTTTTCAGTTTTAATTTGGACTTCCCTGGAGGCTCAGACGGCAAAGAATCTGCCAGCAATTCAGGAGACCCAGGTTTGATCCCTGGGTCGGGAAGATCCTCTGGAGAAGGGAATGGAAATCCAATCCACTATTCTTGCCTGGAGAATCCCATGGACAGAGGAGCCTGGAGAATCCCATGGACAGAGGAGCCTGGAGAATCCCATGGACAGGGGAGCCTGGAGAATCCCATGGGCAGAGGAGCCTGGAGGGCTACAGTTCATGGGGTCACAGAGTCGGACATGACTGAGCGACTAACACACACACCTATGTTGGCAGGCAAGTTCTTTACCACTAGCGCCACCTGGGAAGCTCCTACCAATTGAATCCAAACGCTAAAGTTCTCCAGGTGATGCAGATGGAGTCAGAATTGAGAAGAGCTGCATTAGATCAAGTCATCCTGACCCATCATCTTGCATCTCATCATCCTGACCCCTCATCTTGCATCTCATCTTAAATTATGCAACCATGTTATTCAAACAAATGCGTGTCACTGAGTCGATGTTGCTATTACTCTACAAAGTAAGACCTTCCAAAGCTCTAACTTCCCTTGATCTCACCCTGAAATTAAAGTCGGAACATATACACTTTGTTCTCAGCCCTGGTTAGAAGGTTCTCAAACAGTCTAACTGAAATTCAGATCCTGCTTCACCAAGACCCACCAAGTGGTAGGTTGCTGTGCTGGGCAAACAGTGGCCCCAAGAATATTCAAAACCATCCCCAAACCACATGTATCTGCAGCTTATAAATCCTTCATCAAGTCTCCAGTTTTCAAACATAAACTGTTTGCCCAGACCCTATTCATCACTTACACTCCAGACCAGCGATTTTCAAAGTGAGGCCCTTTGGACAAGCAGCAGCATTCCAGAAGACTAGTTAGAAAATTCTTAGGCTGCATACCCAGCCCTTCAGAATCAGAAACTGCATACAAGTCCAGGTCTCTGGTTAACAAGCCCTCCAAGTGTTGCAGAGGTCCACTCAAAAGTTTGACAAACAGCTCTCCTCCTCAGAGGTGAATCACAGTTACCAGCTGAACGCCACGGCAGAGGCAGAATGTTCTCTAAATGGGAGGGCAGGGAAAAACCAAAGAAGGAGAAGAAAGATTTTTAATTTTACTTCTCCAGGAAACCAGTGGATCTGCTCCACTTGTGCAGAGCCCACCACCTGTGGACTTGGAGCAAAGCATCTGGTTAATCCTCCCATAAGGTTAATTGACACTGAGATCACTGTATCTTGGTGGAAATTTTTAAAAAAGTCTCTATCAGGCAAACATTTTTTCTCTGAGAGAAAGTATCTGAAATGCTTGGGTGACAGCTAGGAATTGCTGGTGTGGACCTTGGAATTTCCCAAGGTCCCTTCTTTGTCTTAATGTCATCGGGTACACTTCAAACTTTTTGAATTCTTCCTTTTAATTCCCCACTTGTTCTCTGTCCCCCTAAGAGCCCAATTCTGAGTTTTGAGTGGGTTGTGTGCAGAGAGGGCTATAGTCACCACCCTCTTGTGGCCGAAGGAGCTCATAATTAAAAGGGGCAATGCATCAAAGGAACCTCATTATTCGTCTCTTTGCACCAGTAAAACCAGGGGAGCTGATGAGGAATCTAAAAAACAAATGATACAAATGAATTCATAGACAAAACAGACCCACAGACATAGAAAACATGGCTTTGGTTACCAAAGGGGGAAGCATGGATGTGGTGGGGCTGGGCTGGGGGCGGTTAAACTAGGAGTGTGGGATTAACATATACACACAACTATATATAAAATAGATAATCAACAAGAATCTACCGTGTGGCACATGGAACTATACTATTTTGTAATAAGCTATAAGGGAAGAGAATCTGAAAAAAATAGAATTGTATGTATAACTGAAGCACTTTGCTGTACCCCTAAAACTAACACAACATTGTACATCAACTTTACTTCAATTTTTTTTAAAAAAGAAAAAAAACAGAGGAGTTGAGCGCAGGGTAGTGGCCATAGGTCCCCTCCAGCTTCCCACTGATGCCCTAACTAGGGAGCCAAAGGCCTGCACACCTGCCCTCTGTTCGTGACAGGTTAATCCCTCACATCGCTGGGTTTTCGGGAAGAGCCTCGTCAGTAAAAATCACCCCAAATTCCTTTTACTCTGACCGTTATCAGGCTCCAAGTTCCACCCACTCCCTGGCGCTACACAGCCTGAGTGCCCAGCAGCCCTGCCCACCGAATCTGTTCTGTTTGCCTGAACTCACCTGGCACTGCCTGATACCCTCAGGTGTTAGCAGTGATGGATGGAAAGAGGACCAGGATGCTTAATCCATGGATGATGACAATTCTGCTCTTGGTTCCCGGGGGCGAATCTCAAGGACAGCAAGATTTCTTCATTAGCTGGTGGCTGAATGTTGGCCTGAAGAACTCCTCTTTTCAACCTCAGGCTGCGTGGCCTCCTTGGTTCCTTTGCCTGGATTTTTCTTCCAGTTCCTTGAGTCCCCCATCCTTTTGTTTTTTGCTACGGCTTTCATTGTGGTGTAACTTACAGACCATTAGATGTACTTGTTTCCAAGTGTACTAGTCAAAGATTTTTAATAAATGTTGTGCAACTATCACAATTCAATTTTAGCACCTTTTGATCACCCATTTGCAGTCACTTCTGGTTCCTTTTTGGCAATGGGAAGCCTGGGTCATCCTTTCCCACTATCTCCTGGGAGAGCTGATCCCAAAGGAAAGAGCCCAGAGACAGTTCATTCAAATTAAGAAACTTTATCTGAATGAAGTGGCTGCCACCAAAACTCTGCTCTCCCCCAAGACTCCAGCCCCTATCACGGCTTTGGCCTTGGTTCACAAGAGCCCACAGCAGGAGGAGGTGTGGTAAGGTCCCCCAGACCCCCACACAGCATCAGATCTACTGCATCTTGCATGTGAAGTTGCCAATGTGCATTTTTATGGGAAGAGTGGGTAAGGTAACACTTGAATCAGAGTGCCCAGGTTAAAATTCAAGCGCTACTATTTATGAGCTCTGTGGCATCTGTTTTCTAACCTGTCAAGTGGATATCAAAACAGTTCAACCCAGGGAATTTCCCAGGACTTCCCACTCTCAATGCCAGGGCCTGGGTTTGATACCTGGTCGGGGAACTAAGATCCCGCAACCTTTGTGGCTCACTCAAAAAAAAAAAAAAAAAAAGCCCCAAAAGACAAACAAAAACCAAAACAGAATGCCCTATGGAATGTCCTAAGAAATAGATTACATTTGTGGAAATTGTAGAAAATGCCTGTCACTTTCTCAGTGCTTCATAAATGCTGCCTATTCATCTGCCGTGTATGAAATGGATAGCTAGAGGGGAGCTGCTGTGTAACACAGGGATCTCTGCCTGGTGCTTTGTAATGACCTGGGAGTGGGGGATGAGGGGTGGAAAGGCGGTGCAAGAGGGAGGGAGTACATGTATACTTATAGCTGATTCATGTCGTGGTCAGGCAGAAACCAACACATTGTAAAGCAATTATCCTCCAATTAAAAATACATTTTAAAAATGTTAATACGTTACTGTTTATAGAGTTTGATCAAATTTTTGAAGGGGCCTGATCCCACTCCCTTCCCCTCAAAATTGGGAACTCCCATCACACAGACTGGACATGATGCCGTAAGGAAGAACAGGAGAATATGACTGGAATCCTGGGTGGTGTAGGGTAGGGGTGGTGAAAACTGGAAGAAGGTACATAAATGGGGAGAAATGAAGAAAGCAGCAGCTGAAAGGAGACCCCAGGGAGAGAGAGACAAGAAGGTGCTAAGGAAGAACAGGCAACTGAAAGTCTGGGTGCAAGTTAGTTCCAGGGGTTAAGATGTAAAACAGCCTAGCGTGGCTAGAGACTCGGGATGGGGGTGAGGAAGTGGAGGGTGGGCAGGAGGGAATCAAGGGAGGAAGCTTTCTGGTTCACCTGTGGTCTCAGATGCTTGGTAAAGTCTGAAATTCTCTATGCCTCAGAGGAGAGCCCATAGCGTCAAAGAGTTGAACACAACTGAAGCAACTTATGGCACCCCACTCCAGTACTCTTGCCTGGAAAATCCCATGGATGGAGGAGCCTGGAAGGCTGCAGCCCATGGGGTTGCTGAGGGTGGGACACGACTGAGCGACTTCACTTTCATGCATTGGAGAAGGAAATGACAACCCACTCCAGTGTTCTTGCCTGGAGAATCCCAGGGACAGGGGAGCCTGGCGGGCTGCCGTCTATGGGGTCACACAGACATGACTGAAGCGACTTAGCACCCACGCAGAGCCAAATGTGGGTGCTGGGAATGGAATGGATAATAAAAATTAGAGCCTAAGGGCAGAGTGTGAGCATCACTGCTCATCCTGCCCTTCGCCCCACCATCTCTGACCTTGGAATCTACCTCCCTCCTCAGGAGGCACCCGTGTCACGTCTGTCGGTCCCATCAGTTTCCAGTCTAGCCAGGGCAGCTGGACCCAACATGGCAAAAGGGGCACTGCCAACAGCCTGTCAAAGGTCTGCCCCACCAGCTCGTGTTGCTTTCTTGGTTCCAAATATGCAAGAGGCAATGTTCCCCCGTGGAATCAGAGGCGAGGGCACTGGCATGCCACCCTCGGGCAGTGCGGTCCTCCAACTCCTCACCCCAGTCAAACAAGTGGCCATCACTTACAAAAACACAACACACACTGGGTTTTAATGAGAAAATAATTGTATACTTGCATTGAATGCCTCACAATCACTATAAAACCAAAGCAGGATAATAACATTGAAGTGGTTAACATACACAGGAGAGCCAGAGTATCATTTTCAAACACAGTATTGCTGCTTTTTTGCCCCCTCCTCCAAAAAAGGGAAAAAAAAATGTCATTTGGGTAAAGAGCAACACAAAATCAAAATTGGCAGCTCACTCACTGAATGCTTAAAATTCAGGAAATTGGTTCTGTCACTAAAACTGGATATAGTCACCATCTCTAAACACGTAGGTTATTATTTTTTTTCCAATACATAGTTTAATGACATCCATTCTTTAGTTGGAAAAAATGTTAAATTATTTGTCTTCAGAGACAAGAGTCAACACTGTTTTAGTGTTCCTTGTTATGCTGTGTGTGTGTGTTGCGTATATATGTGGACACTGAGCTATATATGGTTTATACATCACTGTCTACGGTGGGCAGCATGCACAGGTGTAAAAAGGCAAGGAGACTGCATGTGTCCTTCACGCTGGACACAGCCCAGCCTCCTGCCACTGACAGACCCTGTTTCCATAATTTCTGGATGAGAAAGCCAAGGAATGTCAGTAGGTAATCAGTTCCGGAGGAAAGTGGACATCTATAAACACTGTGGAATGGAATACTTTCAGGAAAGCTTTTAATATGTACGGAATCTAAACATTTGTTCTAGCTGAGATTAACAAGCTTGCGTGCTATTTGGGGGCAGGGATGAGCATCAGAGGCCGACGTGTGGACAAGCCTCTTCCTCTGAATGGATGAGGCAGGAGTGATTTTCCTCCAGGTCTGCTGCATCTTCACACAGTTTAAGGGGTTCATTTGGGATCCCAAAGCCTAGCATAGTGATATGTACAAAGCCATGGCCCAATGTTTCTTAAATGAGTAAAAAAACTCAAGAGCGCAGAGAAAACCTGGCTCTTCCAAGGGAACTGTAATGGGCATTTTAACAGGGTTGTAACTGAGTGGAACAGCAGTCATCAGAAGGCAGCAGAAGGGAACAAGCAAAGGCTGGAGATGTGGGGGCCACAGTTAAACGGCTTTGTGACTGTGAGGGGGTCACGGAAACTCTGCATTTGTTGCCTACTCAAAGCATGGACCAGAGGATCCCAACTCTGTAACTCGACGCAATCGGTGTGTCTGGTTCAATCAACTGTAGTCAAAGACCGATTTATCTGCCTCCACAGCAAGTGCAGGAATTGCGTGGCCTTCTAAGCTTTCTTTTCAGCTGCCCATTCTCTTCTCAAATGGAGGTTTAAGGTGGGTACACATTTTCCTTCAAAACAGAACCAAACACTTCAGGCAAGTCCTGAGGATTGTTTCCTCTTTCGAATCTAGTCTATGGCCATGACCAGATCCAGAGTTAGTCCAGAAGTCATGAAGCATAGAACACTCTGCTCTCCAGGCATCCGAGCAGCCTGTGTCCCTGGGCCACACGATGCTACCGTCGCAGCAGTGGTCATTCCCGTGCCTGTCTTGGGAACAATGCTGGAAATCCTCAGGGTACTCTCCTGTCACTGGTCAGGACTCCTCATCTCATTTTCCTGGGAACGTCTGTCTCTGTGCCAGCCTCTCCCACTTGAAAAAAGAATTCCTAACAGCAGGCATCTTATTTGGCATCTCCAGTGGCTAGCACATTTTGTTGACTCTTCATTCGGAATGCTCAGGGGCGTGAGCCATTTGAAGACGGTGCTAATTACCCATCTGTAGAATTTGGCTTCAAATTGCAGGTTCCCTTGGCAGTTTCAAAGTTGTAAGTTATCCGACAGCTCCATTTCTACTTTGTGTCCACCACTTGTTTACGAATAAACTTTCCCCTAAAGTCGACATTAGTCTAATAAAAGAAGCAAAGATAGTGTGCATGACATCTACATACAAATTTTGTGGAACTGCTACTTGTCAGAATAACCTATTAGCGCTTATGACAGAACAATATAAAAACAAAAAGGAATTTTAGTGAGGTCTAACTTACTTATTGCTTTTTTTAAAAAAACACAGTTTTAAAACAAAGGGCACAATATTGTAAAGTGATTATCCTCTAATTTAAAAAAAAAAAACAAAGGGGACCAAAAAAAAAAAGAATGCTGGTCAGTATTTTTCTCATGGCCAGAGTTAAAAAATTTCTCATCCAGAAATTGAGGGCATTTCATGATTGAATGCCCTGATCATATTGCTTTAAAAGACAGAAAGAGTAAAGCTGGCATCCTTTAGCCTATACTAAGCATGAATACAAAGCATGAGAATAGATATGAAACTTTCCTAAATGTCAAATTACAAAACTGCTCAAAACTTTGCCATTGTGACTCATGCAAATACCATGTTAGGTCAACTTAATATTACAAATACAAATACTGTATCAGCTCGGAGCCTCTATATCCTTTTCATAAAAAAGAAATTCTCGCTCACTCCTGATGCTGGCAAACAGCTTTGGAGGAAGTAAGTGGATACCTTTGTCCCATGACCATTCTGGAATTTTAATCCTCACACACACACACACCCTTACTCGTGAGCACTCATGTGCTTTGCGAAAATACACAAAGGCATGTGTGGACACATAGGCACGTGTGTGCATGCGCACACACACACACCCATCTTTAGGATTTGTAACTGTGCACTTAAATTTCTATTCTATATTTTTCTCTGTATCATCCTGAAAAATACTGGTTGCTCAGCAAAAATAATCTCTCTTACTTCCTCATTTTCCCACTCTTTCTCCCTCCCTTATTCTCTACCTTTCATGAGCTTTCTTTACTGTTTCCTTTCCCTGACTGATCCAAAATAATCTATCATCTTCCTACTCCCTTGAAGGTTCACTTTATATATAAAATATAGTTATAAACACCTCTTTATTTCTCATCTACCTCTCCAAGGCAGAGTTCGCCCTTGTTTTGATTATTGCCATTCTAAAAACACCCCTCCCCTCTTGAACCATGCTGTTCAATGTGTACAGGTTTTATACATGGATAGATTCCCCCACCCCATCATAAAAATAGTTGTTGCCCCCTAAATATAGTCTTCATATAAAGAAACAGAATTGTGAAAATGTGTTCTCATAAACTGTAGCTCAGTCAGTATCATAAGCAGACAAGACCCTAAAGCTAAAATAATCTATTTGGTTTGGCTTTCTGCCCCCGCTTCCTCAACCTCCTAATGTAGAACAGATTGTGTTTGCAACAGGAAGAAATCTTGTCTTCAAAATACGGATTGTGATCATTCATGGCTCCTAATTAAAAACAATTAAATGAAAAAGATATGGGACGATAGTCGCCTGTTCTGGGCAAACGGAGAGAAACCTTATTTTGTGGCTGCTGGAGTAAATGGAGTTGGTCCGCCACCTGCGATGCGGTCACGGGTGGGAAACTGGTGCAGGCGCAGGGAAGTACCCTCCGCCAGGTGGACGGCGCCAGCTTCTCAGATTCTCCAAAGGGCCACATCTCCACTGTTTTCCTCACCACCCAGGCAGCCTGGTCTCTTCTGCCTGGAGCAACCATGTCGGTTTGCTCATAATTTCTTTGTCCTTTTGGATCAACTGTGGTCCAAACCCAGGCGATCCTTTTGAGTCACACACACACACACAATCCTTTTTCTTTTGACTCCCAGGAGTTCGAGTTTGGTGGGTGGACTGCTTTTTCATGTTATTTTTTCATCACTGTAAATTATAACTTCTGGCCTGCATAAGGATTGCTGAGTTCATTTGCACTTTAATAAATATTCTATTAAAATGCTTTGATGTGTTGATTTCTTGGTTTCTTGGGAGCCCAAGCACCAAAGAAGCTTCCTGGGTGGAAGGAAGTTGATTATTCATTGTCTTCTTCCTCTTGGTTGGCATAGATCCCCGCCTCCCAGCGCAAAGCCAATGCGCTCTTTCTTCGATTAACCCGTGTGGCCTCAAGGACCTAAGAGAGAAGGAAAAAAATTACACAGAGTTCATGGATATCAATCACGTACACAAACTGACTTCTCTGTTTCTTTTCTCCTTTCCCTCCCTCAACAGTATCTACTGAATGAGGAAAGTGGGAAAGTGTCTGAACCAGCTGGGAGACTGGAGAGAATGAAAGTGAGGTGGGTGGTGGGAGGTCCTGGGGGCGCCGTCATCTCACAGCCAAAGTTCACTTGCCATCTGACCCATCATTCTCAGTATAGAGAGATTTAATTTCCCTGAAATGTTCTGCAAGTTTTCTAGAACTAAATTTGGCCCTGCATCAAGCTTTTTGATAACAAAGCGATCGCTACACGCTCTAGATGAGTGCAGTCTGTTGGCAATGTTCTGCATCTGGACTATCCAGTGTGGTAGCTACTGAGTGCTTAGAACATGGCTCGTGTGGCTGAGAAACTACATACTTGATTGCAGTAGCCTCTTGGATCTAGTGACTCCCACGTTGGCACAGCTATGAATGGTCTTAGTCTCCAGAAAAGAATTCCAAACAATGGAACCAGTGTGGAATCATTCCATCAAACTTTATGGACCTATGTAAGCTGTGATCTTATTTATATCACAAAAATCTACTTTGGTACAATTAAGCTTGCAAGAGGAATTAAGTGGGGGAAAAAAAAGAGCTGAAGCCAATAATAAAGGAATCTGAGCATACTGATGTAGCATCAGGGCTACAGGTACTCATTAAGGAAATGGAAGGTGACAACGTTGAGAACAAATTGGTTCACCACCATCGGGGTGAGCCACCCTCCCTCTGGTTCCCTAGAAGAGCCTGTGGACTCCGGGGGGAACCTTCGGCCAGTCTGCTCCTGCTTGAGTTTGATCCAGATGACATCCGCATGAAGGACATTTAGGTTGCCAAAGCAGGAGAAACGGTTCAATTTCACAGTGCTATGCCAAAAGCAAGCCCATGCACACCAGTCAGTTCAGTTATTGTGGCTCTGGCTTAGGATGCGCAGTTTCTGAATTTAAAGAAAAGTCCAGTAGAGCCAAGACTGGTTGGTTATCCAACCAATATGGAATGAAGCTTTTGTTTACGTGAAGAACAATCATTCTGGCAAGCGACAGAGATGCTGACAACTTCAGAGAAGCAAGGAGATAAAGGTTTACAAGCAGTGGTGGGAGCCCAGACATAAGCAGATTCTGGACAGATAAAGGTCTAGGCGGGGCAAGCGGAGCAGGGAGAGGAATCTCAGTTTGCTTCTCTGCACCTCTGATAAATGAATGGACTTCTCAGAGCCGCAGTGCACTTGTCTCCGGGAAGGCTTCCCTAGTCCTCCTAGGAGGGACGGCTGGACAGGACATATGGGACACAACTCGGTCAGGTCTCCTGAAGGGATGTTCATCATGAAGAACATAAGCCATGTCCTAAAGTGTTGGTGTATAAGCATGTCATGGTCACTTAGGCAATATCTAAGAATAAGACATCAGTAGAAGGATGCTTCCAAGTCTGG
Source organism: Bubalus bubalis (assembly GCF_019923935.1). Lineage (NCBI taxonomy): Eukaryota > Metazoa > Chordata > Mammalia > Artiodactyla > Bovidae > Bubalus > Bubalus bubalis. The sequence goes on along the minus strand of NC_059159.1, from coordinate 161,527,679 downwards.
CAGAGTTAAATAGCAGTCTTCAGGTCAATGCATGGTAGCATGGTACTGGGAGGCAGCGAGGGACTGGAATGGCAAGTGCTGAGCTTTATTTCTAGCTCTCTGCCTGGAACGTGTTGCTGCTGTTCATGGCATCTTGTGTCTCTTAAACCTTATGTATAAAGAAAGTTTATCTATAAACACAACACCTGCCCTATTTCACAGGCTTTTTCAGGAAGAGGGATGGACTCTGAAGTCCAGGCAGGTCTAAGGTTAAATCCTAGTAACTACATGACCTTGGGAAGGTTTATTATTTCTGTGCCTCAGTTTCCTTATATGTAAAGTGGGGATAATAAAAACTATAGTACCAAGTTGGTCTGAGGAATAAATGAGGCAATGCATGTAAAGCGTTTAGCATAGTTTCCAGGGCATAGTAAGTTCTCAAACAGTAGTTATGCATTTCTCACATCATGAGAAAGGGCTTTATAAGCAATCAAGTGGTATTCTAACATAAGGCATTTTGACAAGGAGCTCTCCTTATGTAAAACAGTCATATGTTTGCCCTGCAGACTGCATATACAAAACAAATGGTCTACATAAGAGCTAAAAATCAATCTAAGGTTCTGAAAAAGAGTGTCCCCTTCCATTTCAGATGGCCTTAGGCCCCGTTTTAATTCTCAATCATGTTGAATAAATTTACTGTACTCTGTTCTTTGGGAACCTATATCAATCCAACTATCCAACCATCTTACAGATATTTCTTGGCTTTCTACCAAGTGTCGGGCATAGTACTTCATGTTTAGGACAGAAGAGTCTCTTCCCTCCTGGAGCTTAGTCACCAGAAAGTGCAATGGGCAGAGAAATGATATTTATAATTATAGAAACATTCAGCACAGCTTGGGTTTGAACATCTACTTGTGGCAACCCAAATAATTCATCTGTACCAATAATGAGCCCTCTTTTCTTCTTTCATTCCCCTCATTTATATGCTACTTATCATGAGTCTGGATTCCTGATGAAATCTAAAGTTGTTAGTAAAGGCACAGATCAGATAAGCAGCAGAGCATAACTAAAAGAGCCAGTGACCTTGCTATAAAATTGTCCTCAGGTCCACGAGGTTTATGATCGGACTGGCTCAGGAGTGAAGCCATCCTACAACTGGCCTTTTGAAGATTCAAAAGCCAAGCCCTTGGGGAAGGTATGTAGATGAGTCTCTGCTGCACAATTAATAGAGTACTGTGTGTGTGTGAATATAGCTCTAGCAAATCTAGAACTCTTGTTCTAGATCTTTGCATATTAACTTTGTTTCCTAAAGTCTGTTCCTTTCCTTTCTGGTTTAAGAAAAGCACTTGCCTCCAGGGCTCTGATAATAATAAATACATACATCACAGGTACCATGAACCAGCCGGGGTTTTAATCCTTGCTACTATTCTATGGGGTTCATACCATTACTATTTGCATTTCACATATGAAAAAACTGAACCAAAAGGAGGTTTACATAATCAGACTAGTAGAAGGAAAAGTTAACATCTGACCCCAGAACTCTGGGTATGGAGTCAATGGTCTGGAATACCATGTTCCACTACTGCTCAGTGGCTGGGAGGAATCTGAAGGAGGAAGAATCAGAAAGGACAATATACATTCTCCACAGAAATAGAGAGAAAAAAACATAGAAAGACCTGATTTAAGGTTTTATCTTCCACGAATTCATTCAGATTTAGGTCTGGTGGGAGAAAGAAAAAAATCAATTCTCTCTGAACAATCCACTAATATTAATTTTTCTTTCCAATGCTTAGGGAATTCAAGTGAATCGCTTCACTTTGAGTAGCAATCAGCCTAGACAACTTTATTTTGGGGATGTGAAACAAAAGACAGATGTGTTAAGATGTGCTAATATTTGACCCCCCATCTCTTCCACAGAAGGTAGATAGGGCCCAGTTTTATCTTCCTTGGGTGGATGAGACCAGATTTTCATCAATCTTATGTTGACTCAAAGGGAATGTGGGCTTAGGGTCTAATTCTTAAACTACCTTCCCCCAACTGAGAACCACAGTTAGACACTGAAGAAGGTCCATGTGATGATATGTGCAGTATTCATTTTATACTTTCTGGAAAAAAAAAAAAAAACATCCACTGATAATCATCAATTCATATCTATAGTTAACTACATTTATTTTGCTAAACATGGAGATATAAAATATATTGTGTTGGCCAAAAAGATTATTCAGGTTTTCTGTAGGATGGTATAGAAAACCCAAACAAACATTTTGGGTCAACCCAAGATATTGTGCTATAGGTCAGCACAGCCAATCTGAAGAATAATTTGTAAAAGGTAGTGAATGTGAGTCTGTATAAGCCCCAGAACAAGTGCTTTTACTTCTAGATATATTTGTAGACCTTCTTCCATGGGTCACACAAAGAGCTATGTACAATAACATTCATTGATTCATTGTTTGTAATGGCAAAGAAAAGATACAACCTACAGTTCGATCACCAGAAGGATAATCAATACATATGTACTCATTCAATGGAACACTATACACGGCAGCTATGATGAGTGAAGTAGAGCTGAAAGTATCAACATGGACACATTAAAAAATGATGCAGACAGAATAAAGATTACTGGGTGCTAAAATATGATATATTTATGGAAAGTTCTAAAACATGCAAAACCATTAGATATAATTTATGTATACAGACATATAGTATATAGTATAAGGATAAAAACATGCATGGAAACAATCAATGCCAAACTCCAGAGAAGTTTTCTCTCAAGAGAGAAAGAAATGAGAGCTGGGAGAAGTAACAAGAGGGCTTGAATGGTATTGGTAATATTAATCTCTTTATAAAATATTAAACAAATACTACAAATGACAAGAATGGACAAGGCTGGCCTCATTATTTCACTCTGTCATATACTTGGCACACTGGCACATTCTTGGCTCCACGGGATCACGGACATTGTTCAGGTGACTACTATCTTCTCAGAACCTAGAAAGTGCCTGATGTGTAATAGGTCCTGGATAAACTGTTAACCAGGTGAATGAATAAATGATTCTCTACAATTCTGTACATCTGCAATAATTCTTTTAAAATAAAAATAATGCTATAGAAATAAAAAATATAAAAACCAATATGCTTTCTCATAGCACATAAATAATATATATGTGAAAAAAATGGAAAACATTTTAAAATGTGCTTTTTCATAGTACAGGTTTGAGAAATTCGTGTAGAAGGAAGTTGTAGGGTCAAGGAGGAGGCTTTTGGGGAAATATAATGCTTGCAGGAGCGTCCAAAACAAAAACATAGGTTTAAAGATGGCAGGGAGGGGGACTGGATTGGTTCACAGTTGGAATAAGTTATCCTAAAGCGATGGCGTGGAGCTCTCTGGGTTTATGTTAAGCCAAACCAAGGACTGATCCAACCCAACAGCCCCCGTCCACTTGAGCTACATGATTTTCTAACCAGACCAGAGCAGATTTGTTATCAGCTTCTAAAAGAACAAACAAAAATCCAAATAGCCCATTGGTGTGCCCTCTAGTCCAAACATCTTCCAGATCCATGAGCATGGCAAGGTCTTGTCCAGCCCAGCACACAGCACAGCAAAGCACAGTCTCATATACCACTGTTGCATAGACGCCAACATTTCAAGGCAATCATCCCATTCAGAAAAGGAAGGGAGGAAAAAAAAACCATCAGGAAACGGCAAACCAAGACAGCATGCACTTGGGTCAGGCATGCAGGAAGACCAAGACAAACAAGTGGAAAAGTACCTCGGAAGTCACCTTGCAAGACAGTAACTTAGAGGTGTACTGGCAGAGAGGGAAAAACCAGGGTTAGTAAATGGCAGAGACACGGGGAACACCCCTCAGCTGGCGACCAGCACCACGTGGGGGGGTAGGGGAGGGACAGGAGGGGAAGTGACGTCAGGAGACCAGGACACACCCACACCAAGGCTTGCTTCATCTGATATCAGTTTATTAAAAAGTGTATCTTTTGTAGCAAGCAGATACCCTATTATTTATTCATAAAAATATCAGATAAGCCAGACTTTGTTAATTCAAGATTTGTCACTTCCATTTGCTATGATCTGAATTAACAAGATTCTTTCCCCTGTTGTTTATGCAACCAGCTGCCCCCCAGCAAGATCTTTAAGGGTCATGTTGGACTTGTTAGAATCTGTAGTCATCTGTAGACAAACAGCCCTTTCCTCTTCCTGTAGGCCTCTCTGAGCCCAAAGTAGTCTTGTAATCTGTTGTCCCATGAAAAGAAGACCCTAACCACAGACAAAGAATGGTTTGAATGCAAGGTTTGTGCAGGCAGATTCTCTGAACCTGATCTAAGGATGGCACTGCCATGAGACAGCAAGCAGCCTGCTTCATGTCTACCTTGGGGGGCTTAGATAGGTTCCTGAGAATGGGGTGATTATGTTGGAACTAGAATGATCCTTTAGTTCCTCTAGGAAACTAAAAGTCACTGTAAAGAAAGCTCAGTGAAAAAATGTCCTGGCTGTGGGTAATGAGTTAGAAGGACCGACTTCTGACAGCTCCCTTCAGACTTGTGGTCCTGACCTTGCATTTACACCACACGGGACCTTGAAGGCACTGACTGGTTTCTGGCAGGGTGACCATAGGCTGGATGGGGGATCATATGACTGTGATCACTGGCTGCTTCTTAGGTGCTGCATTTGGAAAACGATGTTGCATCACGATCAGACTGATGACCAGGGGCTGATGAATGTGGAGTGTTCCCCTCCCCTGCACGTTCCTAGGGTGTGTGTGAGAACTTGAGCAAGCTGGGGGCATGAAGCATCACTGAGGGTGAATGAACTTTCAGCCTGCGGTGTAGGGGCACTGGAGGCAGACAAGCTTCCTCCGCCCACCCAGGGACAGTTCAGCGAGAATTCGTCAAAGATGTCTTGGTCTGGAAGAAGTGTGTGTCAGGAATTCTTGGAAAAGTAGTGACTTCTAGCCCAGGAATTAACCCAGGAATCAAAGAGACCTTGGTTTAACCCAGGAATCGAAGAGGCCTTCTCTTATTCCAAGACAGGCAGGAAAGGCTGAAAGCCCTCTCATAACTACCTTGGGGGCAAAGGAGAAAGAAAGAGAACACAGGAAAACCCACCAAGGGCAGATTCTGTGCGAGGCCTGGGGATGGGGCTAAAAGCCCAGGAGGCTGTACTTTGGACTCAGCACAGCATCCCTTCCACTGAGAAAGGGAAAGCAAGTCTACCAAACAAGTTCAAGAGCACTCCTGATTCAAGAACTCATTGCCTTCCAAGACTCAGGTCAGGTTGGAGGAAAAACTGGCCAGAAAAACAGTGTTGCCTCAATATCCTTCCTTTGCAAGGTACCAAGAAACCCTACAAGAAATCATGATTCATCAGGACCTTATGAGTTGCATGACTGACCAGAGACAGCATCAGGCCCAGATAAGGGGACATTTCCATGTAAGATAACATTTCGGGGTAAGAGGAACCTATACTGCGAGCAGGACGGCTGCTCTGCACAAAAACACTAGGTGGGGGATGGATGAGGTTGAGCTCAGTGCCCCCGGTCTCCTCCCCAGCTGCACAGCCGACTCAGGACTGCATCCTCACAGAGTTTTGGAAAAGCGTGCCTTTTCCTAATTCTCACAAGAGTCCTTAAAGGCTGGTAAACAGCCCGGTAAACAGCCCAGGGTAAGTGGGTAGGGTTGGGGTTAGCAATCCTCCTACCCCTAAATTAGCCAAGGGGGCCACTAAGAGGTAGAGCCTGGCTGAACCTCAAGCATGGTGACACTCATCAGTGACCACGCCAAGCAGAAGGCCCCAGCCCAGGCGGATGAAGACCGTTGCTACTGAAGCGTTACTGTGCCCCAGGTCTGAGCTGGGAAACAAGGATGGCTGTTTGGGGGTCACTTTTTCAGAAAAGGGATTTTTTCCTGGTTCCTTGTCACTGACTTCATCCCCAACTGCAAAATGAAGCAAAACATCCACAGATGACTTTCACATAAACTCCTGGGCAGATGTTCCCAGAAAGAGAGATTCATGATTTCATATTTCACCTTCTGTCGTTCTCTGAGCCCTCACTTTGGTTCGAGCAGGAGAGAGGCTAGCTGAAGAGTATGAAAAAGAGCACTATATACTCCGCAGCTGCCTCAGTTCCACCGCCTGCCAGGGACTTATCCCACATATGATATTTTATCAAGTGGGGAAATGGAAGGTCCTGAACTAGGGACAGGTCTCCAGATGCCAGCGCCACTCTGGGGTGGATGGATGCTATACCTGTTTTGATGGTAAGGATCAGTGTTTTTCCCCCAGGTAAGTTGGCAAAAACTACTCATGCAAACTGCAGGCACAGCTACATTTGTCTTCTCTTTCTTCTCTCCTCCCACCCTCATTAACATCACTGTACCCAGCGCATCACTACGCACACATCCCAATTTTGGCTTTAAGCCTGCCTTCTCCTTGGGAAGTACAGTATGTAAGAATTCTCTTCATTCAGTTCAGAAAGAACTTGCCACTTCCTAAGGGTGAACACTTGTGGTTGGGTCCTGATCACACGTGAGTGACTCATAGCTGCCGAGTGGCTTTGGGGAAGAAATGGTGGCAGGCCCAAGTGCTGAGTCACAATGGACCCAGATGAGTTAGGATGATAGAAGCTGGAGGAGCTAAGAAGCCACATCTTACCCCAAGGACCATGTATGTGGATGGAGCAAGGAGAGAAGAATTACCAGCTTCTGGGGCAGGGACTTACCCCGAGGATCATGTATGTGGATGGAGCAAGGAGAACAGAATTACCAGCTTCTGGGGCAGGGAAGCCAGCGACAAAATTCAGGCTTCAAGCCATCCATCTGCTCCCTATGGTTAATATTTTGGTATGAGAGACAATTAAAGAAAGGCCACAGATCAGCTAGGAAAAGAGATGAAGGCTTGGTCATTCCTACAGGTAAACTTCAGCATATTCTGCAGTGATTGATGGCGACACAATAGAAAGAGTCCCTGAATCAAAAGGACTAAGACAGGGTAACAAGCGGCTCTGAGAAGAAGTCTCACTGATAATCATTCATTTGCTTTAGAAGCAACTGGAGTATACTGTTCTTTTGTTTCTTCCAGATTTGGGTCTCTTAAAAGAGATACAGTAGGTTGGATAGATTTGTTTTCTATCCCTAAGAACTTTCAACAGCGAAAAACTTGGTTCTCTTGCAGTATCAACAACAGTGCAGAACACTTGGCCTTGACTTTGAGATCTGGGAATATGAGCAGTTTGCTTAGTAGGATTCTTCCTTATCTAAAATGTTGATATACTTGAAAAAAAACAAAAAAAACAAAAAAACAAACAGAGACAGGAGTGTGTAAGTAAAGGGCAATCAGTGTTACAAGGCCGATTCCAAGCAGCTTCCTTCATGCAAAGGGGGAAATCCAACCTGAGTGGTATACGTCAGGTGGCTGCCTAAGTGTCAGAGTCTGTTCATCTCTGCCTATAACATGAGTGCGAGCAGGCTCTTTACTTCCAGGTATGGCGTTTTCCCCTGACACCTGCCCTTCAACACAAAAGGCATGCACAAGAGATACAGAGAAGGTGCTTCAAAATCACTCGTCTAGGTCACATGCAAAGTAATCCATTAGTTCCTCCGTATCCCCACATCCCAGCCAACTTCCACCAAGGTTGCCGATATACAGTGTGAAATTGTACATACAGCCCTAAGCTTCAAGACGGTCACAGGCTCCAGAAAATACCTAAAGGTTAACTCCATAATTTTAAGAAGGGCTCAAAGAAGGGCAGAAAGGGTCTTACAGGCTCAGAGAAGGAGCCCCAGTGGTGGAAACCTCAGCAGCAGCCCTCAAGGGCCAGGCCCATCCCACTGTACAATACAGGGAACAGCCCAGAAATATTCCAGCCCACCAGAGGAGCTGGGTTAGCTTTTGAAGCAACTGAGGTACAAGCTCAGGTAAGAGGCTGAGAGACACCAAGTGGGTCATTCGGCTGCCACAGGCACGTTCACTTTCTTTACCACTAAAATGCTCAGTATCCTTTCACTCAGCCAACTAGAATATGAAAGGCAGTTAATCAGCACGGAACTCCTACTGTGAGCCCCATCGTGTTCAAGTTTAAGGTGAGCAGAGAATTTATCATCCAAACTGGGGCACTTTTAAGAGGGAAAGGGGATGCTATTAATAATTACACGAGGATAAGAGGTAGAAACCAGGACTGTCCTGGGTCAACTGGGGCATATTCTCAACCGACCTGAGCTATTTCAGGGGAGGAGGTAGTTACCTCAATAAATGCTAAGAGACAGAAGCCAGCAGACTCCAAGGAAGCTGCCATGGACCCCTGAGGCTGATCCCCAGGCTCCTGGCTGTGCAGGCTGTGGGGCACAAGGGCTCTGAAGTCTCTTACTAGAGAAAGAAACCACAGAGCAGATGATTTCCTTCGTGGCTGATGGGAATGTCACATGCAAAGTTTTCGGAGTTGAGGGTAGCAGGGTAGCTGTGTGGTTTTTAACTGTCATTTTAAAAGGCTCTTTCCTGACAAACTGTACACATGGGCTTGGTAGCAGCCCCAAACATACTGAGTCTTCCGAGCACTGGGTACCATTTATAGGGATTGCCCGGAGCCGACACTGAAGGATCAGCCTCATCATAGTTCTCTGCAGCGATCCCTGACCTTTTTGGTACCAGGGACCAGCTTCACAGAAGACAATTTTTCCATGGACCAGAGTCGGGATGGGGGAATGGTTTCAGGATGATCCAAGTGCTTTACATTTATTGTGCACTTTATTTCTATTATTATTACATCAACTCCATCTCAGATCATCATCAGTCATCAGATCCCAGAGGCTGGGGACTCCTGCCTAGAGAAATAACATCTATACAGAGCAGGCGAGCAATGGCTGTGGTCAGCTCCCTGGTGTCTGTGGGTGGTTTCAGGGAGCTTACATCCTTCCTTCTGTGTTCCCCCTGCGTGGTATCTTTCTACACATCCCATATCTCATGGACAAGCTGTGCCAGTAGATTCAGACCAAAACTTGGCAGTAAAAAGACCCACTCTTTGCATGATCAATGTTTTTGAGAAACAAGACAAACCCCAACCCAACTCCAGGCATGTTAAAACCACACATTTGAAAATTGGTGCTGGTCCCATGATGCTGGCCAGACAACCGCACACACATCAGAGCCTGATCCACAGTACCATACACCAGGCCGACGTTTACCCTTGGATGCAGGAAAGAGGAAAGAGGAGAAACTTACACTACTATCATCCATTCTCTCGCGCCTTTTAGATTTGTGTGTCTCATAGTCTTCCATGAGGGTCTGCATCAGATTCTTGGGCCGCTGCGATCCGGCAGCCTCTTCGGGGGCTAAGTCAGGCTGCAAGCTGGGACCTTCAGGTGTGGGGGATGGAGGAGGTCTGACTTTCTCTATTTTCCCTGAAACAAACAACACGAAGAGAACACCCTTTCTAATAAGCTTGTCTGCTCATGACAGCTTTTGGAAAGAAGAGAACACTGGCAAAAAAGCAACCTGTGACATAGAGCGTGGTACCAGGATGATGGTTAAGTGCAGGTCATTTTATTACAAGGATCCAAGTGCTTAAGGATTAATGTCACAAATGCATCCAACAAAGACCTCAAGGAAACTGGTTCTAAAGTCAGTTAGACCAAAGAGACCTGTCAAGCATTTCGCAAATATGTCAGACAGACAGACAGACAGACACATAGACAGACATTGGCTCTGGTTGTTTTGGGGACATGTATTCTATTCGAATCTTAAAGATCCATTTCCTACAGATAAGGAAAACTGAGGCTCTGCAAAGGGAAGGCTCTGCTGAGTCACCAGGAGGCTGGCAATGGTATCCAGGTCTCCTGGTTTCCTTCCCAGGCTCTTTCTCATCAGAGGTCACCGATGGTCAGATGGCCAGCCCGAGATTTTCGTATGGACAGCAGGGGTTGTAAAACCCCTGAGCGAGAACTAAGCCTGTTCTTCCTGGTCTTACATCGATCAGCCAGCTCCACTTTTTACCTTACCTGCCATGGTCCTGAAAGCATTTAGGTTTGAGTTCCCAGATCTTAAGGAATGAATGCCAACAACCGCAGGTTCAATGTTGTAGGAAAGGGGTGTGACAGACTTGGGAAAGGTGAGGTTCCAGCTTTTGAGATGCCAAACAGGAATTCTCAGGATGAGATCAGGTCCTCAGTCGCAGTGGTGTGGTGATGTCAGGCACTGCCGCCACGACTGCCTGCATCCCACCCTCCCCGGAAAAGCCTGGCCCTGACTTCTGGCCCAGGAAGGAGTGGGTTTTATTGCCAGAGCCCCAAATGCACCTCTGAGAAGTAGCTTCAGGTTCAACAGTCATGATGTTTTCAACTATGCCCCTTGTGGGAGACATAGGGACTGTAAACAAGGAATGTAGAGAAAACACACAAAATATATGGGGCTATTAAAGCACAAAAGTTTGGAAACGACCAGGGGAGGTTCAAGACCCACTTGACCCCCCTCCTGTAGACCCAGGATGAAGGCAGGTCATCTTTCTTTGCCTTACTCCCCAGACTGCCTGATGTAGCCAGCCAGAATCACAAGTGAAGCCTGGGGTCTGCATCTCTCTGTGGGTGGCTATAAGACTTTACCAGGCAGAGCTCCTTTGATGGGAGGTGGGAAGCCCCTCAGAGTTCAGGAAGCTTGGGTTTTAATTTCTGCTCTCTCATGAACCAGCCATGAGGTTGGCTGTAGACAACCATGTTATGTTCCCACTTTAATCTTGGATTGATCACTTAGGTTCTCCAAGTTTCAACTTCCCTAGCTTGCCTGGAAAACCCCACGGACAGAGGAGCCTGGTAGGCTGCAATCCATGGGGTCAATAAGAGTCAGACACGACTGAGCGACTTCACTTTCACTTTTCACTTTCATGCATTGGTGAAGGAAATGACAACCCACTCCAGTGTTCTTGCCTGGAGAATCCAGGGACAGGGGAGCCTGGTGGGCTGCCCTCTATGGGGTCGCATAGAGTTGGACACAACTGAAGTGACTTAGCAGCAGCAGCAGCAAGGAAATGAGAATATGGGGAGACGCTGTCTTGGAAGTCTACTCTAACTCAAACATTTTGCTATTCTATCAAATATATTTGGCAAGAAGATCAACCTTTACTGGTTTTAAAAAAAAGTATATGACCAGCCCATTTGGCAATTATGTAGGAAATGATTTTAATACATTGGCACCGTTAAATTAGTAACTTAATGAAACTCATTGCTTTGATCTCAATTACCCAGATCATTGGTAAAAAGTCTTTTGATATTAACAGTAAGGGTACAAATATTTGAAGGTCTTGAAATCCTCTGGAAATGGTTTCTATTTTTTATTATGAAAATTAGGAAATGCTATCATGATGCCAATGGACTTGTCAATTATATTAACATTATCAAGATTTTACCACTCCTGTTTCATCTATGCTACCTGCCTGTCTTCCTCCCACCCCTCTGTACGAAAATATTTGAAGCAATCTCAGACCTCAGGCAATATAATTCTGGAATACTTAGTATGTATTTCTAAAAATTTTGATTGACTTTTATAATGAAGCTTTGAGAAATAATACAGCCCAGTGGCCAGCACACAGTTCTAGAGCCAGTGTGCTTGGGTTTGAATTCATTACTTAGCAGCAAAATACCTTGGGCAAGTTACTTGTTTAGTTTTTTTAAGTTTTTCTATCTGTTTCCTAATCTATAAAACTGGCATGTTGATAGAAGTACCTACTTCATACGGTTGGTACAAGAACCAAATTAATATTTATAAAGTTAATCTTTAGAACAGTAAGCATCCAATGAGTCTAGTCATTATTTATTTGGAATCTCAAAGAATAATTATGTCTATGGAGTAAGAATGAGCAATTTTCTAGGAAATTTTGCATAAAAATTTTGCAACTCTTTTAAAACTAGAAACAGATACCAAAAGATCAGGTTGGTCACTTTCCAACTGACCTCTCAAGAGGTCCCAATCATCTCCTACTAGACATTCCTCCAGTACTAAACTCCGAGAAAGACAGTCTGTATTCACTGCCTCAAACTTCACCCCTTCACACATACCACAGTAGGACCCCTGACTCATAACACTTTGTTTATACTTCTGTAAAACCTTTTTCACACATTGACTTGTGTCATATCTGGTTGTTTAAACTTTTCTTCTCAGTTAAGCTATAAAGTCACCTGAAGATAGGAATCAGTTCAGTCGGAGGCTAAGAATTCCCCTAACTCATCTGAATATATACTCTCTAGAGCAGGACCTTGTCTGCCCTGGTCACTGCAGGATCCCAGCACCAACTGCAGCATCTGGCACAGGCAGGAGTTCATGGCTGCTGAATGAACCAGTAAGTCCATTGAAATACACATAGCAGCCACTAATTAAATAACTTGTGGACTGGGACAGAATTCCCAATACAGAATCTGAGCAAAGAGTTTAAATGTCTTCACCAAAGCACATGAAATAAAACAATTGTGGTCTACAGAACCACAGACAAGAACAGCTTTGGAGTAACAGCAAACACATTTATACAGCATTTCAATGATAGGTTTCTTCGTGTCATTTGACCCTTAAAACAACCCTGGGATGTATAGTAATCAGGGGGGATGTCATGACATCTCTGAACAGTTTAGACCCTGGAGGCTCAGATGCTTAACATCAGTCCAAATTATATTAGCTAGCAACAGTCAAGGTTAGGTCTGGAATCCAAATTGTGTCGACTGTTGCTAAACTATGTAATTGGGTGTGTGCTGAAAGAGAGTAACAGAAGGTGAAAAGTTACTACAGAGAAGTGGTCAGCTATTAAACATTAAAGCCATTTCCTGCTCCTCCATCCATGGGACTTTCCAGGCAAGAGTACTGGAGTGGGGTGCCATTGCCTTCTCCGGTTCATTTCTTAGTATTCCAGCAAATCCATCCAGGAAGCCAGTTTTACCAGTTACAACCACTAGAGGACACATGGGTAACAGGAACCAAAGACTGCCTTAGCAGGTCTGCAGTGGCGGCTTCCAGAGAAGGTGGCTGGGACGCCTGGGAGACAACAGGTTTCAGATAACCAGGCTTACGTCTGAGCCTCAGGAGAAGCAGTCACAGGTCCCCAGAGAAAGAAGACACTGCACTCCACCCTCAGACCTCTGGTCTGGTTGATATCGGGGGAAGTCAGCTTGGTGGGGCTTCTCTGCTGTGATCTCCAACCACCCTGCCTCCAGTATGGTTCCAACTAAGCCTGGAATTCTCACACCATCTTAGGAATCACACAGGTCATCAAAAACCTAGTTTGCAGCTCAATCAAGTTTTCCCCTTGATTTGTTGTCGTTCAGTTGCTAAGTCATGTCCGACTCTTTGGGACCCCATGGACTGTAGTAAACCAGGCTCCTCTGTTCATAGGGTTCTCCAGGCAACAATACTACAATGGGTTGCCATTTCCTTCAGGGGATCTTCCCAGACCAGGGATCGAACCCATGCCTCCTGCACTGGCAGGAGATTCTTTACCACCGAGCCACCAAGGAAGTCCCTTTTCCCCTTGATCAGGATGGTGAAAAATGTCTCATGCTCATCCCCCAGCAGTAGACACTGCAGACACCACCGTTTGGGCCTCATGACACAAACAAGTAAACAAGTGATGCAAGTAATTTGCGGTAGAGGCCCGAGAAGTCTCTCTCATCCCTGTCTACAGCCCTGGGGAGCCTCTTGAAATTCCCTGGCCCTTAGGACACAATTCATCAGGATCTTCAAACAGTGATGGTTATCTCTGGTGTTTGCTGGCATGTACCCAGATTCCGCTACCCTCAGGTTCCATCTCCACTTGTCTCACCAAAACTTGTTCTCAGTCTGTTCAGCTGGGAAGGACTGAACAGCTGACAGTAGCTGGAAGTGTCCTCTATTTCAACGATAAACATCCCGTTATCTAGTTTCATACCTGGGCAGAATACTCTACAAAACATTTCCCTTAAAGGAGCCCAGTTGGCATCCCTGGGGTGTCACGTAGACCTCAGGGCAGGCCTGTGTTGGTCTTGGCCAAGAGCTGCTACCTGACATTTACAGAGCAGGGGTAATGTGAGTTTCACGACTGACATAGGAACCAAAAGAACAAAGCTAGATTGCAATTCGGAGTGGAGGGTAGAAAATGTTCTCAAGTTTACATCCTACACTTGATTTTGTCCAAACTATTCCATCTAGAGTGATTTTAGATTTAAGCATTTAAAGGTGTTTGAGGATAAGCAGCTTCACTTGGCAGGATGATGCCAAAGCTGTGTTTCTAAAATCATGTCCTATTACCTTAGCTTTGTAAGATAGTACTCAATGCTGCAGACAGTCAAAAAATCATTGGTCAAATAAATTTGAGACATACTCGACTAAAGAAAGTTTTAAAGATAAAACAAGATAGACTTTCTTTACCAGAGGACTTCTCCGAAGTTTTAGTGCTAATATGATTGTGAATCTCTAGTTTAAGGATGGGTGTACAGCACTTCTCAAATTTATTTAATTAGAGAACCTCATTTCATGGAAACCCTATTAACATCTCAAGTTTGGGAAATTACCAGTTTGGGAAATTACCATTCTATACTAGGTAACCATTAACCACCAATTGTAGGCACAGGTTCAGCTAATAATTAAGTATAGGCACAAAGCTTATGTATAAGAACTTTTATTACTGTTTCTTTGTTTATAATTACATATGTGGAACAACAAAAGCATCTGACTATGGGACAAGGGTTAAATTAGTTATGGCTTATTCAGATGTTGGTGTATTATTTAGCCATAATAAATCATGTTTTAGTCTCCCAAATTTAAAGGAATAGTTAGAGTCATGGGAAGATACTCAAAATACATTAAGAGAAAAAGCAGATTACAAACGCAGAAATATTGCAGGGGTTGAAGTGTGCAGGCTCTAGAGCTCGACTGCCTGGTTTAAATCCTAGCTCATTACTTATTAACTGTGTAAAAGTTAAAAAAAAAAGTGCACACATGACACATAGTAAAAGCTAAATCAGGGTAAGATGAACAGTCTATGGTGGGCAGAATAAAGGCTTCCACAAGCATACCCAAGCCCTAATTTCCCAAACTTGTGAATATATTACTTTACATGGCAAAAGGACTTTGAAGGTGTGATTAAGTTAAGGACTTTGAGATGGAAGACTATTCTAGATTATCCAGTTTGGTGAAATGTAATCACAAGAGTCCTCATAAAAGAGATGAGGAGGATCAGAGAGCAGGATCTGAAGATGCTATGCGGTTAACTTTGAAGATGAAGGAAGAGGTCACAAGCCAAGGAATGCAGGCAGCCTGCAGAACTGGAAAAGGGAGGGAAATGGTCCTCCCTAAGAGCCTCTGGAAGGAACACAGCCCCACCAACATCTTAACTGTACCCTAGAATGACTATATTTTAATCTGTTTGAAATGCTAAAATCAAATACCCCAGATTTTGTGGCTTTAACAGCAGAAATGATTTTCTCATCCTTCTGGAGGCTGGAAGTGTGAGATCAGCACAGGTGCCAGCATGCTCAGGTTCTAGGGACAGTCTCCCTCCTATCGTGCAGATGGCTAACCCTCCTGCCGTGACCACACATCACAGCGAGAGAAGGGGCTCTCTGGTCTTTCTGTATAAGGGCACTAATACCATCATGAGTGGCCTCACCCTCATGACCTCATCTAACTCTAATTATTCATAAGGGCCCTGTCTCCAACTACCATCACATCAGGGTTTAGGCCCTCACAACTTGAGGGGGGCAAAATTCAGTCCACAGCTGACACATTTCAGATTTCTGACCTCGAGAACTGTAAGATAATAAATGTGTGTTAAGTCATCATGTGCTGTGCTGTGCTCAGTCATGTCTGACTCTCTGTGGCCCCATGGACAGTAGCCTGCCAAGCTCCTCTGATCATGGAATTTTCCAGGCAAGAATACTGCAGCAAGTTGCTATTTCCTACTCCAGGGCATATTCCAGACCCAGGGACTGAAAACCATCTCTTGCATCTCCAGCATTGGCAGGTGGATTCTTTACCACTAGTGCTACCTGGGAAGCCCTGTTAAGTCACTATATTTGTGATTTGCTACAGCAATAGTAGACTAACACACATACAGACCTAATGTTATCTTCCATGCACGTAAGTGCATGAGAATAATTAGACATGTAGTGGTTAGGATTACAAATCACTTTTACCTTTATCCTTTGTTCTCTAAATTTTTTCTGCAATAAGCATGAATTAATTTTAAATTATACAACAAGCCAGAATTTTTTTCCTTTAGGTATTACTACTCATGCTAAGAAGAGTAGATAAAGTTGAGGCTTTAAACTTCATGGAGTAGGCAGATCCAGACTTTCTTGTGTCTCACCAGCTAGCACAGGCCCAGGGGAACCCCTGGGCTAACCCCTCCTGGAGGCCTCAGAGAAGCACTGGTCTTGTCTGCATGACATGAGAGGCAGACTGAGGAGCAGAGGGGGCAGCAGAATTTCATTCCCAATTCATAAATGCTGTCTCCCATGATGGGTGGAAGAAAAAACCAGGAACCATGAATTTGGGTTTCCTGTTTATTATAAATAGTTAAGACACTTTCTGGTCCGGAGAGAGTGAGCCACGCCTTGACTTGCTTCTGGCTTTTCCAAACAAGATGGATTTCCCTGTGCTGATGGGGGAAGAGAGAAAACCCCACAGTTCCTCCCACTCAAGGGAACCAGAGTGGAGGCTGCATGTCCTGGGTACACAGGTGCTGCCTTTTCTGACGGCCCACACCCTCCCTCTTCAGGAACTAACTTCAGGACTAACTTCTATGAAGCCAAGAGGGTGGAGTCCTAAAGTTTAGAAAATTATTTCGGTCAAACATTAGCTTTCTGGTGAGTATCATATTCTATATACATGGCGTCTAATGTCTTAAAAAGATCCTTTGTTTCTACATTTCTCAAAAGAAAAGAGAAAGCCATCACCCACTCTTATTTAAAAACCAAACCGAACAAAGACGCCCACCAAATAACATGCCTTGGCCCAAGCCTCCTTCAATGATCTCCTTTCTTCACGGAGCCTTGGGGTGCGCTTGCAAACATCTAAACGACTCACAGATCACCAGAAAGAAAGGAGTCCAGACTTAGGTTTTGCAATCCATTTCCTCCCAGTACAAGGGAATATCCTGCTTGTTGGATCCCACTGGCTTGTATGGTTCCAGCTGTGACCCACACACCCTTGCTCCTTTCATCTCCTCCTTTGAAGGCCCCAGGAGTGGGAGAATGTGATGATATGAATCTTCACACTATAAGTCTAGCTCAGAAATGAGAAATGAGAAATATCCCTACCTGCTGACACAAGTCTCAGAAACTTCCAAATATTACTACTTCAGGGTAAGGAGGGATGCGTTGGGATGAGTTGTCATTTCTCTGAACGGAGCTGGAAAAGGAAAACTGGAGAAGGAAAGAGTTTTGTATCTCCAGGGCAAATATAGTTTAAGACCAAAAAAAGAAAAAAATTTAACTAAACCAGTAAGAATGAAAATCATGGTAAGTAGTGAATCCTGGGCCAAGATCTTTTGGTTAAACACATTTCTACCAACATGGTGAGCCTGGCTCTATGAAGAAGACAACCACCCACTAAAAGAAAATATTTTCATGGTGATTTGTAATTTCATTCTCACCCAATATGCTTAATAATGGCCTTTGTTTTTTGAAATCACAGGTGACTACTGAAAGCTAATTGTGAACTCAGATGTTATGAGAGAAACTAAATCTAAGGAAATAACCATGAATACTTCTCAGGACTAGAATGCAATTTTATAAAGCAAGCTGTGCCATTTATGTCAGGCTCCCAATAGCTACTGAATAACTCTTAAGTAACTCTGCTAAAAGTTTTCTAAGTCTTTTCCTAAAACATAACAAAAACTGCAATAACAACAAAAATAATAATAACCCTGAAGGGAAGCCTTTTGTGCGCTGACTGTATGAACTTATTGATGAGGCTGATGCTATTTTATTCCCATTTTACTGGTGAAGAAACTGAGATTTAGAGAAGTGAAGTAAGTAAGTTACACAGCTAACAAGAAGCAGAATCAGGATTTAACCTTTAGAAATGAATCCAGAGAAATGACTGTCACATTTAAGCACATAATTCTCCTTGCCCATCTTTAGTATGAATTTATATTTGAGTAATGAGAAATAAAAGATGGACTGAGAACACTGTGATGTCAAAAGCATACAACTTTTGGGGAAACCTTTGATGTTTACCAAGGCCATGAGAAATAAAATACCATTACAGGTGATATGGATGTATTCCCCAGGGCTCTAATGGCCTGTCCTGCACACACTTCCCATGACCGTCCATGGTCCTCCACCCTGTAAGTAAATAGTTTATTCACAAAGATGAATTGGATCTGAAATACCAGTCTCCCTAGGGAAGCACATGGCAAGTCTCCATAGTTAGTATGAAAGTGTCATATCCTGCCCTAAAAGCTAACCGTCATGACGGCTATCTTGCTCCCGGGCCTGGTTTAGATGAAATCTAGCTCACATTTCTGATGAGGCATTAATTAGAGCAGGAGTTTTACAAGAATTAGGTCCTTTGATTCATCTCTGCATTCTCAGCTCATGACTGCATATTGATTTGCATGTGACTGAGTCTGAATCTTTGGAAGCAGCTCTCCTAACTTGGAGCACAGAGTAGCCAGACTCAGGAAAAGGACCACCACGAGGTGTCCCCAGCAAGGCAGGTGACAACCCAGACAACCCTGGGTATACCAGAAGACCCAGCACAATCAGCGATGATGGCAGAACCTGCTGCAGAAGGGAGTGCTGGGAAGTGTTGCTCTTTTCCAAAGTTCTATAATCCAGAATACATGATCATAGGCTTGTCACAGAACAAAGACCAGAGTCTGTATCTTCTCAGAAGTAAGGCTGATGGGTTTAACCATGGCAGTGGCCTTTTTAAACCACTGAAGGCAATGTCCAAAAAGAACTTTGAATTCTGTAACTTGAGAAGTCCTGATTTCACCACATACCTTCATCCCTTGCCAAACTATTTTGATCTAAACTTTCTCACCAATTCCTTCCCAAATGGCATGCATTTTTTTTTTTAATGAACCTATTTGCTGGGTTCAGATACAAAAAATACAAGGAGTTTCTGGTTCAAGGCAGAAGGAACTATCTTATCTTAAAGAGCAAAAGAGAACAAAAGCAGAGAGCAGACATGGTGTTCAACGAACACTAGTAAATGAATTTGGTCAGCTCTGGCCCCACTTTGCCAGAAGTGTTCAGGCAATGGAGTGAACACTTTTCCCCCTCATCCTCAGATTAAGAAACAGATTCCTTGCTTGAGTGCCTGTTCCTTTCAGACAATGAGCCTCTCTCTGGAGTGAATGACCAAGTTTCCTCCTGGGCATAAACATTCAGGAAGAACTCACAAGAGCAGCCAGGCTAGATGGCTGACGAGGATGATGTTAGTCCCTAGGCCATCTGCTTAGATCTTGGGACAGAACCAGAAGTTTTCCCTACTGTAATTTGAAGCACTGGAATTAAGTTCTGAAAGCACAAAGGAACCATCCTAGCTCACTAGGGTAGCACTGTCTCATGGCCTCTGCAAGAAAATTCATCCACCTAGACCACTGGGAGCAGAGGACTCCAGAGCAATCATGGCTCCAAAAAGGAGAGGGAGGAGGACCCAGAGAAAGCAGGGGTTAGCCCTGAGACTGGGGAGAGGGTAGAGGGAGACTTGAGTGGAGAGAGGGACTGTTACTATGCACCTCATAGACCTCAGAAGCAGACGAGCAGGTCCAGCAGAGGACAAGAAGTGTACAAAGACTATGGCCTCTGAAGTCAAACAAGCCTGAGCTTGAACCTGGCTTTTCCACTTGCTAGCTGGGTGACCTCAGGCAATTGGCCTAATCTCTCTGGGCTTTGTTACTGAAAACAGAATAATACCACAGGTTAATGATCTCTTAAGCGACAATTCCAACCCCCTCCCCGGCCCCACCCCACCCCCAAAAAATTTTTATCATAACTTCTTTGGCAACAAACCCTGATGTGAACCAGCATGAGCTTCTTCTTGGTCTTTACTGATTCCACTTAATAGAACTAACTCTTCCTAAGTTTCACAACAGAAATCGAATTTGATGACAGGTGTTGCCCTGGACCTTACTGGGTATGTTAAATACTATTACATGCATTGAACGGCTTTTCTAAGTAATGGTACATACACTTTATGGCCTTTCTAACATAAGAAAAATGTGGACTATATCTGGAAAAATATGGAATATACTCTCAAGAGTTTGGATAATTTGGATTCTATCTTGGAGGGCTGTTGGGGAGATTAAATGTGAAAATGAAAAGGTGTAAACTGTGTATGAAGGAATTAGAGTAGTACTCAACGTTAAGGTCTTGGTGAGTTGTAGCTACCATGATTAGGCTTGTGTCACCAGCGAATGTTCAGGGAACATGTTGGTAGATATAACTGTCTGTAGGACACCACATTCAGCTGTAGAACCTTTACACAAGGACTTCCCTGGAAGTCCAGTGGATAAGGCACTTCCACTGCAGAGAACATGGGATTGATCCCTGGTTGGGGAGTTAAGATCCCATATGCCTTGTGGCATGGTCAAATAAACAAAATTGTAAAACAAAACAAAAAAAGAACCTTTACACAGTCAGCTGGGCCCCTGGAAGCGGCACAATTTGTACTTGCCAGCAGGACAGGGAAATCCTAGGCACTCCTGAAGGACAGCCCTCTCTTAGCTGGACCTGGGCAGGGGAATACTTCCATCAGTCACACACACAAGGTCTTCTACTCTGTGGAGGACTGGGGGCATCTCAAGTGAGACTCATACAAGGAGATCAAAGGAGTCAATCCTAAAGGAAATCAACCCTGAATATTCAGTGGAAGGACTGATGCTGAAGCTCCAATACTCTGGCCACCTGATGTGTACAGTCAACTCATTGGAAAAGACTCATGCTTGGAAACATTGAGAGCAGGAGAAGAGAGGGTGGCAGAGGATGAGACAGTTAGATAGCATCACCAACCCAATGGACATGAATTTGAGCAACTCCAGGAGATAGTGATGCACAGGGAAGCCTGGAGCACTGCAGTCTATAGGGTTGCAAAGAGACATGACTTCACAACTGAACAGCAACAAGTGAGACTCAACCTAATCCAGCTGTTTATCGTGGAACAAGGCCACCAAGCTCTGCTGTGTGAATACTGTGCTGATATAAATACTTTTTTCCACCTAGGACATTTTTTTTGTGACAGTGGAAGATAATGAAGGGAAAAGAAAAGTACCCAGTCCAAAAACTTTATAATAACATAATGTAATCACACATGCAATCTTAATTCAAACTGACCACAGAAGTCAAAAACCCTTGGAAATTTTATTTTTATAAGGTGTATAACTATTACATCTTTCCACATATTAAAAGACCTCAACAGACAAGTTATGGGACTCAATATTCATATCTTTGCCTTGACCGCTATCCAGAATGTCCTACTGGGCACTGACTTGGTAAATCAATTCAACACCAGGCATGAAAATGCAAACTAGTTCAAAAAACTATGCTAATCATCACCTAACTAACTGGGTTCTCTAGCCTGCCAAGAACTGGGAAGTGTAATCAGGATATCTAACAATAGACACAGGCCTAAAGAGAGAACTGTCTGTTGACACCCTTCCTATGAAAACACATTTTGAAAAGGTCTTGATTGTAACTTGAGTAAAATGTTTGGGTTTCCCTCCCAAACTCATTCCTCAAGGGTGTTTTACGGCAGTGTGGGGGTTGAGTACCTGCTGAAGAGCTTCCTTTATTCTCTAAGTACCAACCCACATCTTGGGAGCATAGCTTCTCTTATAACCCAGGGCACTCGTCAAAATGGTGGCAGGCCTTTAGACCTACGTAGAAAAGAAGCCCGTAGGACAGACTCGGGAGAGCGGAATGACTTTTAAAATCCATCAATTCCCGGATGAAGGCAGGATAGCTTTAGTGGTGTGGAGATAATCACCCCTTTGAAAAGTCCTCCCTGGCTTCCCACTGACCACAGGATAAAGTGTAAAATCTAAAACCTTTAGCGTGATTCACATAGCTCTTCACTGTCTGGCTCCAAATCAACTTTCTTTTGTTTTGTTTTCTATCTCTTCCTTTAACCCACCCGAACTTTATTTAAGCACCTCAAATGTGTTCTTCCTTTGGGGCCTCTCTAAGGGCCCTTCCTTGTGACTGGAACATCCTTTCCCTTTCCCTGAACAAAACTTCCACACCTTCAGTTCAAAGCTTAGATGATAGTTTCGAGAGAAAGGAAGACTTTGGTGACCCTCCCCATAAGGTGGTCTTCCTGGCCCCACACTAACACAGGTCTCCACGCTCCTCTGTGATGAAACAGCTATCTTTGTTGGCTGCTTCTATTACCGAACTAAGTTCCCTGATGGTGGGGACTTTATCTGCCTTTTTCATTTCTGTATGAACAAATGCCACACAAACTCTATTTAAACTCTTCTTCCTTTAAAAATCACATTAGAGGGACTTTCCTAGCAGTCCAGTGGTTAAGACTTCGACTTCCAATGCAGGGGGTGGGAGCTCCATCTCCGGTTGAGGAGCTAGATTCTATAGGCCTCATGGCCAACCCACCCCTGACCCGCAACACAGAAATGATATTGTAACAAATTCAAAAGACTTGAAAAATGGTCCATATTAAAAAAGAAAAAAAGCTTTAAATAAAAAAATTACATAAGAACCAAGGAGATTAAATTTCCATAAAATTTCTCCTAATAATTCGTCTTTGAAAATGATTACATACTTTTGAAAACAGAATCCCATCATCTTCCAGTCTCAAAAGGGAAGAGAACCAAATGCAATAACAAGTATCTTTTCAACACCCGGGGAAATATTTGGAAAGCACTTCTCTTTCCTTATCACATTTTGGCTCTCAGTGAATTTTCCTTGCCTTAAGATTTTAGGATTCCAACATGTCACCAGCCTAATTTCTACTATAGATGTTAAAAAGTGTATTTGTCATCACTTAATATCAAATTGTCACTATGAGTCATTCAATGGACTGGCTGAATCCCCTCTAATGGCATGAAACATAGAGTAGTAGAGTAGGGACTCAGCAACATCTCCATTCACAAAACCAAAACTGGAACCAACAGTTCTGATCCTCACCATGAATGGTCCAGTTTGGCGGCTCAGAGTGATGTGTCAGCCTCCTTCCTGATCACGAATTAAGAAGCTGGCTGGCCAAACAATAATCTAAACATTTCCAGGCATGGATAGAAAAAAATTGCCTTTTGCATTCAGTTTCTTTCAGTCCATGTTGTAATTCTGGGAAGTCCTGCCATCTTCTTTCAGGGCTCTAGAGATAAACATGAAGAAATGAGCTGCAAAGCAGGTCATTATCATGACTGTGCTCAGTGTGACAGACAGACCCAAGCAGACTGCAGGGATGACTGACCATTTACTAAAGGAGCAGGATCAACCCTGTGGGGATGGAATATGGGCGAGGAGATTAACATGAGCATAGGGGGAAGTATAAAGAAATCAATATGGGGCTGCAGGGGGCATACCTTAGGATTCTGTCTTGTTTAAAAGTCTGGTGGGAAGCCTGACAAACCACAGCAGGTCAGGAAAAGTGTTGAAATGTCTTAATTTTTGTTTGTGTGCTAGAAAAATATGGAAGCAAGATGGTAAGGGGTTCAGTTAAGAGGTGGAGAGGAAAAAACTGAAAATACCACTGAGCATATGCAATGTACAGAAGGTTCTAGGTAAGTGGAACAGCTGTAACTGATCAGAGCCATGGAATCTGCCTGCCATGTGAGCAGAAGTTGCTGAGGTGCCTGCAAAGACTTCCTCCATTAGTGAGACTGCAGGCTCTTATGGAGGTCCTTTACAATCACACCCTTGTGATGGTAGGCTCCCCAGACTGGGCTGAATTCAGTGGTACTAAACCTTTTCCCAGAATATCATATAGAATGCCCAACTGCATCTCTGTGCCAAGCCAGCCCACAAGAATTTGAAGTGAACTTGACAAGTAAGGACCTTTAGGGAAAGCCAGCAAGTCACCATTAAGCAGAGACCAAAAAAACCTCCCCTGAAAGTTTTCTGTGCCTCACTCACTCACTCACTCAGTTGCCTATTACCCTGTAACTTGAAGGAATTAAGAAACATATCAGGAGAGTCACCATGCTATTCCTCTTCCTGCTCCCTCCCCTTTCCTTCCTGAACAATTTAGTCCAAAAGCCATTAGGTGGAGCTGATTGAGACAGGTTTCTGCAAGGAGCGGGGGAGGAGCCACAGTGGCCCAGAGTGGTGTGTGGGAGCCAGAGCAAGGTAGGCAGGGAGACGAGTGACCCAATATAGGGTGCTGGGGTCCAAGATGGGTGAGGAACGTGCAGGGGACAGCAGTGGCTACCTAAAAAGTGACGCTGGAGTCGATGTTTGGTGAGGAAAACAGTAGATTGGTTTCACAGGGGGGAACTGATCAAATAACAAATAAATGAAGAATAATAGGAACCAGGTATCTTGTTGCCAAGGAGAAGGTTACAAATCTGCAAAGATAGAAAATGAACCATGTGGTATTAGATTAAAATTAAAGGTATCAGGGTTTTCAGTAGGTAGGTAGGTAGGTAGGTAAGATACACTTCTGACTATTGAGAGTGCCTGGGAGCAGTGCCTATCTAATAGCAGTGAGCACACCAAGCACCCAGATCTTGGTTTCTAAATACCAGTAAAAATACCACCATTCTCCACTAACAAGAACTAATGCTCTTTATCGAAAGGGCTGATTCCAGGGTTAGGAAAGTACAAGATGAGACTGAAACATTTTGCAGCACCAGAAAGTAAAGATATGCCCAAATAATGGAGACATGTCAAAAGGGCACTACAGTGAGCTTGAAAGGGCTCCTATGAACTATATTTGAGTAATTAAGGATAAAAATAACAACAGAAATGGATTATAACCTACTAAATATAACAGGAATCCACGAGATCATCTATTATAGAGAGGGATGAAGATCACATACAAAGCACCAAAGTATTTCCCCACAGAGTATTTGTTAATCACAAAAAGAAAAAGTAACTTTACGGTGTAGAAGCCTGGCAAACACTCCTTCAATCAAGCCATCAAAATCAGTATTAAGTGAAAAGAGTTAACATCTGCCTCTGTAATGGGGCAGACTGACGTGATACCCTACCTGATTGAATACTATGAGAGTCAGCATCCGTTCTGTGTTATTCCTACCCAAGATGCATAACCCGAACATAATCACCTGAAAATATCTGACAAACCCAAACTGAGGGACATTCTACAAAACTGGGGGTGATTGAGCATCATGCTGGCAGCTTACTCTTAAACATTTCTAAATAAAAACTATATTGGTACTTCACTAGGGGACTTTCCTTTAGCTTCGACATTGTTTTCAAATTTAAAGGTTAATAAGGAAAGAGTTAACTTGTGTCATTATAGATTTGATCTTGATTAAGGAATCAAGATGGGATTAAGGTCTGGAAGAAGAAGAAAAGGAGAAAGATAGTGCGAAGCCGTGTACAACTCTTGCAACCCTATGGACTGTAGTCTGCCAGCCTCCTCTGTCCCTGGGATTTTCCAAGCAAGAATACTGGAGTGGGTTGCCATTTCCTTCTCCAGGGGATCTTCCTGACCCAGGAATCGAACCCAGGTCTCAAGCATTGCAGGCAGATTCTTTATCGACTGAGCTACGTGGGAAGCCCAAGGTCTGAATAGACCTGGGAAGCCCAAGGTCTGAATAGACCAAGCTAAATACAGTAATTACACGGCAAGGCAACACTTCTGAAATTCTCTCCAGTGAAGGAATAGTTTTTCTGCCCTATCCATTATGGACCAATACTTTAAAAAAAAACACAAAATCCTACACTTGGATTTGAAGACAGTATAAATTGCTCCAAGAGTTTTCAAACTCTTTACCAATGTCTGGACTGATCTTAGCATGGACCAAGAATAGTCATAAATGAGCTCAGACCACACTTTGAGCAGCCCTTCTCTGTGGCAGGATGTGCGGTTCCCCAAGTAACATCATATCCAAATGGGAAATAAAAATTACTGGTCACACTGTTATCCATAATGGTAGCAACAATAGTTATCACTGAAATTCACATCAACCATCTATACAAAATATTCAAGATAGGGAACTGTCCAAGCAATGGGAGGAGATTAGAGGCTTGTCTTTTACATAGAGAACTCAACTTCTCCAAAAGGGTCACAGAACACAAATAGATATGATGACCCTGATTCCAAAGTAATTGCTTTATGGTGATTTAAGGAAAGACAAATCCCATTATACAGAAGATGGACAGAAACATCTTCTATGGGTCAATCTGCAATACCAACCCATAACTGTCATTGCTGGGAAGAGACTCAGCATCCAGAAGGGGTTAGGAGAAGACATTCCCAAACCAGATAAGCTTGATTTAACTGCAGATACAGAGGGTCAAGTTACTGATGTCAACACAGTCCACACGATGGCCGACTCTAGGTCGGCACCACATACAGCCTAGCTCAACCAAGAGAGAACAATAAACAGAGAACAACTCTCCATATTACAGGAAGGCCAGAGCAGAAGGACAAGAAAGGAGCCATTACACCTTCTGGGGAACGGCGAACACCATCCAGGCTCAAGGGTCTTCCAGAAGACACTCTGACATCCCCATTGTGTGCCTCTGAACACTGGGATCCCCGGACCAGTGTCTCCGTGACACTGAGATAGCCACGCACGGAGGTGGCTCCACACAGAACACTGTAAGCTGGAATCAACAACACTGATTTCTGCAGCAACTGTCTCTGGCCTGCGACACTTCACTTACCTGGAGCAGTTTTGTAGCACGACGCTCGGGAGGGCAGTGACGGGGCGTTCTTTGCCTTGGGGCTCTGGGTACTCTGCAAGACTTGTCTCTGCCGCTTCAGCTCCTCTTCCCTTTCCTGGGCTGCTCGGATCTCTTCTTCAATCATGGACAAAGTCCGCTGCTTTCTGGACCTCAGCTTGAAGGGCCCAACCATTACATCAGACTCTTGAGTGGCCAGGAGCGAGGCTGTGCTTCTTAACTCAGCCGCTTCCGAGTACTTGCTGAAGTAGCTCCCTTCCGGTCTGGTCTCCTCCATGTTTATTGGGCCACTGGGCTGTACCGCCGGCAGTGGCTGGGAGGGCCCCCTTTCCCTGAGTGCCCTGTCTTCAGTAGACAGAATCTTTGGCAATACATCCCTTTTCTCTTGAACAGGGGAGGACACCTGAGGTGGTTCAAACATGCTCTGAGGCTTCTCTGAGCTGGGAACCCCGGGGCCAGCTTTCTCTTGACTTACTTGAGGTCCCTGTTGTTCTGCTCCGCCCTTGGTGGTTTCAGACCCAGCTCTGTCTACTTGCTCGGCGATGGCTTGTTGAATGGCATTCTGCACCAGGAGACCAGCCTGATATTCCAAGGGGTCATCAACTGACGCAGAGTCTCCCAGTGTGGACAAAGGGGAATAGAAACCATGATCACTGAATGACTTGGAGACCCCTTCTCCTCGGCCCTCTGAGGGGTTGTCAGTCTGGGGAGTCTGGGGCAGAGAAAAATCGGCCAGTGAATTCTCCTGCAGGGCATTGGTTGTCTCATTGGAGGCCCCACTGTCACTGATATTGTCCATGCTGAAGTCATTGGACAGGGTCTCCAGGACAGTGGTATCCTGGGATCTCACCGACAGCTCATCCAAACCAGAGTCCAGCTCCTCTTGAGTCAAAGAGACATTGACTGACCTTGAAAACTGATCCAAGATCCCAGGGTCGTCATCCTTGACCACGGTGAGGACGGCCCGAGCGCTCGTGAACTCACCATCCTCTGCCCACAGTTTGGATAAGGGCCCGCGTTTAGAGGGCTCACTGTACGGCCCTTCCTTTCCCTGGGGAGCTGTGCTGCCCTGGCCCCCTCCTCCAGAAGACTGACTCTCTGGGGCACAGTGGGCTTTCTGCCCCTTGGCTGCTGAGGAGTCTTCAGGAGGTGCCCCGACAGAAGCTGGTCTGGAGATGGTCAGTGTCTTGTCTGAGTTGATGGACCCCAGAGGTTTGTAGAAGGGCTTGATGGAGAAGAGCCTGGGTGTACTCTGGCCCCTGGCCACTGTCTGCCTGGAATTCTCCATCTGCTGGAACTGTTTGCGTGCCGCAGAGAAGTCTATCTGCTCCGTGACGATGTCCTCCTTTGGGTGGTCAGTCACAGAGGGACGCTCCTGTGAGAGTGCAGGGGCCGTGCAGAGCTGCGGTGGGGGCTGCTGCTGCTGCTGCTGCTGTTGCATCAGCAGTTGCTCCTGCTGCGCCCTCCTCTCCTTGCGCTCCTTGTACTTTTTGTGCGACTCCAGATGTTCCTCATCCAGTTGCTCCTCGATGGTCTTCTCCTGCGGAGGGTTCCACCATTTCGCGGCGATACCAGGGTTCTTCTTCACAGCCTGACTCCGGATGAGTTCCCGCCTCTCCTTTTCCAGCTCCAGCATCTCTTCTGAAGGCCTCACTTTCCTGACACGGTACTGTTCTTTCTCACTCTCGTCGTCCTCAAAGAGCTTGGAGGGCTTCTTGTCCTCGTGGAAGGCACGCAGCTCGAACTTGGCTTCCTTCTTGAGCGTGGTGAGCGTCACCTCCCCGTCCCGGGAGGAGCATCGTGAGCTGGTGGAGGAGCTGGGGCTCACGGGCACCTGCAGGCTGTCCCCCAGTACGTC
Source organism: Bubalus bubalis (assembly GCF_019923935.1). Taxonomy (NCBI): domain Eukaryota; kingdom Metazoa; phylum Chordata; class Mammalia; order Artiodactyla; family Bovidae; genus Bubalus; species Bubalus bubalis. The sequence goes on along the minus strand of NC_059159.1, from coordinate 161,499,040 downwards.
TCGGGGCTGCTCAGCGGGGTGGCCGTTGGCTCTTCTGCCCTCGGCCATGGTGTCAGAGTCGCTTTGATGGAGCTCCAGGTGCGGAGGAGCCTGTCTGCCAGCTGCCCTCTCGGTGACTTCCGGCTGGACAGCCTCGGGGGCGGGCGGGCTTGGGCTTCCGGCCAAGATGGCTGCTCCAGGCTCCGGGGAGGATGTGCCGTTGTAGGTTCCGTCCACAGCGGAATCACAGCAGTTGGCCTCCAGCACCTCGTCTAGATATCGGATCTCTCTGGCCACGTCATTATCCAGAGATTCGTGGTGATCAGCAAGGAGGCCATTGTGGGGGGTTGAGTAGAAAGGGGAGGGGTGGTCCATGGAATGTGGAGTCGAGGTGATTCCGGTAACACTCTTACATTCTGCAACAGAGACCTCAATTTCCATGTTCTTGTGATCTGGGGGAAGAGAGCTGGTGATAGATTCCAGGGCTTTGGCACTACAGTTGTCTGTCTCGTGTTTTAGCCGGGTATCATCCTCAGAAAGCTCGGGAGGCTTCTGGAATAAAGAGAAAACAGAAATCAGAGTTAGCGACGTCATTGCTTATGGATGTGAACCTCAGAGGAGCTGATAATTAACTGGAAGGAAAACTGAACAACAATGGCAGAATCTTTTGAATAAAGGTTTCTCTTCTAAAAAGGCCTTCATATATTCATTTTGTTACCGTAACAAGTACCTAAACTTTCTTAATTTTACAGATTCCATTTTGCTTACCTGGTGTCCATAAAATTTTCATTAAATGCTAGTTCCATTTTTACATTTAAAAGTAAATTGGGATTTGGATCATCTGATGACATTGCTCAAATAATTTCTCAAGTGGAAGAGATGAAGTATCAATTGTACCACAACTTTTCAAAATATTTCATGGCAGATTTTCTGCAGAAATGTTAAAGAACTATTTGTAATGTCCCCAGCTATAAAAAAGAAGGCCCTTTTGCAGGAACCAATCTTGAAAACATGATTCTCTGCCAGATGTAATGCAATTATTCTGTAGACAGGAAACTTTTAGGAAAATTTTTCCAAAATAAAATACTGGAAAACAGTAAATCTCTTCAATGGCCCCTTGAGAGCTACCGTATCCCACTGCATGGCTGAAATTGACCATGTGCATTATAAACGCAGAACCAAAGCCACTGACTCACACAGTTCTGTTCCCTGGAACAACATCAAAACAATGCTCCTTAGTTAAGGAGTGAATGTTGCTTTGAAAGGCTAGACCACAATACCTCCCATCTAGTTCCTAAAATGCTTTATATGTGACAGCTCCAATTTTGTGATTAAATAAGAAAACTGTATCTTTTTTAATGTTTTTAAATGCATCATATTTTTCATTAGTTATCTATTGCATGTCAGTTTATTTGGCATTAGTTAAGATTAATTTTCAAACTGTAGGATTGTATTTTTTCATACCAAAGGTCTCTGGTTTATCTCAGAAAATTCAGCGGTAAGTTGTGAGCTTAATTTGAATTCCCTCAAGTATTTCACTAATACTTTTGTCAGCTCTGTTTCACGTCTTAGGTCTAGAGGGTACCTGCTATTATGGATATAATACAGTGCAAATTGCAGTATTATATAATTTTTTATTTAAACATTATTAAAGACTTAGAACATACTATTAAAACACCACCTAGGATAATCGTCAGTGGATTAACTTCAGAATTCTTTCAAGAAAAGTGACAATTATGGATTTGCTCATAATATCTAGAAAAACATGGAAGCTCACGCGATATGCTCTGCACTGCTGTCAGAATGTTGAGAAACTCTCACCGGTCAACCATGAACTGGAAGGTTATCCACAAACTGAGGAGGGCTTCCTTCACTGTTTCCCACCTTCTTCTTTACAGTTAATCAATCAAATAATATGTATTCCTTCTTCAATAATAGACAATAATAATAAATATTCCTTCTTTGTCAAAACCTTCTGGTCTCAAAGGACCTTCCACTCTTGATCTGGTCTTTGTCAAAGTCTGATACTTAAGATTTATAATCTCTACTACCACACAATTGCACTCATCTCACATGCTAGTAAAGTAATGCTCAAAATTCTCCAAGCCAGGCTTCAGCAATATGTGAACTGTGAACTTCCTGATGTTCAAGCTGGTTTTAGAAAAGGCAGAGGAACCAGAGATCAAATTGCCAACATCCGCTGGATCATCGAAAAAGCAAGAGAGTTCCAGAAAAACATCTATTTCTGCTTTATTGACTATGCCAAAGCCTTTGACTGTGTGGATCACAATAAACTGTGGAAAATTCTGAAAGAGATGGGAATACCAGACCACCTGATCTGCCTCTTGAGAAATCTGTATGCAGATCAGGAAGCAACAGTTAGAACTGGACATGGAACAACAGACTGGTTCCAAATAGGAAAAGGAGTTCGTCAAGGCTGTATATTGTCACCCTGTTTATTTAACTTATATGCAGAGTACATCATGAGAAACGCTGGACTGGAAGAAACACAAGCTGGAATCAAGATTGCCGGGAGAAATATCAATCACCTCAGATATGCAGATGACACCACCCTTATGGCAGAAAGTGAAGAGGAACTCAAAAGCCTCTTGATGAAAGTGAAAGAGGAAGAGTGAAAAAGTTGGCTTAAAGCTCAACATTCAGAAAACAAAGATCATGGCATCCGGTCCCATCACTTCATGGGAAATAGATGGGGAAACAGTGGCTGACTTTATTTCTCTGGGCTCCAAAATCACTACAGATGGTGACTGCAGCCATGAAATTAAAAGATGCTTACTCCTTGGAAGCAAAGTTATGACCAACCTAGATAGCATATTCAAAAGCAGAGACATTGCTTTGCCAACAAAGGTCCGTCTAGTCAAGGCTATGGTTTTTCCAGTGGCCATGTATGGATGTGAGAGTTGGACTGTGAAGAAGGCTGAGTGCCAAAGAATTGATGCTTTTGAACTGTGGTGTTGGAGAAGACTCTTGAGAGTCCCTTGGACTGCAAGGAGATCCAACCAGTCCATTCTGAAGGAGATCAGCCCTGGGATTTCTTTGGAAGGAATGATGCTAAAGCTGAAACTCCAGTACTTTGGCCACCTCATGCAAAGAGTTGACTTATTGGAAAAGACTCTGATGCTGGGAGGGATTGGGGACAAGAGGAGAAGGGGACAACAGAGGATGAGATGGCTGGATGGCATCACTGACTTGATGGACGTGAGTCTTAGTGAACTCCGGGAGTTGGTGATGGACAGGGAGGCCTGGTGTGCTGTGATTCATGGGGTCGCAAAGAGTCGGACATGACTGAGCGACTGATCTGATCTGATCTTTATTTTATTTGGGACCACCGTTAACTAGTGGCTCTTTTATCTTAGCTCACTCACTCAGTCCTATCTGATTCTTTGTGACCCCATGGACTATAGCCCAGCAGGTTCCTCTGTCCATGAGATTCTCCAAGGCAAGAATACTGTAGTGGGTTGCCATTTCCTTCTACAGGAGATCATCCCAATCCAGAGATCAAACCTGTATCTCCTGTGTCTCCTGCATTAGCAGGCAGATGCTTTACCACTGAGCCACACTTTAGAATGAACTAAAAAGACATGACAAAGACAACTGCTACTGTCCTTTAAAGAACATTAATTAAACATTCTTCTGTTAAAGTGATTGTCAGTAACTTCTACGTCATTTAAGAATTACAGGAAATTTGAATGCGTGAAACTTATTGGCTGCCATTCAAACGTCAGGAAAACCTAGGTCAAAATTAGCCTGCTCCGTGGAAAGCTGAGCAACAAAAAGAGACACAGTACTGCTATGGTAAAAATCAGACTGCCATGACGCTCCCACCTGCGGCTTCATTTGGCCAACGATTCACTAATATTTTCATGGGAGTAAGTAGAGCTTTCCTTCTATCCCTTTGGCTTTGGGGAGGGAAAATAGGTAGGAAAATAATAGGAAGCTGCTGGGACTGAAATATGGTGAAAAATATTGCTCTACTGAAACAGAAAACACTTTACAATAGTTGACATGACAAGAAAAAGGGCACTGTGACATTGAAAGAAGCAGAAAGGCATGTAATTAATTCTATAGTTCAGTTAGTCATGGATTCATTCATTTAAAATGCAGGAGGCTTATTCTTTAGGGCCATGATGAAATTAGCAGCAACAATAAGTTCCAGGAGACAACACCCTTTTCTTAACAAAAACTGGATTTCCCATACTTCCTAGGAAGTCATAAATCTATTTTGGGGTTTACTTAGTCTGGTCAGGTGAAGTGAAACACTTGCCTGTATTAACCTCTTGTTGCTGATCACAGAGATTGGAGTAACTAAGCCTGTCCCCACAGCATCCCCAGGAACACTCCGTCAGCATCATCCCCTTCTCCTGGGTGCTTCATGGTTTTCACGTTGGATCATGAAGGAGCAGATGCTCTACAGCTTTTTTTTTTTTTTTTTTATAAAGAACTTTAAAAACTCTATCCTTTTTCCAAGGATATATTCTGAACTAGCAACAACTGTCCCAATTCAAAAGTTTAAATATCTTGAGAACATCATTTGACAGTACATTTTTGCAATATTAAAAACAAAACAAAACAGCTTTAGCCTTGACTTGGAAATAATGAGTCTCACCAGTTATATCTGAGATGTGGCAAACATTTTAAAAATGCTAATTACAGGCAAATTTGGAGTCTCAGTGTAATCTGAGGTGACTGCTTTCCAATACTGTCCACAAAAATCTAGACACTGTGGAGTGTAAACAGGAAAGAGGCTCTCCTTCCTGTTAGTTACACGAGGCCTCAGCTCCTTTCCACAAATTCAGAAAATTCTTCCTGAGACTTGATTCTATCTACCTCAGGGAGCAGAGTTCTAAACCCTAATCAGGGCAGAAGTCCTTAAAGAGATAAACAACTCTGCATTGCTGGCTTACAATTCTGCCTCAGAGTTCCTGAGTTTTTGTAAAGTTAGGGAACAATTATAACCAAAGAGCAAATTCCTGAGTTTTTGTAAAGTTAGGGAACAATTATAACCAAAGAGCAAATTCCTGAGTTCTGTCTCAGCAGGCAGAATTTACCTTTGTGCTGGATGGCCTGATGTGATCAAAGCCACCACGTCATTATACCAGGTGAGTGGAAGTGGCCTAGGAACCCCTCTGTGCAAGGATCTGGCAGGAGTCTGGGTTTGATGTCATTGCTGCTGCCGCTGCTGCTAAGCCACTTCAGTCGTGTCCGACTCTGTGCGACCCCATAGACGGCAGCCCACCAGGCTTCCCCCGTCCCTGGGATTCTCCAGGCAAGAACACTGGAGTGGGTTGATGCAATTAAACGATGTCATATTTAAACCAATAAATACTCACTGCTCCCTTTGAAGATAAGACCAGAATTTTCTCCATGCTTCAGATAAGGTTAGCCTGACTCCAAATTCAGATAAAATGAACATTCATTAAATGGACTGTTAAGCTTTTCTGAAATAGACTACGCATGTGTACCTGTGTGCTCAGTCACTCAGTTCTGACTCTTTTCGACCCCCATGGACTATAGCTTGCCAGGCTCCTCTGTCCATGGGATTCCTCAGGCAAGAATACTGGAGTGGGTTGCCATTTCTCCTCAGGGGATCTTCCCAACCCAAGGATCGAATTTCCCCAGGTGGAGGGGGACCGCCATCTCTAGGTGGAGACCTAACAATCTGGCATGTAATATCTGCCTGCCCTGCTGGCCTCCTGGTTTCCCAGAATAGCTAACAGCTGGTCAGGATGTCTACAATTTACTTTAAAATACTCAGGCAGACACAATATAATATAGCTGTGTGTGTGTTTTTCTGAAGTTAGCTTAAATTACATTCCAGGAGCAGACACCCTAATCTGGAACACATACGCCAAGAATGGTCAGCCAGGATCTAATCAGAAATCCCACGTTCCATAGGCACCTGCTCTCCTCCAGGAGTTTAGCGCTCTTTAACTCCCAAGGGCCCCTGCTGCTAAGTCATTTCAGTTGTGTTTAACTGTGTGTGACCCCACTGGAGAAGGCACTGGCACCCCACTCCAGTACTCTTGCCTGGAAAATCCCATGGACGGAGGGGCCTGGTAGGCTGCAGTCCATGGGGTCTCGAAAAGTCGGTCACGACTGAGCGGCTTCACTTTCACTTTTCACTTTCATGCATTGGAGAAGGAAATGGTAACCCACTCCAGTGTTCTTGCCTGGAGAATCCCAGGGACAGGGGAACCTGGTGGGCTGCCGTCTCTGGGGTCGCACAGAGTTGGATATGACTGAAGCGACCTAGCAGCAGCAGAAGACCCCATAGACGGCAGCCCACCAGGCTCCCCCGTCCCTGGGATTCTCCAGGCAAGAACACCGGAGTGGGTTGCCATTTCCTTCTCCAATGCATGAAAGTGAAAAGTGAAAGTGAAGCCGCTCAGTCGTGACCGACTTTTCGAGACCCCATGGACTGCAGCCTACCAGGCCCCTCCGTCCATGGGATTTTCCAGGCAAGAGTACTGGAGTGGGGTGCCAGTGCCTTCTCTGAAGGGCCCCTGAGGCTTGTGCTAATTGGCATAATTAAGGGGAAAATAAAAGGTTTAGATCAAGTGTACTATATATCCTTCTACTTCTCTGTATATTCATCCTATTAATTTTTGAGAGTTTGATATTGAAACTCCCAACTAATTTCCAGGTGGTGCTAGTGGTAAAGAACCCATCTGCCAATGCAGGAGACATAAGAGATGTAGGTTCCAAGATCCCCTGGAGGAGGGCGTGGCGACCCACTCCAGTGTCTTGCCTGGAGAATCCCGTGGACAGAAGAGCCTGGCGGGCTATAGTCCAGAGGGTAGCACACGACTGAAGCAACAATGCACGCGTGCACATAGTGGAACTATATGTAACCTTGTTCTGTATTTTCTAAGTCTCATATAAATGTGTTATCATACTTTCAAAATTTTAAAAAGTAAAAATTAAAAAAAAAAAAAAGAGGTTTAGAGAGATTGTCCCAGGATCCCCTGGCTAATAAATGGCACAGCCAGGACCTGAAGGAAGGTCAGTTCTTCTGAATTCTATCCCAGTACCTCAAAAGGTATTCTCCATGACTGGAAGCTTCCAAAATGACAAGGGAAGTCTTATGAAGGTGTATGGATCTGAAGATCATTTGCGTGGATTTCGGGCTGATGGTTTGCACACTTGAATCTCTAGAAGTCACAGTATACAACTTGGCTTCACCAGTCGAGGACCCCTTTCAAAACCAACCAGATGCCCTGGAGACCTAGTTTCAGTTCCTGTCTTCTGCTCTACCTGCAGGATAGAGTTGGGGATGCGGACCTCCTGCTCAGTCTGCGGATCTGGCCTCTGAGGCGAGTCCTCTGCTTCCTCTGATGCCATCCAGAGGCAAAATTTGAAATCCCACATCCCAGTCATGGCAGTGGACAAGGCTGCGACTTCTCCCCAGCACCAGTTAGCAGCACAGGTGAGGTGCTAGGAGCCATTTGATTTGCACAGAGGATACATCAGGACCCTGCGGCCTGCTCAGTTAGGCCACAGATGACTGTGTGCTCTTTCTTCCCAGGACACCTGGGCCTGTGGCTGGGGGCATCAGGCACGGAGAAACTTGTGAAGGCAATGCATTTTCCTTAACAGATCTGGCTGGGCCCAGGGGGATGCCAGAAAGGTGTCCTTTGCTACAAGGTCAAGTGAGAAGTAGATGCTTCTACTCACGTCCCAAGTCTGTTGTGCTTGTCACTTCTCTACCTCCCTACCCTACTCTTGAGCTTCCCTGGTGGCTCAGATGGTAAAGAACCCCCCTGCAATGCAGAAGACCTGGGTTCGATCCCTGGGTTGGGAAGATCCCCTGGAGAAGGGAGTGGCAACCCACTCTAATATTCTTGCCTAGAGAATCCCATGGACAGAGAATGCTATGGACAGAGGAGCCTGGCAGGCTACGGTCCATGGGGTCGCAAAGAGTTGGACACGACTGAGCAACTAACGCAACACTCTACTGTTAACGATGTCTGTCACCAGCTTCCCAGGCTCCTAGCCTAAATGCACTGTGTGACCCAAATTCATTCAAACGTCAGCCGCCTGCTGCACAAGCAGGGTTCTCTGCTCTGAATAACCCAGATTACTTCCTACTAAAGCCACGATATTTAAATTAGAAACACATTTCCCCAGGTAATAAGTGACCTGATCCTTTAATCTAGTTATTTTAAAGTTCCACCAAAAGTATGAACTCGTTCTTGGCCTAGGAAGAGGGGCACGGTACGAAGAAAAACTTCCTCATGGCTGTGAAACCAGAGGGCATCTGTTTCCCTTTCTTGTCCTGCCTCTCTTTCCTAAGTCGAGTTTTTAAGACACAGGGCACAACTGCTGTGTTCCATAGGCCATGAGTGGCTGTCGTTAATGGTTTATTCAGGACTCTATTTTCTGGCCAAAGTTTCCATCAGGACGGCAAATGGGAGGAGAGGGTGCGACCTGGCAGGGGGATATGCCCAGACACTGGGAAGATGTCCACCCGGGGCTGCTGAGGTTCATCAGCCTTGGAGGCATGGGGTGGAGCACCAGTCGGGAGGTCTGGGGGAGACAGACTGAAGCCCGAGGGAACCCAAGGAGCGTGGAAGGGGAGCACAGAGGCTGAAGAGGTAACAGTGGATCTCTGCGGCACATCCTGAGAAATTGTAGAGTGACAAGCCCTGTGCCGGGGCCTTGGGAGGACCCTAGGGCTCTGGAGTGCACCTCACGCTGCAGCAGGGAGCTTACGGCCTTGCAGAGACAGAGAGAGGACAGATTCACATAAAGACAGCAGAGACAACAAGTGGAGAGAGTGCTACAACAGTAACTAGAAGGAAACCGCCTGGTCTGTTCAAGGTGGCAGATGGGGCAGGCTGAGAAGAACGGATGAAGGAAGCTGGGAGCACCAGGGTTCCTCAGTAGCTGGCCTGCACCTCCTCTTCCACCCCCACCCCTACTAGAGAAGCCGCTGGGACTCTGAGTGGCCCCTTCCACCCACCCCTGTGAAGGTACAGAGAGTGGGAATGTCTGAGGATGGCTTGCTTCCTGGGTTGGGCTCCAGGCTTCTGGGCCAGGAAGTGGAGGGGCGCGACCCCGGAGTTAACCTGGACCGCATTCCAGTCCCAGGCAGAACTTCCTCTCCCCCCACCCCACCCCAGCAGAGCGTCTTCCGGCCTGTAACACCAAAGGCCGGTGTTGACCGTGGGAAGCCAGGAGGCGGGCCACTCCCCAAGGAGTCCAGAGACCCAGCTCCTGGCTGACAAGAGGCAGATCTAAGACCCCCAGCATTCCAGGGTACTTACAGCTAAATTTAGACTGGATGGGCTCAGGGATAATGACATGACCCCTAATAGAGAGGGCTAACACTAACTCTGCCTCTAGGGTTTTCTCCCCCCATCCCACCCTCCTCCACTGACCTCCTGCCATGAAGCCATTATGGCTAAATGTAACTCTGACAGTCCTAAAAAGAACTTTCTGTTCCTACAGGCTCAGCTTTTCTTTCTGAGAGCTTCTATGGTCTTGGTCAACTTAGCAATCACCCTCCTGCTATTCTCTCTGGCTCAGGTCTCAGGTCCAGGCTTGCAGATGACGGCATGAAAACACTTCTGGAACCCCCTTCCATTGGAAACAAGGCTGGGCGATGTCTTGACTCGATGGCAATCCTGATAAAGAAGTGGTCCCTTTGTAGTGTAAGGGGAATCTCCCCACGACTGCAGCCTGCCCTATTAATAGCATCCCCTTCACCCTGCTAAAAAGTCAGTGGCTCAGATGTCAGGCTGCACATCTGGAAGATGTTAAGGTGTGGTTTGATGAACACATTTACAGCTTGGGCTCTCTCTGAAAGAAACGAAAAAGTTTATGTGTGATGGGGGTGTGATGGGAGGAGGTGAGGAAAGAAGCTGTTGCCTCTTCTGCAGCAGCTAGTGAAAGGTTTATTTTCTTCAGTCACTTGGAGACCCATTCCCTACCAAAGGGATTGAGAAACACTGGGAAATTTCCCCTGAATGAGGCGAGATGACTTATTTCATCTCCAAGAAAGGCAAGTTTTGCTTCTTCCTTGATGGGATACACTCCAAGCTCTTTATCAAGGAGTCCTCAGATGCTCTTCCCACAGAAGACCCTTTTCACTATGAAGCTATCTCATAGAACAGTCCTCCACCTCCAGAATAAACCAAGGTCAAGGCCACAGAGGGAACTCTGGCTCCTGCAGCCTGAAATTTCTAGGGTAACTGATTCTGCTGAAAGCAAGTCCCTGGCTTCAGTCCTGTATAACTTAGCTGTGTCCTTCTTAGTTTTAAAATAGTTCAGGATCTTGGATTCAGGCCTGGCCAACCAGTAATGGCAGACAGCAAAAGCTGGGCTCCACCGTGGACCCGGCAAAAAATCCACAGTGTGAACGCAAAGCCAGGAGCAAACGGTGCCAGAGGCTTTTGAGATTAACTCTTTGTCCACAGATGAGTCCTGTACTTAGGAAGAGAGCTGATGCAGTTTTCTTCCCATAGCCCTGGGTCCCAAGCATATGGGGATACATGTTCCCCCGCAAAGCCTCAAGTCACTCTATGAATGTGCCACATTCTGCAATGGGGGCTTGTAGATTAAATAACAAGATAAACAGTCACCAGGACTGGTGGGCCACTTGGTTCTGATGTGGAAAAGGGGACACACACACACACACACACACTCAGGCATGCACAGGCACACACTCATGCACCATCTTCAAAGCATTATCTGGCAAAGAGGAGGTGTGTGCCTTTGCCCGCGCTGTATGTGTGGTGCGGAGCTCCTGCTCTGCCGGTTAGCATGAAAGCTGGGAGTCTGACAAGATTAGTAAGAAAAGAAGCAAGTCTCCTGTCCAATCCCGGCTGCCCACTCTCTCTCCAGCAGGAAAGGCGTCCACAGCACAGCACCGCAGTCCCTGCCCTGAGTGCCTCCTCCATAAAGACTCTGGCCTCATGAGGGAACCCTCTCCTTGCAGATCAGAAAGCAAAGGACAGTAAGTTAGGTCAGCAGACTCGGCTTACCCTGCCCAGAGTGCCCGCTTCACACGTCCCCGCTCAGAACTGCCTCTTTTTCCAGGCAGTTTCCTGCGCCCTGGCTCAAGCTGGACAAATTCCTTCTGAGTCTCCTGACAGAAGACTGTGAGGTCACGGCTGGCCCTCCCTCCGCTCCCTCAAAGGCCATTCACACAAAGAAGGACTTTAACCCCCTTCAAAGAGGCCCGGCCCCTCCCTAGCTGGCCCGAGCCTGGAGGGCAGCAGCCAGTCAGCCAGAGGCCGCGCTCGTCCACTCCCTGCGTCTGGGGCTGAGTGGGAAGGTGGGAGGCTAGTGATGCTCAAAGGAACCAGTTAGGGCTGTCTTCTTGGAAAGTTAGAGATGGGCCTTGGGCAGGCAGGGAATGAGTATCTCAGTGATGTTAAAGGCAGCCAAGCCAAAAAACAAAAAAACAAAAAAACTCACAGATCCTGAAGATCCAGGTAAACAGACTGCATCCAGTTAGAGGAACTTCTTAGGACAGCTTACGTATGTGTGTTTGAGAAGGAAATGGCAACCCACTCCAATATTCCTGCCTGGGAAATTCCATGGATGGAACCTCGTAAGCTACAGTCCATGGGGTCACAAAGAGTTGGATGACTGAGCAACTTCGCTTTAGGGTTCATATATGTGTGTATAAAACAATAAATGCTCACTGTAGAAAATTTGAAAAATAAAAGTCATTCATCTTCCCTCCACTCAGAGGAAGGGAGCTAATCATGCAGTCTCCTTTTAGAAATAGGTATTTCATAGAGTTGAGACCACACTACAGGCAATCTTGTAGCCAAATTTTTTTTTCACTTCACATTATCTCACAAGCACTTTCTATGTCCTTTAAGGATCAGGGTCTGATATATTTTCAGTGGTTACATTATATCCCATGTTGAAATGGGACAGAATTTGAAGACAGGGATGAGTGCTAAATTCATGGGATGTCTGGGGGGAGTGGTTTCCCCTTTCTCAGGGCTAACTAGTATCTTCTGCCACGAAGAAAAAAAGAAAAGATCCACGTGTGCCTTGGGGAGACACAACTGCCTCACCTACATCCCTCGCTCTTTCACCAGAGAAGCAGACCCTTACCACCACACACTCAGGCTCATGCTTCATTAATGACTGGTTCCCAGCACTGCCTCGGGGTAGACAAGTTTCCACTCACCTGGTCACCCAGAACCCTGGGTTAACCTGGGAAGTCTGGGGCATAATTTAGGGTTCTGGCTGACTGGAAAGTCAATCAGAATTCCAGGGCTATCAGGGCCATGCAGAATTCATTTTCTTCAGTTAAGATTTTAGAAGAGACAAAGAGCACAGAGATTCACAGTGAACTAAATAGAAAGAGGAGGACAGATATCAAGTATAGTCCTGTGGGGCCATCTATTTTGGGTCAGTTTGGGAGCAGTCACCCTGGTGAAGCAGCGAACGGTCAGCATCGCAGATCCCTGCGACTCTCCCGGGAACACAAGTCTGGGACGGAATCACCAGCGTGGATGAAGCCCGGGCAGTCTCTTTTGACAAGGAAGCTAAAGTGAAGTCGCTCAGTCGTGTCCGACTTTTTGCAACCCCATGGACTGTAGCCTATCAGGCTTCTCCGTCCATGGGATTTTCCAGGCAAGAATACTGGAGTGGGCTGCCATTTCCTTCTCCAGGGGATTTTCCTGACCCAGGGAACGAACCCGGGTCTCCCGCATTGTGGGCAGACCCTCTGAGCCACCAGGGAAGCTTAATGTTTAGTGTACTTTAACTGTTTACAACATCCACATGACATTTTTAATGAGCTGAATTTTATTTAGAAATATCCGGGAGTTTCTTGGTGACTGGGTGATACCCAAGTCTCCAGGGAGTGCTATGCTATGGAAACTCTGATGTTAGGCTGCCCTGCCCTTTGGAATAACTGAATGTTCTACTGTAGGGCCAAATGCATTTCAAGATGCTACTTAGGGTCTAAAGTAAAACGTGGAGAGGACATCCCATACCTAGAGTGCCACTGCTCTGCTCGGGAATGAGAGAGCAAGGCACGGGCCTCTGTGAAGAGGTGATTCCGAGCCAAGAGGCAGGAGTGGTACCCAGGACCCACTACATACTCATACCTGCCCCAGTGTACCCACGAGGTGTGTAAAAAATTGTTTTAAATCTTCCCTGTTGGCAAAAGAGGAAATCACATGTGCTCTTGCAGCCTCAAGAGCAAGTGGGCTTCAGCGGTTGTGATGTGCAGGCTTGGTTGCTCCAGGGCATGTGGAATCTTCCTGGACCAGGGATTAAACCCATATCCCCTGCACTGGCAGGCGGATTCTCAACCATTGTACCACCACGGAGTACCGCGTGTGCTCTTAAAGTGCTAGTACCTAAGTTACAGATACATTCTTGACTGGAGTCTGAGATGTCATGGTTTATCACACAAACACACAGATATACATGCACATTGTCATGAGTTGAATTGGGTTCCCTCAAACCAAACTTCGTAAGTTGAAGTCTTAACATGCAGGACCTCAAAATGTGACCTTATTTGGAGATAAACGTCTTTACAGAGATCATCAACTCAAGTGATGTCATTCAGGTGGGCCTTAATCCAGTGTGACTAGTGTCCTTATAAAAAGAGGAGCTTTAGACACAGAGGCACACCCAAGAAAGAATATGAAGCGGCCAGGAGAGAAGACAGGGGTCTGTCAACCAACAAGAGGGGTTTGAATAAGCCTTGCCTGTGGCTCTCGAAGAAGCCACCTCCGCTGACACCTTGGTTTGACATGTCTTGTCTCCAAACTGTGCAACAATAAATTTCTGTTGCTTCAGCTGCCCACTTCATGGTCTGCTGTCACAACAGGTCCAGCAAAGCAATACCCGTGCTCACACGTATGTGCACCTGTGCACACACATACGCACATGCATCACTCATATTTGTACACACCACATACCCCTCCCTCTGGCTGCAAAAATATGGTGAAATTAGGAAAAATGCTCTGTTGCAAGATGCTCCAGAAAAAATGGTTTGTTCTCAGAGGCAAAGGGAGAAATGAAGTCGGCAAGCTAGATGGAGACCACAAAAGTACAAACGCAGTCACCTGAGTTGTTGGCAGGGGATGATTCAAGAGGCAGCGAGGTGGGCGGGGGAGGGTCATCTCCCGATGGGAAGGGACAGAGCAGAATCCAGCAGTATCTACACTTCGAGGCTACATGTCCATCCTCCTCCCTCGCATCACAGACTTCACGTTTGGGGGTGGTTTTCTGAGTTTATGAAAACAAACTGTGCACCGCCAGTTTAATTCTCCAGCTGCTGTAGCCTGATCTGTTTTAGTCTCTGAGGTGCCCTGCACTGGGAGCAAGGAATCGCTTTGGAAACTTGGTCCTGCTTGGCTGGGAAGGTCATCAATCTACTGCGATCGTCACCCAGCGAAGGTCTACCGCCCGCCTCCTGGGGGCCGCCCTGGGTCACACATGCTCACATAATTTCTCTCTACCCTCCTTTGACCAGCTGCAAGGTGGAGATCCTCACCCATTCCACCAAGGGGCGGGCCTCAGCCTCAGGAGCCACGCCCCCCCCCAGGGTCACACAGCTGGTTGGGAACAGAGATCTGGCTGGAATCCACAAATCCCACCCATGAGGCAGGGCTCTGTCCCCTGGAAGGCACCCGTGGCAGTTCAGGATGGAGCAGACTCAGCAAGTACGCTAAGAATCAAAGGGGAAGAATTAAAAAGCGAATTGCTGGCAATAACAGACTGCCTTTGAAACCACGTGCCTGCTTCTCCATGACCCTAGGAAGACCAGGCTTTTCTTCTGGGTCTGTTTTCTGCTCTGTAAAATAAAGGAGCCAAGCTAGATGAACCCCTCCAACTGCATCTCCTTTCTGCCCCTAACCTCTCTTGTTCTGTGATACTGGCATGGCCCCTGGACAGAGATGAAGCCCAGGATCGTTCTGAGCCTGGTGACCATGTGGGCAGAGTCAAGACAAAGCCAGATAGCAGATGGGGGCAGCTGCTTCCTTTGAAACTGCTCGAAACCTTTGCCAAGAGATTTCAAGGATTCCGGGAAGGAACTCCGCTCTGTCTCTGACATTCCCCTGGTCAGAACTTTATCTCTTTAGTTGATGGAGTTTATTCTGCTAAATAGAGCCATCCCATTTATGTACCTTCAGTGTGATAGAATGTTCCAAATGGACTTGCTGAGATGCAGCAGACAATGGAGGGAGAGGCTGGCTTCAAATGGTCCTACCCAGCCTGCTGCCTGGAACTGTAAAATAGGGAGGGATGAGGTCAGCATGGGGTAGGCACCCTCTTCACGGTGCAGAGAAGATGGAAGTTGGCAGCTTTTCAAATTGCTCCGAGACCTAATTCAAGCAACACGCTGAAGGAAGCTTGGGTCTCAGCTTCCTCAGATGTCAGCTGGGGCATCTCCACATGTCCTTTCTAAATGGCCATGGCCACCTCCTCCTTTCTGGGCTGCTGCCCTCCCCCACTTCAGGGGGGTGCCTCCTTCCAGTCCCACCTCCAAAAGGTGCCACATCTCAGCATGGAGCCAAGGGGTTTAGAGGAATTTGCACTTAGACATAAATTTGATGGGAATACTTACAATTTAAAATAGGAGCTTGTTTACCCAGAAGAATCTCTAATTGGCTTGAAGTGTAGGGAACTAAGGGGCTTCCCAGGAGGCCCTGCTAAAAGAATCCACCTGCCAATGCAGGAGATGCGGGTTCTAGCCTGGCCCTGGGTTGGGAAGATTCCCCTGGAGGAGGAAATGGCAATCCACTCCAGTATTCTTGTCTGGGAAATCCCATGGACAGAGGAGCTAGCTGGTGGGCTACAGTTGATGGGGGTCGCAGAGTCAGAGACGAACTTAGCTATTAAAAAACAACAACAAATGCAGGTTCATTCCTGGGTTGGGAAGACCCCCTGGAGGAGGAAATGGCAATCCACTCCAGCATACTTGCCGGGATAATCCCACGGACAGAAGAGCCTGGCTGGTTACAGTCCAAAGGGTCGTAGAGTTGGACACAACTGAGCAACTGAGCACAGGCACACGGGAAGCTAACATAACCAGACCTTAATTTATCGAGAGAAAAGGGGTGATACGGGAACAGAACAGTAACTTCCCTTAAAAGGCTGCAGGAAATCTAGACTCAGTGGCACCTCCTCAGTGTTCAGGACCCTGAAAGCCACAGAGCAGGGGGTGTGGGAGAACACACGAGAATGTACAGACCATCCAGCTATGTTATGTACCATGATCGCATTTATTCCTGGAAGAAATATTAGTCTACAGAAAAAGGAATCGCTCACCGACTTCCATGCCCTTCGACTTTCCACTGCACCCTCTAACCTGCCTCCAATACAGATCAAAAAGAAGGCTTTCGAATGGAGGAGAATCTGGAATCGAAATATATGGTATGCTTCATTCCACAACCAGAGGAAGCTAGTGGTGACCATGTATGGGAAAGGGGCTGAAAAGTCTAGAAGGCCAATACAGTACCCCTAAGCTGGGAACCTCATTTCTGCCCTGAGTCTGTTTTGGGTCCCTCCATCAAGGATCATAGATTCAAAAGGTCCCTCTGTTAGCTCCTTCAGACACTGTACCCTTATCTCCTGCAGGAATATTGGTGCCATTATGGTGCATCTTGGAGAGCAAAGCTTTAGGAGAAATGTATCAACTGCAATTTTGTCTAGAAAAGTAAAAACCTGCTGGCAGTGAAAATGTGTGGTCATTAAAATCAGCACCTGAAAACTGCAATTTGCTGAACTGATGGAATGCTGGTCAAACTTTAGAAAGGATAGTTCCAAAAGTGCCTGGCAACCTGGAATGACGCTATATTAATATATTGTGTAGAGAGGGGTACAAAGTTCTGGTTAAGAATGGGCTTTGGTATCTAACATGCCTGGGCCTCTCTCTGTAAAAAAGGATACAAAACTACTGCTACCTTAGGGAGTGGACATGAAGTACGATGACCGCTAGGGGGTTTGTCCTACAATAAAAGGACTCAGTGAATGGTGGCTAAAATAGAAATAAACTGAGAAAATAGTTACAACATGTCACAAGAGTTCAATATTCATGATTTATAAAGAATCTGCACAAACCATAGGTAAAAGACTAACAACCCAAGCACAAAAAATGGACAAAAGACATGGAAAATAGCTGACACACAAAAAATATATACATTATTCTTAGAAAAAGATTCCTAATCCCACTCATATAAAAGAAAAGCTAAACTATGAGATAAATTTTTCACCAAGAAAATTAGTTACGAAGATCATGGCATCCGGTCCCATTACTTCATGGGAAATAGATGGGGAAACAGTGGAAACAGTGTCAGACTTTATTTTTCTGGGCTCCAAAATCACTACAGATGGTGACTGCAGCCATGAAATTAAAAGACGCTTACTCCTTGGAAGCAAAGTTATGACCAACCTAGATAGCATATTCAAAATCAGAGACATTACTTTGCCAACAAAGGTTCGTCTAGTCAAGGCTATGGTTTTTCCTGTGGTCATGTATGGATGTGAGAGTTGGACTGTGAAGAAGGCTGAGCGCTGAAGAATTGATGCTTTTGAACTGTGGTGTTGGAGAAGACTCTTGAGAGTCCCTTGGACTGCAAGGAGATCCAACTGGTCCAATCTGAAGGAGATTAGCCCTGGGATTTCTTTGGAAGGAATGATGCTAAAGCTGAAACTCCAGTACTTTGGCCACCTCATGCGAGGAGTTGACTCATTGGAAAAGACTCTGATGCTGGGAGGGATTGGGGGCAAGAGGAGAAGGGGACGACAGAGGATGAGATGGCTGAATGGCATCACTGACTCGATGGACGTGAGTCTGAGTGAACTCCGGGAGTTGGTGATGGACAGGGAGGCCTGGTGTGCTGCGATTCATGGGGTCGCAAAGAGTCGGACACGACTGAGCGACTGATCTGATCTGATCTGAAGGGAGGAAAAAGGTACCCTCGTCCAATCCCATGAAGTTGAACGGCAATTTGGCATATGCATCCAGCTTTAAAATATGCAATGTTCTTCACCCAGTAATTCTACTTTCAAGAATTTATACTCAGGTATAGTGGCATGTGTATAAAATGACCTCTATCCAAAGATCTTCAATGCAACACTTCTTGCAATAATCAGTTCAGTTCAGTTCAGTTGCTCAGTCGTGTCTGACTCTTTGCGACCCCATGAATCGCAGCATGCCAGGCCTCCCTGTCCATCACCAACTCCCAGAGTTCACCCAAACTCACATCCATCAAGTCAGTGATGCCATCCAGCCATCTCATCCTCTGTCGTCCCCTTCTCCTCCTGCTCCCAAGCCCTCCCAGCATCAGAGTCTTTTCCAATGAGTCAACTCTTCGCATGAGGTGGCCAAATAAAAGACTACAAGTTAGAGGCCTGGACTATTCATAAAATGGAATATTATATGCAACCTTTAAGAGTACAGCTCCCAGCTCTCTGAGAATTGGTATCAAACAATTTCAAAGATCTACTGTTAAGTGGCAAGTGGTACAGGACAGTGTATATGCCAGGCTACTTTAGTTGTTAACAAAAAATGAAGGTGAATATATAATCTTATACATATTTGTATTAGTTTCTAGGTGTATATAATGTGTATGTAATAGATGTGTGTATGTGTGTTAGTCACTCATCGGTGTCCAACTCTTTGCAATCCCATGGACTGTAGCCCACCAGGCTCCTCTATGCATGGAATTCTCTAGGCAAGAATACTGGAGTGGGTTGCTATTCCCTTCTCCAGGGCTGCTGCTGCTGCTGCTAAGTCGATTCAGTTGTGCCCGACTCTGTGCGACTCCATAGACGGGAGCCCACCAGGCTTCCCCGTCCCTGGGATTCTCCAGGCAAGAACACTGGAGTCAGTTGCCATTTCCTTCCCCAATGCATGAAAGTGAAAAGTGAAAAGTGAAGTCGTGTCCGACTCCTAGCGACTCCATGGACTGTAGCCTACCAGGCTCCTCCGTCCATGGCATTTTCCAGGCAAGAGGACTAGAGTAGTCCTTCTCTCTTGCCTTCTCCCTTCTCCAGGGCACCTTCCCAGAAAGCATAACTGTGAAAGAGACAACAATGGTTTTCTCTGGAATGGGGTGGACTGGACATGTGAGGTAGCTGTTAACAAAAAAATGAGTGTGAATAGAATTGGACACGGCTTAAGTGACTTAGCACGCACACATAAACATTTATATTAGTTTCCAGGTATGTATAATGTATAAATACTTTTTTTCACTGTATTCCCTTCTACACCTTTTGAATTGTCAACCATGTGCATATATTAACTTGTAAAAAAATTAAGTACATTAAAACATAAATAGTGATATGGGCAAGAACTAAAAGGAAATATGGAACCATGATGGCAGATTATACACCTGTAGATTAATCACTTTCTCAAAGCCAAGGATACCATTTATACACATATTATTTGAAAGAATCACATCAATATATTAACTGGTCAACCCTGGAGAATGCGGAAACTCAATGCTGAGAGCAGAGTGATAAGCTGAAGTGAAACTTATAACTTTTATAAAGGTTTATATTATTGAGCATGTATTAATTTTATAATTAGAAAAGTAATCACTGAAAGTAATCATACATCAATAAATGTTACAAATTTGACCTTGAGATATACACAGTCTTAAAAAAGACCATTTTGTCTACTTGTTAGGTATTGCAATACCTCTCAATCTCCAATTTCCATCTCCGTGGTAAGAAGGGAAGCCTTTACTCAGCCATGATGGACAAGTGTGCTTCAAATGTGACCTTCCCTGGAGGAAGTTATGCTTTTTGTGCTATAATATATCATATACTCACACTACACAATCGTGTGACACTGTAATCTGTTATAGATGGACATTTTCCTTCCATGAGCTGTCTATTCCCAGAAAAGTTGTGAAACACTCTATGAGTAACCAAATTCCTCTCTGGGAGTCAAATGTCATAGAGTTTCATGAACTGTGTCACAGACAGGATATGTCATAGGAAAACCCCATTAAAAAGTTTTCCAAGCTCTGATTAGCAAGCAGAGAACAAGAATTGGAGGCTGACCTGATTTGTTATTCTAAACAAGTCTTTTTTTTTTTTTTTTTTTTGCACTGCACTCAATTTAATTGTGCAGTGGAGTCAATCAAGTAGCTTCCCATCCACCTATCAGACAGACAGCTGGACAGATACACAAACAGGGACTCAGTGAATTTGAATCAATTTTTTCTGTTCTTGAAATGTAGTTCAAAGCTTTGAGTCATTTTAAAAATAATATTTTGGGTTTGCTAAGTCTAGTCTTCTGTAAGCAAAAACACCACATCTCACTAATGTTTAAAGTATGTCCCAGTAATGCTGCTGGGACTTCCCTGGTGATACAGTGGTTTAAGACTCTGCTTCCAATGCAGGGGGTAAGGGTTCGATCCCTGCCTGGTCAGGGAATCAAAATCCCACATGACATGGAGTGTGGCCAAAAAAAAAAAACTTTTTTTTTTTTTTTTTTTTTTTTTTTTTTTTTTTAGTAAATAAATAAATAAATAAAGGGAGTGTTGGGAAGATGGGATGCATGATAATTCTGCAAAGCAATCTTTAACCCTGGACCCAAGTGCCTCAGGATCCCCTCCCTCTGTCGCCTAGTTCCAGCCCTCAGGCCAGGCCTGAACATCTGAGGTCAGCAAGAGGACTCAGCATGGAGCCGGGTCCTCTTTACAGGCTCACCCACCAAGTTCTTCTCCACTCAAAGGCAAGAGATGTCCCACAGGAAGGCTTTACTTCCCCAAGACAACACTCAGAACTCTGGAGAAGAACGAAAAGCCCAACAATCAAAGGCACCCCTTCCATGAAATACCTGATGAGCTCGAACAAAACTCAGCAAAAGGATCTACCACTTACCAACAGAAAAGAGGTCTGATCCTATTGAGTCAGGACCTGTGGATTGCAAGGGAACCAGCGGAAGGCTCTAGAAGGTTTAGACTCTCATCCACACAACAGGCCTCATCATCATGCTTATCAGTGTCACTACGAACTGACAGTCTGAAAACTCACAAATGGTACTTTCTTAGTCTTCTTCAAAAGCACAAAGTCAGGCTGTGCCGATCCAATTCACTCTGACTTGCTTGAGCAGGAAGAGAGGACCCCAGGACAGTCCAGATGATCAATTTTGAGTGTACTGCTCTGGATTGGCGCATGCGTTGGGGACACTGGCCTGATGAAGAGCAGGGTGTAAGTGGGTAGCCAAGAAGCACTTTGAAAAGCTCAAGCCAGGCCCACAAAATCTTCTGACTCCACCTCCTACAGTGAACTGATGCCACTGATTCTGTGGGATACTGAGCCCAAACCAAGAGAAACTTCCCCATGACTCTGAGGACCTACCCTGGTTCTGACTCTGCTCTAGCCCCATGCTTTAGCCAGAAACCGGGAGAGCCTGTGATATGACCCCCCACCACCACTACCTTGCCCACAGCTTTGTGCTTCCCCAGTCTTGCCCGGGGCCAGCTATGCTGGACCACATACTGGGAAAGGTTTGGGCAGCCTGAGCCTGGCTCTGCCGGAAGCTGAGGGCCAGTCACATGCTTCTGTGGCTCTGAGTGCCAGGAAGGAACCTCTCCAAGAGAAGAAGAGCATGGAATTTCTCCATCCACCAAGGAGATGCATGATAAACATTGACTGGCAGTTAGTCGGGGCAAGGTGGAGTCACAGAAGGTATTTGACTTTGCACAAAGAAATGTGCTCCTTCCCTTGGCTTACTGTCAGCCCTTCAGGTCCCATTTCTGAGGATTCTCTCTGCAGGGCTGTGGAATTCCAGGAGCAAGCACTGCGCTTGAAAGCCAACAAGTTATACTAACTATGGAAACAGGATAAAGTCTGAGAACCAGAAACAAAAAAGGGGGGAGGGGTCTCCATTCACTCGCACAGTCTCCGTTCATCCTGTTTACCCTCCAGAGCCCGCCTTTGATCCAGTGACCAACTGCTGCTCACCAGTTTGCTGCCTTAGTTTTTTTTTTTAATCTCCTTATTTTATTTTCTACTTACTTGTGAGTGGCAAGATGATCCAATGGGGAGAACTCAAGTCTAAAGAAAAGGTCACAGTTTGAATTCTCTGGTATCACACAAACTGTGTGATGCTATGTAAGGGATTTTCTCCTCTCTGAAACTTGGGTTACTCCTTTATTAACAGTGTATAATGGGCTTCCCAGGTGGCTGGGTGGTAAAGAACCCTCCTGCCAATGCAGGAGACACAGGAGATGTGGGTTAGATCCCTGGGTTGGGAAGACCCCCTGGAGGAGGAAATGGCCCCCCACTTCAGTATTCTTGCAAGAATAATCCCATGAACAGAGGAGCCTGGGAGGCTATAGCCCATGGGTTGCAAAGAGTCAGACATGACTGAGCAACCAGACAAGAAAGGGGTATACTAATTACTGTGGTGGCTGAAAGGGTCTCTCCCCCAGAATTCACATTCACTGGGAACCTCAAAATACGACCTTATCTGGAAATCAAGTCTTTGCAGATGTAACTGATTAAGATGACGTCATATCGGATTAGGGTGAGCCCTCAGTCCAGTGACAGGTGCGGTGTTCTGATAAGAGGAAAGAACATACAAAGACATATACAAAGGAAAACGCTATGTGAATACAGAGACGGAAATTGGAGCGATTCATCTACAAGCCAAAAAGTGCCAAGGATTGTTGGCAACACTCGGAGCTAGGAGGAGACATGAAACAGATTGTCCTTATGTGCCACCAGAAGGAATCAACCCTGATTAAATTTATGGTAATTTATGATGGCAGCAAAGGGAAACAAACACATCTCCCTTCTAAGGCTGTAACACAGATTCCCTACGAGACAGCACGTGAAAGCAGCTTGTCACCTGCCCCGGGCAGGGGAGGCCCTGGACACAAGGCAGGCAGGTCATTCTTGCTCTGTCCTCTGGCAGCAGGCCAATAATAGGGCTTTCAAGTTTTGCCAGAGGCGGGTGGCCACAGGATATATGCACTTTTGAAAATTTATGGACAAACTGGGTAGAGCAAAGAGATACTTGTGGAATCAGGGCATCCTCAGGTAGTACGGCTGCGGGCAGAAGCACTCGGGAATGCTGGTGATCAGCGAAGACTGAAGCTGCAGAGTCCTGGAGCTGGCGATGCATATGCGCCTGTCAAACTAGGCGGCCAGGAGACCTCAGGGGTCGGCTGAGGCGATGATCAGAGGATGAAAACCTTACACTGAGCATTTATGACATACCAGGCATCGGACTAAGCCATCTGAAAGCAGAATCACGTTTATTCCTCAAAACCCACCCTAGGAGGCCAGGCCTCTTCCTAGCGCTATTGTACAGCTCAGGAAACTCAGACTCAGGGACTTTTAAGTGACCTGTCCCCCAGACATACAGCAGTAAGTGGTGAAGCTGCTCGTCTCAGGAATTTTAACTACCATCTTGCCTCTTGAAGAAGCCGGAACAGTTGGACTTATCACACGAGAAAGATGAGCCCCAAGATTCTTTGTCTACCTCACCACATACCCTAAATGAATCCTAGAACACTTCCCATGAGCTCGCTGCCTCAGTTGTGTGCCAGTTTCCTTTACAGGAAATAGAACTGATATGGATGACAATGGTCACAACTATTAATTGAACATTATGATGTCTAGGCATTTCACTATGCCCTTTACATACATTATCTCAAGAGAGCCACACAGCAATACCCTAAAGTAGGGTATAATCTGTTTTGCAGAGAAAGACATTGAGGCTCAGAGCTTCAACAACTTGCCCAAGGACACAAAGCAATGAAGTGACAGGGTTGAGCTCTAAGCCCTGGTTTGTCCACCTCTTTTAAGTTCACTATAAAGAAGCAAATGTTGACATCTTTTTTGCGTCCCAAGACACAGGATGTTCCACGGCTCACTGAATCTAAGAATTCACTCTGAGTTCTTAGGTATGTCTCAGCTTAGTCTTAACTGTGTCTGCCATCTGCCCCCACTTCAGATGCCTGGACTTCTCTTCTAAAGGCTCAAGGTGAATGACTTTCTCTTCAGTGGAGTGGTTGGAATTCTCTAGATAATGTCTGGCCACTCCCAAGAATGTCTCTTTGTCTGGTACAGTTTGGACCACAATAGCAAGGATCTGAGGGCAGCCAGTCCATTCCGGATGTGGACCCCTCCCCAAGCGAGCAGGGCAGAAGCTGGGGCCCCAAGTCAGGAAATAACAGGGACTAGGCTTGGGGTGGGAGGAGTGTTCAGTGCCTTGGGAACACAACTAGCAAACATCTCAAGTGTGAGATGCTAGAAGGCTGATGGAACAGAGTGAGGAGCGTTCAGTGCCTTGGGAACACAACCAGCAAACATCTCAAGTGTGAGATGCTAGAAGGCTGATGGAACAGAGAGGTTGCCTTGAGCCAAGATGTTGCTTTGCTGTATTCTAAAACATTCCATCTCCCGTATTTTCCCCCTAAGTTTTTCTGAGCACATCTTATGCAAACTGAGCAAATATAACATCAAGCCATGCTCCCTGTGTTTGTGATTTCAGGCTGAACCTCAGAATTGGTGCAGACAGTTAAAACTCCTGTATCTCCAAATGAACTTACTTACAGAACAGAAACAGACTCACAGACATAGAAAACAAACTTATGGTTGCCAAAGGGGGAAGGGCGGGGGGATAAACCAGGAATTTGGGAGTAACATAAGTACACGGCTATGTATAAAACAGATAAACAACAAGGATTTACTATATAGCATAGGGAACTCTACTCAGTATTTTGTAATGAGCTGTATAGAAAAAGAATCTGAAAAAGAATTCACTTATTTATTTATAAAACTGAATCACTTCGCTGTACACCTGAAACTAACATAACACTGTAAATCAATATTGCAATTAAAAGAAATTTTTTAAAGAGTTAATACCTGCAAAAAAAAATTCCTGTATCTCATCTTGGCAGGGCATGGTGGCCATTAAGAGGATGGGGCAGGGACAGAGAGCAAGGCTTTACCTGCAAAAAAACTCCAGTGGCACCAAGAGGTTTGTCACGTCCTCACCAAGTCAGCCCCCCTCCATGTCAGCATGCAATGCTGAAAGGCTTCCTTTCAGTAATGTGACTGAGACTGTTATAAGAAGTATTTCTTCAAAATCACTGCTTGATTTCACTCTCTAATTCATGTTTAACAAATCAGGTACTAGGCCAGTTAATTTCAGAGTTGGGATAAGAACACAAAGGAAGCACTTGAGAGAGCATGAGCTGTTTAAAACATGGAGCCCAGTTAGGTTCACACAACTAGCTTGCCTTCCTCTTTGTAAGCCTGGATCCTTCTTTGCAGTACTTAAGAATTCAGGAACATAAATGTACCGTAACAACCACTTCTGGGACTGGAGGTTCCCAGGGGCAAAGGAAGTCAAGTGTGTGGTCCAGAAAGGCAACCCTAGTTAGTGATCTGAACCCCACCCAGCTGGAGATCAGGAGTGCCACTGTGGTTTGCATCTGGATCCTCCTTCCCCCACCACAGCTTGGCCCAACTAGGACTGTGATCAGCGTCACTTGGACTATTTTCTAATAGAAACCTTTGAGTCTGGAATTAAGGGCCCTCCACCCTTCTCCAGTATTCTTGCCTGGAGAATTCCAGGGACGGCGGAGCCTGGTGGGCTGCCGTCTATAGGGTCGCACAGAGTCAGACACGACTGAAGCGACTTAGCAGCAGCAGCAGCAGCACCCTTCCCAAACCCGATCTGCTTTCCTTCTTTATTTCTGGGGGCAACGTTGCTTGGTACATGGGATCTCAGTTCCCTGACCAAGCACTGAAGCTGCGCCCCCTACGTTGGAAGCGCAGTCTTAACCACTGGGCCACCAGGGAAGTCCCCTACTTTCCTAAGTTTATCCCTGGGTGGCCCCTCAGACTTGGCCCTTCCCTCCCTCACGTCCAACCTGCTCCCCGATCCATCCCAAGTCTCTGGGTGTGAGAAGCAGCCTTGTAGAATGAATGGCTCTGTGAATTTCCGCTTCCTCCTAGAGGACTTGCTGGGTCACGGCTGGGGCTCCCTGAGGGCAGGGTTCTCCTCACCTGAGCCTGTGAACCTCACTATCAGCCACCATCAATCAAAGACTGTTGGCACTGCCCTCAGAGGCTTCTGTGTCCCTGGGAGGGTTTTAATGACCTCGACCTGAAACAACACTTCTCAGCCTCCAAGGTTTCTGATGTTATAATAACATGCCATCCCACTGCTGAAACTTTCCCTCCAAATGACAGGTTTATTGCAAACCCTAAGCAGTATCGAAAAGTTGAAGTTTTTGACTTCTGTGAAAAATAAACTCCACACTAAAATTTCCTTCCAGCCCATAGCAAACTCTGAAATCTGTCAATGCTTTAATTCTCAAAACAGAAAAAAAAAGAAAAAGAAAAATCAATCTGGAGGCATATCTTCAAATCTTTCATATACTTTTTTTTTTTACTGTGGTAAAATATTTATAAGTTGCCATTTTTACTATTTTAAGGGTACAAGGCATTGGCATTCACAATGTGGTACAACCATCACCACAGATTTTTGTCATCACCCCGAAGAGAAACTCTGTACCCACTAAGCAGTTAGGGAGTATACTTTTTAAAACATTCTGTGAAGCTAACCACTTTGGAAGCAGAATCTAGGTAGACAGATTATATCTTTGTAGCAAACACAGGGGAAAAAAGACTAGAAGAAAATAAAATAACAATTAATTGCATTAATATTAGGATAGTGGACTGACCACCCTATTTTGCTTTCTAAATATTTGCAATTAAATTTTATAGCCCCTTGCTGGTCTCATAAGCACGCTAGAAAACTAAAGGCACAATGAAAAAAATAACAGTGAAATAGCTTAACTTATTTAAATGATATTTTCTGGAAAAGTTGTAAATCAATGCCAGTTTGTCAGCATTTGAAAGCATCTGGGGGAAGGAGAAAAAAAAGCCTTGTTCTGACTTGCAAATCCCAAGCACACAATTACAGGTTTGCTGCATCTGCACTATGCTTAAATTCACAATATTGCTAACAGAATTCTAAAAATAGATGGTTCTGTTATACTTTGTTTTTAAAAAAATAACACCCGAATAACTTAATTGTATTAGGACCAATTCTTGAAGGCATTAAAATGCTAACTTCTTTGGGAAAGGCCATGGTCACCTCTACCCCAGCCTCAAGTGATCTAAGATCCAATTTCTACAGTGACTTTAAAAACAAAACAAATAACTAGAATACTTTTGCACCTTTGTTATATAGGTGGAGATTAAGCCTTGGCGTAAGAATATATCTCAGACAGATAACGTCAATCAGTGGTTAACAACTCAGAGATAATCCCTTCTTTGAAAAGTCTGTTTTCAGGTGAACCTTCCAGTTGGGTTAATTGATGACTTATCTTCCACTAGGAGCACCGTGCACATCAAAGCATTGTTTAGGGACAGAGCAAAGCAGACAGGAAAGAGGGGGCTCTTTAACCCTCAGGGCTAATGGCTGGAATTGAATATTTCCTAATGGAGATAGCAGTTTGCGGTTTAATAACCTCACCATTTGTTTGAGAGCTGAATGGCAACCAATTCCTGGGCTGCTGATGGATGTCCAGGAGCACACGTGCTTGTGCTCACACACAAAGCGACACGAGCCTTGGGGCACCTGCGCTGGGACTGAAAAGGCACTGAGCACCCATCCTCCGTCCTCCCGGTAGCTTTCCTTTAGCACGAGCCCAAAGGGAGGCTTCTCTTCTCCCCTAAGAGAGGTCGCAGGCTTACATGTCCACCAGAGGTGATGCTGGGAGAAGCCTTGAGGTGGTCAGACATACGGTCCCTCCCCTTTAAACCTCACGTCACACTCCCAGAAGCTGCCTTACTGGATTAGAATCTTCTTCCTGCCAGCCACCTCTGGATCTGGCTCTCAGGACTTCTGGTTTCCTTTGTAGTCAACTCTCTCAGACCTTAGTCACAAGGTCTCATCATCTGGGGGTCAGAGTTGTGAGCCTGCTGTGACCCAGAGGATTCCACCAGCATCTCGACCACAGAGAAAACCAGCCTGACGGACCCGAGGTTTACCTCTTCAAAAAAATCTAAACCGCTTGCCAGAGAAACACAGTCGTCAATGCAAAAATATGCAATGTAGCCACTTGATAATTTCTCAAATCACTAAGGCTCTTGGTGACTTGTAATAATTTGTGTGTTTATATTGTATGTAAGAGGGATAAGGGAGTTTGAAAGAATCTGGAGAGGTAAAAAAGAGCATTAGACTAGACAGGGAAATATAGAAATTAAAAAAAACTGGACCACACCGCTTCATCAAGCAGAGCCTTCTTACATTAGGCAAGAAGCTTTGGAATAAAAACCAAATAGATGATTGTGCAAAATTAATTAACTAGCTGAGGGAATTTGCAAGTCTAAAAGGATCCTTGTAATAAAGTTAGTTCCTCATGGATTTGCCTGCTGATAAATTTTATGTCTACCTACATTAAAAAAAAAAAAAAAACAAACCAACTCCCTAGAGTAATGAGCTGTGAGCCATAGCAGTACTTAGGCATTTCATTAGCCTTGCTGTTCACCACCAATCAAGAGCAGAAAATGAATAGGGATCAAATAACAGGGGCTTTAAAACATATTAATTTGTAGTCACCAAATGGACATTATTAAAAATTAACTCCTAATTATTTTTTTTAACAATCGAGTGAGTCCTTTAAAACAACTACCACCTGTTAATGACAAAGAAAGAAAGAAAGATAGTGCTAAGTCGTGGCTGATTCTTGCAAACCTATGGACTGTAGCCTGCCAGGCTCCTCTGTGCATGGGATTTTCCAAGCAATAATACTGGAGTGGGTTGCCATTAATGACAAAACCTGCCCCAAACTATAGAAAAAGCAGAAACTTTGGTCAAGTGCACTGAAGTTGATTCAACTCCCATGTAGGAGTTACAAAGCAACCAAATTTTAAGTTGCAATAATATCAACACTTAGATGCTATCAGGGAACCATGAGCATAGATTATTGCTATTGCATGGGAACTACAATGCAAGCATTTACATCACACATTCATGCTTTCCTCGTATAAATAACCCAAGGAGTTTACTGCAAGCCAGTCTCAAAAGAGCCACAGGATACATGTGTATTCAAGCTTCTGACTTACTATCTTTCGAGGTGAAACTCCAGAAAACTAAACATTAAGAGGTATATAGACCCTTGCCTGAATTTACAGTGTAGAAGGAAGGGATTCTAGCCTTGCTCCTTCCGCCATCTCTATTTCTCCTCCTGTAAAATGGGGATGCTGGGTAGGATGACGCAGTACATCACTTAAGAGACAGTATCACTAACTTGAACAAGTTGATCCATCTGTCAACTAAGATCTCAATAGAGAGAAAGGGCCCAGATAGTCTCAGGATACCATTTCATACTTATGAAGCACCAGGAAGATAAAATCAACATTTTGAAGATGTCAACAGCACCCTTATGAGATAGCTTGGAACTATCTATATTGTTATGTTTCACAGGTAAATCCACAAAGAAGCATTATTCCAAGGTTCAAAACATTCCAACCAGGTGCAAAAATTTCAAGGGAGTCCAAGTGTTAACTATTACGACTAAGCAGAAGAATCAGGTTTAGAAACTGGTTTCATTTCACACCTGGGAGCCTTGGCTGCTCTCTATCTTGATTCTGCCTTCTTGGAATTCCTAAGCTGAGC
This sequence comes from Bubalus bubalis, assembly GCF_019923935.1. Lineage (NCBI taxonomy): Eukaryota > Metazoa > Chordata > Mammalia > Artiodactyla > Bovidae > Bubalus > Bubalus bubalis. The sequence goes on along the minus strand of NC_059159.1, from coordinate 161,469,441 downwards.
ACACTCTGCTCATCCCAAATATTCAGGTCTAAGGCATTTCCAGACCATTGGAGCTGATAAACCAAGGCCTTGTATCAGCTATGAAAACCAGCCTTCAGACCTTGATAAAAAGAGGCTTCAGAAGTGTTGATGCTTAGTTTTCAAGTCACTAGAACACAAGCAGATTAATTGTTAACTGTTTCTTCTGTGAGTGTTTACTGGGAACACAGAGATGGAAGATTCAAGAACTGCACTTAGGGGAGCTTCAAGTGAGGGACCATTTGTGCTCTGGGAGGAATCTCAAACATTAGCAGATCTGGACCTGTTTCAATATAGTTCTCAGTTTGTTTGGGGCTAAACCTCTGAAACCCAAACAAGAAATCTGGACAGAATCCAGTTTGAGACTGAACTGAACTCAAGATATGACACCTTACTGTTCAAAAAAAATGAAAAAAAAGTTGAACTCTTGTAAATTTCCTAGGCCGCATTTAGATTACAAGCAAGGAGAAAAAAGGAGAACTGTGTCCAATTGACAAATATACAGAAACATGGGAGCTTCCAGGGGGCAATTCAAGAGGTTCTACTGATTAAGGATGAGACCCTTGAGAAATCCTACAACATGGCACCCCTTTAGATGGTCAAGGGATCACGGCACAGCCATAAAGCAGACGGGAACAATGGATCCAAGTTCATAAGGCCAAAAGAGAAAGCTGAGCAAGAAAGAAATAAAAATTAAAAATGGATCTTTTGCCAAAAAAGTGAATAATTTCTCTCCATTCAGAAGGGTTCAGTTCTAACCACGGAGGTCTTGGTTCCAGTGCCTCTATAGACAGCAGATCAAATTTCAAACAAAAATAAACCTGTTAGGGCAACTTACATACACAACATGGATTCATAAGAGACATTTGCCGTCAAGATAAAAATTCAAGACAAAGTAGAAAAAACAGCCAGAGGGAAAACTGCAAAGAAGAATCTCTGCAACAGCCATACTCTAGGTTCTAATTCCTTTCTAAGCAGAAGTTGCATGAGGTGGAAGATCAAGGCTTTATCAAAAGCTGCATCTTTGGAATTCCCTTCTCCCCTGCTGCTGCTGCTGCTGCTGCTAACTCGCTTCAGTCGTGTCCGACTCTCTGCGACCCCATAGATGGCAGCCCACGAGGCTCCCCCGTCCCTGGGATTCTCCAGGCAAGAACACTGGAGAGGGTTGCCATTTCCTTCTCCAATGCATGAAAGTGAAAAGGGAAAGTGAAGTCGCTCAGTCGTGTCCAACTCTTAGCAACCCCATGGACTGCAGCCCACCAGGCTCCTCCATCCATGGGATTTTCCAGGCAAGAGTAATGGAGTGGGGGTGCCATTGCCTTCTGCTGAGGTCTAGAAGTCTGGAAATTTGAAGTGAGACATGGCTAGCTCTCCTTTTATATTCTTTTCCATTATGGCTTATTACAGGATATTAAATATACTTCCCTTGTGCTATATACTAAGACCTTGTTATTTATTTTATACATAATAGTTGTATCTGCTAATCCCCAACTCCTAATTTGTCCCTCCCCCACTGCCTCTCCCCTTTGGAAACCATAAATTTGTTTTCTGTGAGTCTGTTTCTGTTTTATAAATAAATTCATTTGTATCATTTTTTTTAGATCCCACATGTAAGTGGTATCATTCTTATATGATACTATTATAATCTCTTTCTTACTATAATAATCTCTAGGTCTATCCATGTTGTTACAAATGGCATGATTGCATTCTTTTTTATGGTTGAAGCTCTGTTTCTAAATTTAACACCACTATTAAGACATGTGAGCTATTCATTTACTTACTGTCTCCCCAGCTGCAACTTTATCATAGACTCCACAGTCTCCATGAGCAGGAGAGCTGGATACTGGGGGGAGAGGAGGGCCCGGTGTATGGGGGGGGTGCTTAGCTGCACCCATTCACTTGTTCTGGCAAACGGGTACCTTCTGTGTTTCAGGTGCTGGGCTGGGCACTGGGACACATGGGGAGAACCAGGCATGGAGCTGCCCTCTGGAAATTAATGGGAGTGGTAAAGCAAGACGTTTTTTCTTCACAAATACATGTGAAGTTGCATCTGTTATAAATGCTTGGGGAAAAAGGCACTGGGTTCTTTGACACTCTCTAACAGGGTGATTGAGCTAGTCAGGGGGCTAGGGGAGGCTTTGGTGAGGAAGTGACAACTGAGCTGCCATTTGAAAGATGACGAGTTGACTAAGCCATGGTGAAAACTGAAGCTTGTTCCAGGAAGATGTGAAAGGCCCTGGGGTGGGGGCAAGAGAGGCAAGGACAAGAAATGGCACAAAACATCGGCAGCTGATAAATGGTATCAGGATTGCCACCCCAAAGTATGGTCCTCTGGCATAGGCTTATTTTGAACTGAATACAACTGTGAAGAGGCAGATGTGAAAAAAAAACAAAAACAAAAACAAAAAAAACACACAACTCTCTCTGCTTTTCCCTTATTTGTCCAGAAGCAGGACATCAAGGGCTTCCCAGGTGGTGCTAATGGTAAAGATCCTCCTACTAACACAAGAGATCCAAGAGACTCAGGTTCTATCCCTGGGTCAGGAGGATACCCTGGAAGAGGAAAAGTCAGACACAACTAAACACCTATCAACAGCAGCAGCAGGACATCATTTGCAAAGGCATCCCCCTTCTTCTCTCTACCAGGAAGGACAGAAGTTAATTACCAGAGGCAACCCTAGACCCTCATCAGCTCAGAGATGGCCCTTAACAATTCTTAGCCCTGATCTACCAGTGTGTATGCTCAGTCACTTCAGTCGTGTCCGACTCTTTGCGACTCTATGGACCGTAACCCACCAGGCTCCTCTGTCCATGGGATTCTCCAGGCAAGAATACTGGAGTGGGTTGCCATGCCCTCCTCCAGGGGATCTTCCTGACGCCCCTGACCCAGGGACTGAACCCATGTCTCTTATGTCTCCTGTATTGGCAGGTGGGTTCTTTACCACTAGCGCCACCTGGGAAGCCCAATCTGTCATTAGTCTCCCCATATAGTTGCCTTCTCACAATTTGCTAACCCTCGAAGCTCAAAGTCCTTTTCTTTTGTCTTGTCACTTCTCTACAAAAGAATTGTTCTTTGCTAAGATAATACAGAAATTCAAGGTCAAACCACCCCTCTGAGTTACTCATCACTGAGTACTCCCATGTGTATTGCACGGAATGCACACATTAAAAAATATGGTTCCTTTTCTCTTGTTACCCTGTCTTTTCTCAGTCTAATTTGCAAGACTCCAGCCAAGGAACCTAAGCTGCAGAGAGGAAAAGTCTCCCCTTTACCCCTTCCCTGCCTTGGGATGGAGCAGGGGTTTTATGTTGGAAACGATGTCTAGAGAGGTGGATTGGCCAGACCATACAGGATTTGGGTCTTAAGTTCAGGTGCCATGGAGCATAGGAGTGGTTTATGATGTACCATTTGCTTAGCCAGCCTTGATTTTCTGTCCTGATAGAGGCTTGCTTTCTGGCTAACCCCCAACCACGCCAGGAGTCTGGTGAGGGAATGGAATCCCAGTGGTGGCCATGGTGTCCTGAGGCTCTGAGAGGCAGTGGTCCAAGGACTTCAGGATTGCAATTCAGTGGTCCCATGAAACCAATAAATTTGAAGCCAGGAGTGAAGTAACACATTTACTGTTAAATGTTTGATCTTGTTTTCTTAACTTAACCTTTCTGATCCAGCCCTGAAGATAATACAAACAAAAAGTATGTGATGCCAGTAACACTGGACAGCAAATTTTCTCTCATTTGATAAAATTTATACTCTAATAAACAGAATAATAAATCTCTGTATTATTTCCAAACACATTGCATTTTTCTATCAGTTCAGTAAACATTGTCTTGATTACAGAAGTAAGCCTTTAGGCACTATTCTGTTAATAAGAATATTCCTGCCCTCAGATGGTGCTAGATGAGTAGCTGAGGCTGAAAGTGCTGATACAAAGCAAACCGAACTTCAGAGGCAGAAAGAGTGTGAAAGTGTTAGTCGCTGAGTCATATCTGACTCTGCGACCCCATGGACTGCAGACCGCCAGGCTCCTCTGTCCATGGGATTCTCCAGGCAAGAATACTGGAGTGGGGTAGCCATTCCCCTCTCCAGGGGATCTTCCCGACCTAGGGATTGAACCTGGGTCTCCCACATCACAGGCAGAGTCTTTACAGTTTTAGCCACCAGGGAAGCCCTAGAAAGAGCATGGGATTCAGCAATAAACAAAAAAGTTTTTGATCCTGGTTCTGTACCTGCTTGCTGGAGAAGCCACTGGACCTCTCTGAGCCTCGGTCTCCTTATCTGAAAATGGGATATGGTCCTTAGAGAGACGTTGTATCCAAGGAGATCCCATACATAACATGCACAGGGCAGGGGTTCGGCTTGCAAGACTGTCATGGTGGCAAGAAGGCTGGTGCTGGTAGAATAATCTGGAGAAGACAGCCACAGCTCCCTGTGGGCCAGCAACCCACCCAGCTGCCTAGTAAGTAGCTTATATATTATATCCCAAGGGAACTGGAACCATGAAAAGGAAAATATCTCATACAGAGAGTTCCCAGCTTAACCTCTGCAGAAACGCCTTTATTCTCATCTTGAAAGCACGCAGCAGCTGCAGATGGTTTCAGGCAGGCCTGCAGAAGTCGGCCGTGTTCCCTCCAGGGAGGCCAGTGGGAATAAGAGCAGCTGCCAGGGGTTTCACGTGGAGAGCTGCTCACATCCAAAAGTGGCCAAGTGCAAGTGTGGCTGCCTCCGTTGGCCCCGCTCTGGCCCGTAACCTTGAAAAGCACTGAGAGATTTTCCTACCCTCGATTTCTCTTTTGAACAGACTCAGAAAGTGGCCATGAGAGATGATTCCCTCGGGCCAATGTTCAGGACACAGTGAGGGGGGCCATTTCCAGACCTACAGCCTTGGCCCCTGGGGCACTTAGGGACTGGGGCATGCAGGACCGTAACTCCCAGGGGCAACCCTATATCCTGCCTGCCTGGTTTTTGTTTTGTTTTACATATTTATTTCCTTATTTTAATTATTTGGCTGTGTCGGATCACAGTCGCATCATGTAGGATCTCTTGTTGGGCCTCGCCAGCTCTCTAGTTGTGCTCCCCCTGCTCCGCAGCTCCGAGGATGTGAAATCTTAGTTCCCCGACCAATGATTGAACCCACATCCCCTGTACTGCAAGGCCAGTTCTTAACCACTGGGCCACCAGGGAAGCCCTGCCTGGTTTTAAGATCTCTACTTTAGCAAGGTTTGATCCCTAATTTGACAGAAAAGCCTGAAAAGTCACCTAGTCACATTAGGGACCTTCAGTTGCTTGATGAAGGTTTATTGGTTCTCAAAAGCTTCCACTCCTGTAAGATGTTCTTCATAACCTCTATTCCCATTCCTTCCATTCTAGATTTCCAGAAAAGGTCTGCTGGAACATCATTTTGACGTCAGGAGGCAGCATGACTTGGTTTCTGGGCACAGCTACCCTTGGCTCACTCAGCAGAGCGCTTCTGCCTCATGGAAAATCCTCAGACTAGCCCCTTCAAGTCACCTGTGAAAATACACTCCTTTTCTAGGCTGAGATGGGCCCGCGCCAGCCTCAGGTGTTTTTATCATGTGTCCAAGATAAGGACATCATAGGAATCTTCGGAATTATTCAGGCTCTCTAAAAAGGTTCCTTGAAATAAATTCTAAAAACCATCCCTCCTTCTCTAAGAGTGCCTGGGTGGCCCTCAAGGGGCCAGGGAGCAATATAGGGTGTCCACATATCAGGGGCTACATGACACGGTCTTCTGCCTGTTTGGGGCATAAGGAGCTTCTGTGTGGGACACAGTAAAAGAATGAAAAGTAAGCCATCCATTTCCAGGCCTTTCTCAGGCTACCCACTCCTGCCCATGTAATCTTGAAGGGAATCACCCTATTCTCTGAACAAAAACCTCAGCCCATTTCTTATAAAATGATTCTGCAGAATCCTATGATAAACTGCCTCAGTTTTCTCCATGTGACTGAGAAGAGACTAGATCCAGAGACCAACAGAGAAGCAAGTAGACAATTATTAGCTTCTTCTACGTGGGTGGGGGGCTGCTGCATGACCTTGTTCATCACTGTCTCATCTTTCTAAAACACCAGCAAGGCAGCCTCTGCCTCCTTCTAGGCCCAAAGATATCAAGCCTGCTCTTTCAAACCTCAGCTTAAGTCAAGGTTAAATGTCTAACCCTTGGAAAAGAAAGGAAGTGTTAGTCTTTGCAACCTCATGGACTATAGCCCGCCAGGCTCCTCTGTCCATGGGATTCTCTAGGCAAGAATACTCGAGTGGGTAGCCATTCCCTTCTCTAGGAGATCTTCTCGACCTAGAGACTGAACCCAGGTCTCCTGTATTGCAAGCAAATTCTTTACTGTTTGAGTTGCCAGGGAAGCCCAACCCTTGGAAAGTCAGATTTATAAAAGGCCTGAGATTGCTGGCTGAAGGGAAACCCAGTTCTCTGTACCTTTCTTGATAAAACAGTTTAAGTTAGAAAAAAAGGGTGCTGTGTGTTGTTTGGATGATTCTCCGCTATCATCCTCATTCCCGCCCCTTCACTCTTTCCCTCCAGCTCTCAGCTTTCAGGGCCAAATTATATGCCTCAGAGGCTACAGTCCTAGAAAAAAAGAAGAGAGAGGAAAGGGAGATGGGGAAGGTGAAAGGTATTTATAATCGGTTTTGCTCCTCCCCATAAGAAATGGAATTCAATTAAAAGGCCGCTGCATCACAAAAATGCAAAATTACTCTGCCCATCACCTGCCAAGTCAGAGCAACCTCAGAGCAAACCTGATTAGCTGGGTAGCCCCAAATGACAGGCCCATTTTACCATTTTTCGTCTTTGAGATTTTGTTTTCTCAGAACTCCTGAATTGATTCATGCAAAGCAAATGAGATTTCATAATAGACTCTGGGACAATTCCACCCCCTGGGAGCAAACCTATTCACGAACTGTGGGGTGAGGTAATGCCGCCCATCTGCTCTTGGGAAAGCCGGGTGCCCTCCGGGCCACTAAAGGAAGAAGAGCTTAAAGCCCATCCTGGGGAAATGGGGGCGCTGAAGGCTTGCACCTTCTCAGGTTTCCTTCCTCAAGATAGTTTCTCGGGACACTCAGAAAAACATCTCATTCATAACTGTCTGGAAACTTGAGCCATTTTTTTCTTCCTGATAGTCATTTCACTAGTTCGGAGGAAGTGACTTTCCCTTATCCTGCAAACCAGATGTCAGGCGAAGGAAGAGATCTCATAACTAAGCAGATGGCAGAAAAGGCAGGAGGCTGATGCGAGCCGAGGGCTGCGGGGTGGCTCCGGATCTACGATGGTTTCTATTTACTTTATAAATGGATTCTGCAGGAAAAAACAAAACTATCTTTTTTCTTTTCTTTTTTAATTTATTTTTTAATTGGAGGAAAATTGCTTTACAATGTTGTGATGGTTTCTGCCATATAACAAGTCAATATCAGCCATAATTATACATATATCACCTCCCTAAGCCTCCCTCCTCTCCCCCAATCCAGGTCATCACACAGCACCCAGCTGGGCTCCCTGTGTTATACAGCAACTTTTCACCAGCTATCTATCTTACACATGGTAGTGTATATATGTCTTTGAAAACTATCTTATTTCTAAAACACTCCTCTCTTCTTAAACTTCTTAAACTGTCTGGATCTTAAGATGTAGCTTGGAAATCTCAAGAATGAGTAAAGTTTTCTTCACCACAGGGACAAATTTGTTATTAGTTTTTGTTAGTGGTGGTAAGCGCGGGTAATTTTTAAATGCTGTCCTTGTCCTGCAGTGAGACAAGCAAGGCAGGGACCGCATTCCATCCTGCCTGCCTTCCTTCCTTTCCTTCTTTCCTCTTTTTTCTTCTCTCTTTCTTTCTCTCCTCCTCCTATCCTTCCTTCCTTTCCTTCTTTCTTCTTTTTTTAAGAGGAAGATCTAATTGTTAAATGTCAAAAAGTGGTTATGAAAGTAACAGCTCATTGAAAAACCTAACTGAACAGTCTCTGTTCTATATATCCAGAGCTGGGGTGGGGAGAATGTTGGCATCTTTTCCATAGTGTATATAGGTATTTAAACCTGGCTGAAATCTTGGGAAGCACAGAGGTGTGTACAGCAGGTAAGGGGAGTTGCTGCAAAGATCTGGTGACCGTAGATGGTCTAAGGTCATACTACTTTCTTTTTTCTTTTAAACTGAAGTATAGTTGATTTACACTGTTATGTTAATTTCTGCTGTACAGCAATGATTTATTTTTTAAAATATTATTTTCTTCTTTCTTAACTGAAGGCCTGGTTTTGCAAAAGGACAGAAATTCAGCTTCTAATCTGAATTATGATCTTCATGTCATTCCTGACAATAGTTTGAAAAAAGCTTGGCTTGTGTGCCAGGAATCTGAGCTCTAGAACGGTCTCTGACACTCACCTTCAGCAGGTCACTGACCTGCTCAGTTTTAAAAGGCAATGCAGGAGACGTGGGTTCAATTCCTGGGTTGGGAAGATCCCCTGGAGAAGGAAATGGCAACCCACTCCAGTATTCTTGCCTGGGAAATTCCATGGACAGAAGAACCTGGCAGGCTACAGTCCATGGGTCACAAAGGATCAGACACAACTTAGCATAAGGCTGCATATAGTAGGTACTCAATTTATTTTATTTTTCTAACAGCTTCATTGAGATGCAATTCACACAGCATAAAATCCACTCTCTTAAAGCCCACAGTTCCGGGAGTTTCAGTATATTCACAGACGTGTGCAACCGTCACCACTACTCATTTTTTGAGGAATGCAGGAATCAGAGATTTAAAGGTAACATGGCTTTAAGTGCCAGGCCATATTCTGAGCCCATTTTGTAAAATAATTACGTGATCTCCCCCAAAAATCTATGAATCTGGTCCTATGACAACTTTATAGTCAAGTCAACCGCGGCTTATGCCCAGGCTGTCCAGCTGGAAAGCCAGCATTCTGAACCAGTTTGAAAATCCTACGATCCTATTAAAAGAGTCTGACATAGTGAAGTTCCTTATTTATTACATTATTGCGTGAGTGCTCAGTCACTTCAGTTGTGTCTGACTCTTGGCAACCCCATGGACTGTAGCCCTCCAGGCTCCTCTGTCCATGGGATTCTCCAGGGATACTGGAGTGGGTTGCCATGCCCTCCTCCAGGGGATCTTCCTGACCCAGTGATCAAACCCGAGTCTCTTATGTCTCCTGTGTTGGCAGGTGGGTTCTTTACCACTAACGCCACCTGGGAAGCTCTTTATGTCATAAACACAATAAATAAAAATAACAGCCTTCCTTTCTCATGTTTATGACAAATTTGCTGTCCTGAACCAAAAAAATGTCTCTTTCCCAGGAAATGGCAGGAGGGTGGCTACACCCCTGGACACAGGGGCACATCTGACTGATTCTGGGGTCTCTACATTTGGCCCTTAGTGAAATCCAATAAATGACTGACAGGTTAAGAACTGTGCCTGCCATGCATTATACATGGACCACCTAGAAGTTTCCATTTAAGCTAGTCAGAAGGAAGAGTCAGGTGCCTATAGCAGACTTAATAACCAAACCCAAATCACATTAGCCATCACCAACTGGTGCCCAGAGACCCTGGGACCTCAAATTGGCATTAATGCCGCAGACTTGTTGTTGTTTTTTGTTTTTTGTTTTTTTGAGCAGTAAGAATGAATCAGTCTGGATAAACCAAGGAGAATCATATCACCCTTCATAAACAGGAAAGTACCATGAGACTGCCTGGCTCTCTCCACTCTAATTGAAAATCAGATTTGAGCGTTTGATTTCAGACATCACAGGTTCACTGATTTGAGGGGCTTGTTTGAATAATGTTCTATCAATACATTTAAGCTGGCTGGGAGGAGGGGAAGACTCAGAGATGGGCTAGTTCGATGCCATGCCCAGCCCTACTCCAGGATCTCAATTCTCCTTCCTTCTAAGGCTGTAACAGCCATCCCTTTGCCATTGCTATGGCTAACTGCTGTGATTCAGCCCTAAGAAAAAAGCAAATGTCCTGATGTCAATAAATAGCACAATACGGGCAGGGGGTGATGGGAGGGAAGAATTACAGTAATGCATTTTCATGCTTAAAAAAAGGTTTTCTTCCCCCTCTCCCACTTGCTTTGTGAAACTTCTCACGAACAAAGGGCTATTCTTGTGCGTGACGGCTGGCCATATGTGATCTGCTTTCAGAGCTCAGGGTCCATGTGAAATCCCAGGGTGAAAAGGAAACTCAGCCGGAAAGCCTGGGGTGGCTGAAGGGAGAGCTGGCTCCTTTCTGTTTCTAAGGCATGCCACCAACCCAAACACAAGCAGCTGGAGTTCAAAGCAGGCCTCCTCGTGGGATTCTCCCCCGACGGAACTCAGAGCTAGTAAGTCTGTGCAAAGAAAGACTGCCCGAGTCCTCTAAGTCTGCAGGATTTAATAACTAGGTTTCCATCCTACATCATCTATCCGGGATGACCCACTTAGACAAAGTCGTCCATTTACAGTGGCTTTCAGAGAGGTCTCTGGGAAGATGTTATGAGGATTCCTGACATCTCTTTGCCCCTCAGTACAAGTTCCAGGGAAAAGCGGAGCTGCTACCTTACAATGATGTTTATAGAGAGCCAGCAGTCACAACACTAAAGATTCACTATTTCTGTTCTTAGAACCATCACTTTCTGATCTCCCTGCTTTCCTATTGAAGTTCATCGATTCAGATCCCCACACATGTGGTAGGAAAAAGTGTAATTGTCAGAAGTAAACATCAGCAGAAATCTTGGCCAGAAGTAGCTAAAAGATGTGGTCAGGCAAGATATAAAACTGGACAGTAATCCAGGTTACCCAAAAAAGTTGAAAGGGAACCCAAATTGATATTTGTACATTAATGTTCATAGCAGCACTATTCACAAAAGCCAAAAAGTAGAAACATCCCAAGTGTCCATCAAAAGGTGACTGGATAAACAAAACGTGGTACACACACACATGAGTATTATTCAATTGCAGATAGTTATGACTCTGCAATGCATGCGTGCATGCTCAGTCGTGTCCGACTCTTTTCGACCCCATAGCCCACCAGGCTCCTCTGTCCAGGGGATTTAATTCCAAAACATGCTACAATATGGCAAATTTGAAAACATTTTGCTATATGGAAGGATCCAGGCAGAAAAGGACAATTACTCTTTGATTTTGTTTGGGATGATTAAAAAGGTTTGGAAAGATGGTGGTGATGGTTGTATTACATTGTGAAAGTACTTAACACTACTGAGTTTTGCACTAACAGGTGGTTTAAATGATGAAATTTTATGTTATGTGTACTTTACCACAATTTTTTTTTTAATTAGATGGTAAGACTCTCAGAAGCTGAAATTCTGTCTTCGCCATCTTTGCACCTCTAGCATCTAGTATATTCCAGGCTCAGAGGGGGCACCTTCACAGACGTCTGCCAAACAGACCACATATACAGTAGAATGGTTTTAAAGTTAATGCTATAGGAGTTTATGAGGCACGCCGACCCAGGTCTCTGACATCTCAGGGTCCAAACCACATCAGAACTATCATTCCAAGAATTCACAAAATGATCTCATTTGCAGAAATAAAATTTCATCCAGCTATATTTCTCCAAAAGCGTTATGTCCATAGAGATTCTATACAAATTCACAGAGATTTTATTTCTCATCCCACAGAGGTGAACGTTGGCATTATAGCCCAGGTCATTAACAGTAACATTAAAAGGGCCCCAGACCCACATCTACTTGGCATAAGACAGAGGCAGCTCTTGATAAGATTTGAAAGTCACCTGTGCAAAAATGCACAGATTTGGAAGAGGTCTATTGAGGAATTTTCCCCACAACCCTAAACAAAAGCACAAGGATGGCATTTATTCAACACATATTTATTGAACACCTAATCTATGCTGTGCGTGTGCTTAGTCGCTCAGTAGTGTCCGACTCTTGCGACCCCACAGACTGTAGCCTGGCAAGCTCCTCTGTCCATGGGATTCTCCAGGCAAGAACACTGGAGTGGGTTGCCACTTCCTTCTCCAGGGGATCCTCCCGACCCAGGAAACGAACCCTGGTCTCTTAATCGACTGAGATGCTAGGTGCCCACCCTTCAAGGATGTGGTGTTTAGTGGATTTTCTCAGATTCTCAGTCTGTGACAATCAATCTAAACAGTTAGCTCATTTCTAAATCATTCCTGGCCAGAGGACATATTACATTAAAAAAAAACGTTCTGCTCACCAATTCCAATGTGCGTGTGTTTGAGCGGGGAGCAGAGGGTCCTTCCACCACCACCCTCCCCCACCAACAAGCAATTCTAGGACACCAGCTAGACATCCTGCAGTTCAGTTTTGACATTATCTACCTGGAGAGAGCATCAGATCCCACATGTTAAGGGCTCAGTCCTACAAGACAGTCCCTGCTCCATTTCAAATGCCAACTGCAAGCCCAGACCATTATCTGTGCTTTTGACCAACCAGCTATGGATCCGAGATTCCACGACCTCCCACCCTTGTGCTCAATTAGCTTGCTAAGGCAGCTTAAAGAACTTGGGAAATCTAACTACTCCCCAGATTACTGACTTGTTATAAAAGGATCTAACTCAGGAACAGGCGGATGGCAGAGATGCAAAGGAAAGGGCAAGGTGCTTCCACGCATCTCCAAATGACTACTCCTCTGAATCTCCATGAGTTCACCAACCCAGAAACTCTCAGAACCCTGTCTTTGTGGTTTGTTATGGAAGTTCCATTACATACATGTGTTGTCTTGATTTGTCTGCCCCTTGTGTGTGTGTGTGTGTGTGAGCATACACTCAGTTGCTCAGTCATATCTGACTCTTGGTGACCCCATGGACTGTAGCCTGCCAGGCTCCTCTGTCCATGGGATTGGCCCAACAAGAATACCGGAGTGGGTTGCCACTTCCTCCTCCAGGGCATCGTCCAGACCCAGGGACTGAACTGGCGTCTCCAGCATCTCCTGCATTGGCAGGAGCCACCTGGGAAGCCCTTGTCTGCCCCATGATTCCCCTTAAGGAAACACACCTTCTGCCACTACCTCCTTCTGCCCTGTGGTCCAGAGGAGCTGACATCCCTTCAGCTCCAAGAGTGTGTGTGACCCAAGCCTGGCCAAACAGAACACTCTGTCTTCCCCCCACATCCTCCCTCTGGAGCCACGAGGGGTTAAGAGAACCAATCAGAGCCAAAGAGTCTCCATCCTGAGACTGGTTGGGACTGAAAGGAATTGAGAAAATGGGATAAAAGGCTGGAGCTGCTGTCATCTTGATACCACCAGGAAAAGAGCCTGCCAAGAATAGAGCCAACACAGAGGAAAACACAGCTGAACGGGGCTGGCAGGACACTGATGATGTCATCTGAAACCTTGGATTCTGCCCTGCCTGAAACCCATCCCTGAACTTTTCAGTGATCTGAGCTTTTGATCCCCTTCATAAGCCAATTTGAGTTATGAAGTCCTTGGCTTCTAGAAGCATTTCACTTCCCTTTAAAAAAAAAAAAAAAAATCACACGGAACTCAATTTACATTAAAAAAAACAAAACCCTAAACTGCAAAAAGCATGAACTTTTTTCATTTTTACTATATTACTTTTACTAATTACAGTACTTATTATAAATTTCAGTTATTTTGAATATATTGTACAATTCATTATGACATTCTAATCCATTCATTATAACAGGAAGAAGCAACTAATTAGATATAGTGCAATTTTCCTATTTATAATTCTTTGAGGAAAGAATCAGGAAATGAGACCTTGCTTCTAATATCTCACTCAACCTTACGCCTGGAAAGTGTCAGATACAGCTGTGTTATCTGTTACAAAATGGTTTGGCTCCATCTTCAGAAGTAAGAGTAAACTCAATACCAAAACACGCCAATAGAAATTCAAAATACAGAGAAAACTGAACTGTTCTGTACCTTGTCTGCAACTGTATGCATTTGTCCAAACTCAACGATACAGCAAAAACAGAGAGTTTTTACTGTGTGTAAATAAAAAGTGAATGAATCTTAAACAATATATATATTTTTATATATCAACAACACAAAACTGTCCAGGATCTGAAAAACCACAAGGATCACACATATTACTTTAGAAATCAGCACACGTGAATCTGAAAGAGTTCTGAAAATGAAGTCATCTGTCTAGAATGAAGAGGATATTTTGAAGTCTCTATTAATCACGGACAATACCGGATCTTTGTGAACTTGTGTGTAACTCCATGCTTCCTCTCTTTACTTCACTCTCACTAGAGGCAGTATACAGATATTTCCCTCCACTTTTTGACCTGGACTAGGAGCAGCACACAAATATGGAAACTGTACCCCCAAGCCCTGCAGGGGACAGGATGCCTCGCCAGAAGTGGTTCTGAAAAGAAGCTCCTCTAATAGTTTTTAAACCCCAAGTTTTCAAACCGTAAAGTGTATTCTTTCACTTGACCCCTATGTTGACCTACCTTGCCAACAGGTTCAAGGTCAGTGGCAAATAATTTGATCAGATTTGAAAGCTGGGCCTGTATAGCTTTCATGTATCCAAAGCTCATGAGCTGTATACTTAGCTTTCTGGCAATGCATCCGCAATCATTACTAACTAGTTTAGAACTAATTATAGCATTAAATCATCAGGTTAAAAGCCCAGAGAACGTTCCCACTTAAGCATGCCTCCCTGAGAAGAAAAGTGCTATATAAATGGAAAGTCCTAAGGTATTACAGTAATTACGAGAGAAAGAGAAATAATTCACAGCAAAATTGGAACTTGACACCAAATACCATTTTTGCAGCTGTTCTGATTTGGTTTTCTTAAAGTCACCCAGAGAAACACACCTTCAGCTATTTAGAACTTTCCAGTGTCTGAAACGTCAGAGATGTGCCTTTTTCTTTCTGGATGACTCCAGTGCCTGGAGTTCAGAAAGGTAATTTTCCTAAAGAATAACAGGAAATGTGCCTTTGTGAGTCTGAAGCCCTAACGGTGTAAGTTCCCTGGGCGGGCACCCAGCAGAATTCCACAGTCCAAGCAGGCAACCCAGGAGACCTACCTTAAAGAGAGAAAAGAACATCCAGGTGGCAATCATGACCTTGACTATCCCTCAGTTACGACCTGATCTTGGGAACCAGCTGCTTCTAAAGCTTCACCTCCGGTTTCCCTGTCCTCAGTCGGACGTCCGACGTAAGGACACAGCCCTCTGCAAGGTCACAACATTGCAGGTGAAGCGGCACAGAGCTGGCAACCTGTGCGTACACGTACCTGGTAGACACTGCCCCAGAAGAAGCGTACACACTGCAACGTGAACCGGCCCGACTTCTCCGGTTCAAAGGTACCGTTTGGAACCGTGTTAGAGCCTTCAAGGGCAAATGAAACAGGAGTGTATTTACTTGTAAGCAGCTACTAATTATCGGATTACACTTTATCAGATCAATTATGATTTGACAAATTTGAGCTGGTAGTTGCATTCAAAGGCAATGGGATAACAGAACCCTGGAGAGGCAGAGGATAGTTCCACTGTTTTGTTTTGGTTTTTTAAATTCTGATGACTTATTTTATAATACAGACACCAGAAAGTGACCTTTAAGATGGTTTCCCTCCTGCAAAGCCCCTGGCTCTGCACAGTAAGAGTCGTCACTGGACACTTGTTTACAGTAAAGACAAGTTACTATTAATTCAAACAAAGGAACCTTCACAAAGAGAGGAACAAAACCCGTTTAGCAAAGTGGCAGGCATAAAAAGAAATGAGCCCTTCATGAAAAGTGAGACAAAATGAAGTCAAGACACAGATGCTCCTGTTAATGGGACAGGAATATAACTCTTGCCAACTAAGACAAGAGAGTCAAAAATCCTACTTTTTAATCGGCTATACCCCAATACAAAATGCTTTTGGTATTAAAAAAAAAATAAAATAAAAATTTCAAAAATCCTACTTTTATTGAGAACTACTATTAAGGAGGATTAAAAATAAACAACAAACAAAAAAATACCATCATCCTGTTTTTAAGAGATTTGGGAGAACAACATGGGAAGTTATATTCTTGGCCTCAGTCAGAATGGCTAACTCCCTGCTTCTAAGGCCAAGGGGCAGCCCCTCACCCACTGGCCACCAGAGTCAACCAGTACTTCTCACTGAGTCAGGACTTGCTATATTCTTGCCCTATTTTTTTTTAATTGCAGGATAATTTCTTTACAGTGTTGTGTTGGTTTCTGCCATACAACAATATGAATCAGCCAGAAGTAGACATATGTCCCCTCCCTCTTGAACCTCCTCCCCGCCCCTTTAGGTTGTCACAGAACACCGGGTTAAGCTCCCTGTGTTAAACACCAATTTTCCACTAGCTATCTAGTTTACATATGGTGAAATATCTGTTTCAATGCTACTCTCTCAATTTATCCCACCCTCTCCTTCCTGAGCTGTGTCCGCAAGTCTGTGCTCTATGTCTGAGTCTCTGTACCTGCCCTGCAAATAGGTTCATCAGTATCATCTTTCCAGATTCCATATATATGTGTTAATATACAACATTTTTTTTTTCTCTTTCTGACTTACTTCACTTTGTATAAGAGGCTCTAGTTTCATCCACCTCAATAAACGGACTCAAATTTGTTCCTTTTTATGCCTGAGTGCTATTCCATTGTATACATGTACCACAACCTCTGTATCCATTCACCTGTCAATACCTTGCCCTATTCTGCAATAGGTCTTTTCTCAAGCAGTTTTACCTGCTTTATAACATTTCTAAGACCATTTTCATTCTCCTTTAAAAATTCTATCAGACAAATCCTGTCTTGACTTCAGCTCCAATTTCAACAAGTAAAATTAAAAGAGGAAGTTCTTTGAAACAGACACACATGCTCTTCTGCCAGTCATCTCTTTTCCCTTTCTCCTCAGACATCACAGGTTCACTGATTTGAGGGGCTTGTTTGAATAATGTTCTATCAACACATTTAAGCTGGCTGGGGGGAGGGGAAGACTCAGAGATGGGCTAGTTCAATGCCATACCCCACCCATGGTGGTCCTACTCCAGGATCTCAATTCTTCTTCCTTCTAAGACTAACAGTCCCTTTCCCCTGAATGTTCTTGCTCTAGCTCAGCTCTGCCCAATAAAATGTTTCTGCAATGATAGAAAAGTTCTATATCCGCTCTGTCCAATACGGTAGCCAGTAGCCATATTCTGGCTATTGACTACTGAAATGTGGCCAGTGTGACTGAGGAACTGACCTTTTAATGTCATTTAACTAATTTAAATGCAAATTTGAATAGCTACATGTGGTCAGTGTCAATCAGATAAGACTGCGCAGCTATAGCTCTTCACTTGATCAACCTCAGCCCAAAGGCTGGGGTGGCCTCCCCTGATCACCCCACACTCCCTTTTCTTCTCTTCTCAGCACTTATTAAACACCTGAAATGATTCTGCCTGTTTGCTTTGTATTGTTTGCGTCCCTCCTTAGAATGCAAGGTCCCTGACGGCAGAAATCTTGCCTCTCTGATTCTCTGCTGCCTCCCAGAACAGTGCCTGGCATAGAGCGCACACTTTGTAAATATGTGCTGAGTCAATCAATGAATGAATCAATGCACTGGCCCAGGTGCTCCCTTCCTTGAGGGAATGGAAAAAGAAGGAAGTCCACCTACCTTGGTGAGTGAATTGTGAATTGCTTTATCAGAACTTTGACCTATGGGACCATGTTACACAGATCATCCAGAGCAGCCAGCTGTGCATTCAAACGACAAGGAGGTAAAGGAGCCTCCAACCAGGATCACAAGGTTGGAGACTTGGAGGCCACAGCCTAGGGATCCTTCAAGAACAGACAGGAAGCTCCTCCCATGGAGAAGAGCCACCTCTGATGAAATGGCTGGAACCCTGAAGACCCAAACCATTAGTGCCAGTTCTTGTGGGAATGAGCTGTGTCAGCTACTGAGCACAGGGTGCTGATCAAGACAGACAGGATCCCCCATCCTGTGGGTGCTCACCTCCTCTGGAAGAGAAGGACACATCAGCAATACTAAGATGATGCATTACCTCTGAGACTCCGTGAGGGGGGCTTGGATGAAAGCACAGAAGGAAAGGAGATACTTCACTCAGTCTGGGGTAGTCAGGGAAGGCTTCCTGGAAGAAGATTTGATTAATCTAAATCTTGAGGGGGATAGAGTTAGGGGTGCCATAGTGGTATGGGTTAGGGGTTGGATGTAACAGGTTACTGGGGAATGGCTATTCCATGCAGGAAAAATAGCAGGAGCCAAGATACTTAGGTGTGCAATGGCAAACTACTGATACAGAACTGTAAACACTCTGGTTTTACTGGTGTGTAAAGGGTAACAAGAAATAAGACTAGAGAAATGGGTGGAGGATGACATCACAGATCATACAGGCCTTGAATGCCCAGGATTGGGTTTTATTTTTAGGGCAATGAACAAGAGACTTTAAGGAGAAGGATGAAATGACTATCTGCTCTCTAATGATCTTCATGATCATAGAGATGTATTGGTAGTGAAGGAATTGGAAAGGAGTGCGACACTTGAGACATATACACTATGTAAAACAAGGTATGGAAAATACTGCCAGTGTGTCCAGAAGCCTGATGCTGTCAAGTGGGCCAAGAGACAGGCTGCCAAGACAGGCTGATGCAGTCACAGCCTTTGGACTGACTTTACAGCCTAATGCATGTGCATGCAAACACACACATGGGGGTCATGGGCCTGCTGACCAAGGTACGACAGGGATAATCCGCCCGGCGAGAAACACCTTGACCTTGGAAGGTCAAGAAATGGCCAAGTTACTCTCCGCAGCTTTGCAAGGGACTGTCTCTAAGTGGGACTGGTTGCTTCAGATGCAAATTCATCTACTTAGATAAATAGATCTACTTATTGAGAGCTGACTGTGTGCTACGTGCTCTTCCAAACACAATCTCCTTCAATAGTCACAATAAAAAATGCACCTCTTAACAAGATGAAAGATCCTTTATACTGAACTAACAAGACTAAAGATCCTTTATGCTGCCCACACAGCTACATTGTGATTTTTTTCCTTTTTGCTATTTTTAAATATTTTTAATCTTCATTAGACAAAAAGGCACAGAGCAGGCACATGGTTTTTAAAAATCAAATGGCAATAGAAGGGTTACACTGTTCAAAAAGTTGACTCACTGCCTCCCATCCCTTAGTCTTGTATGACTGTCAACTCTTTAGAGCTATTTCTTATGTTATTTGCCAAATTTTTCTATGTTTATCTTATGTTGCTATTTTATATTTAAATTTATTTTCAATTGGAGGATAATTGCTTGACAATATTGTGTTGGTCTCTGCTATACATCAGTCATAGGTATACATATGCCCCCTCCCTCTTGAACTTCCCTCCCATCTCCCATCCCTTAGGTTGCTTATTTATCAGTTTTAAACATTATCCGTTGACTTCCCTCGTACTTGTTCTCCCGATATTTTTGTTTACTTCACAAATTTTGGTTATTTCTTCCTCAGTCTTCACATTGCTAGAGTCATGTGAAATGTGAAACTCTTCCCACAATTCCAGAAGTTCTGTAAAGCCTCCCAATAGCATCTGCTAAACAGCTGGGTGGATCAGAAAATGAATCCACTTCACTGTGTCCACAGCCCCTCAACCTCCTGTTCCTCTCTTGCCTGGTTGATGGCTAGACTTCACTTTGCAGGATTCCTGGTTTTCTGTACACTGCCCACTTTTTTAATTTGCTCCCTTGTTTTACTGGAGCATATCCTCCTGTACCTTTCTCCATACTCACTATAATTTTAGACACTATTTTCTTACAGTTATATAAGCACATGATTTAAAGTGCCTAATAGTTCTATGGATTTTACTCAATGCCTTAACTCCATCCCTCCACTTCCCTCTAATTCTTCCTCCCAAGAAGTAAACGTTTTAACTTCTTTTAGATAATTTTCGGTAACAATTTTAGATTGCTTCTTTGCAGTTTCTCAGTTGCTGGCACTGTTTATTGACTTCCCGATACGGAAAATAAGGATCTATGTCCCCACCACACAAGTGTGCCTTTCCCATGTCCCTGCTTTCCCAGTATGTGCTCAGTTGATCAGTCACGTATGACTCTTTGTGACCTCATGGACCGCAGCCTGCCAGGCTCCTCTGTCTATGGGATTTTACAGGTGGGAATACGGGAGTGGGTTGCTATTCCCTTCTCCAGGGGATCTTCCCGAGACCCAGGGGTCAAACCCATGTCTCCTGTGTCTCCTGCATTGGCAGGTGGATTCTTGACCATCTAAGCCATCAGGGAACCCCATCCTTTTCCAGCATATTTACACTGAAAATTTTAAAGATCAATATTATTATGGTTACATAACACTACTTTCAGGTGAGCCATGTGGTAAAGTATGATCACTTTTCTGAATATCTTACTGTTTTCTCTAAAATTGATAATAATCCTTTGCCCCCTTTACTTAGTATTTTATATATTTCTCAGTAGTTCAAGCCCCAGATTTTAACCATATCTTTATCAGATATTCTATTAATTCCACCTTGGGAAAGAAATCACTTCCTGAGTCTGCTGACACATTTTGGGAGCAGAGCTGCGAGTTCCCACAGACAGCTTCTAGAAACTTCCTTTGCCTCTTTCATGCCGGATCGCCTATTTCCTGCTTCACTTGTAGTTTTCTCTCCTGGTTTACTCTTTTATTTCAGTGAACCACCTCCCTCCAGCTGGTTCCTGAAAAACTTGTATGTCTGACAATGTCATTATTCTGCCCTCACACTTGCTTCCGAGTTTGGCTGGATAGAAAGTTCTAGCTTTTATTTTCCTCCAGACTATTGAAGACAGTGCTCCATAGCCTTCTAACTGCCAGCACTGCTGTTGAGATGTGAAGACCCATCCCTGATCTTTGCATGTGATCAACTTTTTTTTTTTTAACCCCTGGAAGACTATAGGATCTTCTCTTTGCCACCAATGAATTCTTAAATAAAACTCTGGAGGACAGAAAGCAGACACATAAGTAATAAAAAAACAAAAACACAAAACTTTGCAGACCTGACAGGATCCTAAGCTGTCACTGGGGAAGGCTGAGAGCCAAACAAGTCATATGAAAGACTGCAACAGATTCAGGAATGTTTAGACCATCTCACAACAGACCAGTCCTCCTATTTTAACTATACATCTCCTTCACCTTGGTGCCCAAAACTGTATTCCTATCATCTCCTTCCCTATTGTCCTCACGCTTGTAGATTTATGCCTTCACAAAAATTGCCTTAAGTGAAAGAAGCCAGCCACAAAAGGACAAATACTAGTGATTCCAGTTACACGAGGGACGCGGAGGAGTCAAACTCATAGGAGACAGAAAGGAGTGGATGGTTGCCAGGGGCTGGAGGGAGAGAGGGATGGGGAATCTGAATATAATGGATACAGAGCTTCAGTTTGAAAAGATGAGAAAGTTCTAGAAAAGGATAGTAGTGATGCTTGTATAACAATGAGAATGTATTTACTACTAAACTGTATACTTCAAAATGGTTAAAATAGGAAATTTGATGTTACACATGTTTTACCACAATAAAGTAAAAATATAATAATACCTCCCTCTGAAAGGTTTTGTTTGGTTGGGAGCAAAGGGAGATGAATGAGTTCAATCCTCTCTTGTTATGCAGAAGTCTTTTGCGATAAGATTTTTTTTTTTAACAATTCCATTCTTTAGAGCAGATCAGTAGTTTCAAACCTTAGGATAATAAGAATTATTGTAAGGGCTACAGACACCAAACCTTGTGTTTCTTCTATAGATTGTACTTCACGGGTGATTCCAGGGGTGATCTTTATTTACCACACAATGCTTCTCCCTTTAGAGTCTGACCCTCCCATTTTAAGATATTACCTTCAGCCATATTAACAAAAGTGTAAAACTAAGAGCCAGAGAAGTGATGTTCTAGAGTAGGACCAGGTTCCTTTCTTGATTCCATACATTAAGATTAAGGTTGGTGGCAAAGGGCTTTAGCTACCAAATGAAATACCGATGGAAGAAGGGGGCCATGGTGGAGAAGGCTGGGTGGGCTAGAGGTAGTGCGAGCATGAAAACGTTCCTTCAGATCTCTAATATCCTAACTGCACAGACTCGGTGAGACTCCCAGCACTGATGAAGCACAAGAAGAGACGCCAACATGAGGTTCCAGTTCATACAAGGGAGGATTTTCTGTCACCTGGGCACTGTCCAAATAAAGCCTGGATGACCACTGGAAAGTCAGGCTCTAGTTGTTGGCAGAAAGACTGCTTGGGAAGGGGATGCTGGGACTGGACTAGCTGACCTTTAAGAGCCCTTTCAGTCCTGGGATTGTCTGTGAAAAGGTTCATGTCCACAGACCATAAGCCCAAACTGTAAACAGATGCTGTGCCCCGCCAAGCCAGGTAGTAAATGCGGTGTGCTCTATTTTAAGAATATAATCCACTAAGAAAAACAGGTTCCTAAGAAAAGGAATATATGATTACAGGCAACATACAAGCCGCAATTCTAGTCCACCCTTGCCTTTCCAAAATTTCTCTTTTTAACAATGTGAACCTCCAAATGCAAATGACAGTAATTCTTGATGAAATGCTCTCATGCAAGTAATCAATGTTTCCCCTGAGAAGAATATCACTGGCTCCATTACTTTCCATCAAGGGGAAAACCTTCAACCTAAGCTAGTATGGCTGATTTTCCAAAACAGGTATCTTCTAGAAGGCTTTGGAAAAGTAAGTAAATACAGTGTCGCAAGAATCACCTTTTCTTGTTTACTAAAAGGTACACAGTCTTTCTGTAACACTCCCAAAGCACTTTCTGCATGTTACCAGGTTGAAGCAGTATTTCTTTCTACTTACTGGATTCACTTTATTTTTCAGTTATTTTTTAAATTTTAGTCCCTTTTAAAAACTGAAGTATAATTGAGTTACAGTGTTGTATATGAAGAACACCCTGGCAGGTCAGTGGTTAGGTCTCTGCACTTTTACTGCAAAGTTATGTTAATTTCAGGTGTACAGCACAGTGATTCAGGTATATAAATAAATATAAAAGCTTTCAGATTCTTTTCCATTATAAGTTGTAGAATATTGAGTATAATTCCTTGTGCTATACAGCAGGTTGCATTCACTTCTTTTTTCAATGTACCTTCCATTTCATCTCTGGAAAGATGCAAAATAACACAACCACAGACTCTTAAACGTTCTGTTTACTGGTTTCCTGAGCTCAAAATACTTTCAATATTCAGCCTGTGCGAGTCTTTCTAAGTTACCAGCAAGCACAGCTTTTGCACACAGAGGGATCAGAAAAATGACTGGGGAAGACAGTGCTCTAAATACATGCTTCCCACATCCAATCATAACCACTACGTGTGCGAAGTAGACAGGCTATGCTGTACTCCATCGTTTATTCTAGCTGACATCACATCTCTATGATTTTGATTACCTAAAACTGTCAATCTTCTTGGCAACTTCTATAGAATCTTTTCTTAATGGTATAAAATGTAAAAATGAAAAACTGATGGATTATATGACTTTCCCACCCTCCAATTGTTTTTTTCTTTTCTAAAAACAGAAGCCACTGAAGACCTTGCCTGCCAGTATGCCAGTGACTACCACTGGTCTCCCTTCTGGGACGCAGCAGGTTAACACTAGTGATGAATTCCGTGTTTCTATCCCCAGGGCAGCCTAGCACAGTGCCTCGCATATGGTAGCTGTCAGAATGTTAGGTTCATGAAACTGAATGATGAAGAGAGGGAGACGAAAAGTATTTTTTGAGACAGGGAACCTCAAGCTCCCAATCCAAGTGGCCATCTATCTCTCCCCGTAGGCAACAAGAACAGAGAGACACGCACAGAGCGGTGCTGTGCTTCCCCCTAAAACGGAGCAGGACGATGCTGTCCATCCAACGGCCGGATCACAATGATTCTATCCACGTCTTTTCCATACAATTCCTCGTGGGAAAACCAAAAGTGATAATTAACCTAACATCTCAGTGTGAAGATTAAAATAAGCTACATAGAGGCATTTCCTGGCAGTCTAGTGGTTAAGACTTTAAGCTTCCACTGCAGGGGGCACAGGTTTAAGCCCCAATCAGGGAACTAAGACCCCACAAGTCGCATGGCCAAAAATAAAATTTTTAAAAGCTACATGTTTTCACTCCCTGCTGTACAACAGGAAGGTATTATTCGCTGCCTTTCAGATGAAATGCTGACTGCAGCCAGGAGATTCTGTGAGACTTCCATCAAATTCTACAAATGGGAAATAATAAATCTTGGCAGGCTGATACAGAATAATCATTGAAGGCAACAAAGCACTGATTTTAAAAGCAAACCTCTTTATTCAGCCATGGTTGGACTGCCCAGGGAAATATTTCAAATTAAGTACGCAAATTTCCTTAAACAAGTTGTCATATGGGGTTGCTTTCATGGATCAAATACAAATAAACGCACTGGCCTGAGGGTCAAGAGGCTGCCACTACCATTTTCCACACCACAAGAAATATTCTTGGAGCAAACCCCATGTGTGTCCACAAGCTGGTTCTTATCTCTGTCACAGAGTAGTTGTTTACTTTTGAAAGAACAAATGTGTCTTCAGCCCTTACTTTTTAAATTACTTGAGTCAACAATAGTTTAAGAGTGCAAATGAGATAGCCTTCTAATTAAAACAAAAGCAGTCTAAATCCCCAAGGAAAGTTTTTATTAAAAATCACTGTCACTGCAAGAGAATGAAAATCAAACAGCCAACTGATACCTAATACTATGAATATCTAAAAAAAAGTTTGCATAAATTTGCAAATAAGAATTCTTTTCCCAATCTGCTTTTTATGTCATTTCAGAATGGCATGCTGCAAAAACAAAACTAAAAATTCACAGATGCTAAATATACCATCATCTTTTTAAAAAATATAGGCATATACAACTTTAGAAAAATTCTCCATAGGAAAATATGGACCGATAGAAGAAATTCTCATTGTATTTGCCAAGCAGTGGTGGCCCTAGTGGTAAAGATCTCACCTGCCAATGAAGGAGACATAAGAGACTCAGGTTCCATCCCTGGCCCCTGGAGGAGGGCATGGCAACCCACTCCAGGATTCTTCCTTGGAGAATCCCATGGACAAAGGAGCCTGGTGGGCTGTAGTCTATGGGGTCTCAAAGAGTCAGACAAAACTGAAGCAACTTAGCACGTTTGCGCTCATGCACTCATGTACCTACTAAGTGCCAGGCCTAAGCCACTGGTGCCTTTCTCAAGATGTCTGAGGATTCAAAAAAGATTCATACGTGGCCAACATAATGAAATCCCCTTCCCCCACCATCATCTCCAGAAGTATACTGACTGTCTAAATCAGGGGTTGATTAAGAAAATACAGCCCGTGCAGGAACCAAATCTGGCTGCCATGGGTTCTTGTAAATGCCATGTTACTGGAACAAAGCCACACCCTTTTATTTACATATTGGCTGTGGCAGTTTTCAAGTTCTAAAGGCAG
Organism: Bubalus bubalis; assembly: GCF_019923935.1. NCBI lineage: Eukaryota > Metazoa > Chordata > Mammalia > Artiodactyla > Bovidae > Bubalus > Bubalus bubalis. The sequence goes on along the minus strand of NC_059159.1, from coordinate 161,444,030 downwards.
AGTAGAGGTCTGTAATTGCAACATGGACTGCATGGCCAGCAAAGCCTAAAATATTTACTGCCTGCTCTTTACAGAAACGTTTGCTGGTGCCTGGTCTATATCAAGACGTATCCTGGGTTGATTCAACGTTTGCCCAAACACGTTTGGACTTCCGGGTATAGTTATGAAACAGGCGGATCTCAGGAACAAGAGCCTTGACCTGTGAGTCAGAGAACAGAGATGTCCTCCCAGCCTCACACACACAGCCTTGGCAGCTCACAGCTCAGTTTCTGAGCCTGGGATTTCCCATCTATCTAAGGGAAGAACTAATACCTGCCTTACCCACCTCACAAGATGGAAAAGTGATTTTGCCACTGCATAGCACAGCCACAAGGTGAATGTAAGGTCACAATAAACATAAAAGTGAACACTGAATGAGCCCCACTAGGAGCTTTCTATGTGTTATTTCATCTAGTCCTCACAACTACTGTATTAGATGGGTACCACTATGATCCCCCTTTTACAGACAAAGGAATCAAGGCTCAGAGAGGTTAAGGGATTGCCCATTGTCACACAGTAAGTGGTAAGCTAAGACTTATAAGTAAATGGTAAGTAAATGGTAAGTCAAGAGTCAGACTCCAGAGTTTATGTTGTTAATTACTAAGAGCACTGTTTCTCAAAACTCTGACTGAGAGCTTGCCACCAAATGTATCCACTTCATAGAACAAAGGTCTACTAGCATCATTTCTGACACAAGTGCCATCATACCCTCTGTATGACTGCCTTGAAAGTGCAAGTGCAAGTCGCTCAGTCGTGTCCGACTCGTTGCGACCCCATGCACCAGTTCATGGAATTCTCCAGGCCAGAATACTGGAGTGGGTAGCCTTTCCCTTCTCCAGGGGATCTTCCCAACCCAGGGATCAGACCCAGATCGCCCACATTGCAGGTGGATTCTTCACCTTACTCATGTGCTAAATGTTAAGAAATGCCCATACAATAAACATTCAAGCTTTATCTATACAGGCAGTGAAAGGGAGACCCAACAAAGATACAAGTATCTTACCTCAATAGAAGCCAGGATCAGTTTCAAATGAACAAGCAACCCAGAACAACTGGCTTGCCTGCACACTCAGAAGCAGCTTTGGTGACCCTGCTTTCTCTATACTTCTAAACATGTGCGCATAATTTAGGACCTTGCATTTTTATGTAACACAGCCCATCTAACAGAAATGTAAGAGAAAACTTGAAAAACATTAACAACATAAAATATATTCCATAGGTACTGATGTGGTTTCTTTATTGCCCTTTTCGCCCTTTTCACTCTTCTGAAAAGCAATTTGGAAACACGTTTTCATACCCAAGCCTATTTACCCAGCATTTTCTCCTCTTTTTTTAAAAAAGAAACCAAGCAGTTTTTTTTTTTCCTTATTAGAGGGTAATTTACCCAGCATTTTCATTTCCAGGATTTCATTAAACAAAAATAATGAGGACTGCTTACAAAAGCTTTAAGTATAAGGCTGTTCACTGCAATATTATTTATAAAGGCAAACATCTGGAAGCCACCAAACCACCCAACATAAACCATTATCTAAATAACTTTCAACAGAATGTTTTGTAGCTACTGTGACCATGTGTAGGGGACACTGCCTATACTCTTCACAAATGTCAATGTCAAGAGAAGGGCTGAAAAACTTTTCTTGATGAAAAGAGGCTAAGGCGACATGACATCTAAATGACCCTGAATTGGATCCTGGTTTTGAGATTAAAAAAATATTGCTATAAAGGGCATTTTGGAGAAAAATTGACAATATATAAAAATGGAGTTTATATATTAGTACTGTATCAGTATCAAATTTCCTGAATTTTCATACTTTATTTTGATTATATAAAATAACATGAGGTCTTCAACTTATTTTTAAATGGTTCAGAAAAAGGAGTATTAAAATTAATATCTAAATATGTTGTGTCTAACTCCTTGCGACCCCATGGACTATAACCACCAGGCTCATCTGTCCATGAAATTCTTTAGGCAAGAATACTGGAGTGGATTGCCATTTCCTTCTCCAAGGGATCTTCCCGACCCAGGGATCGAACCTGGATCTCCCCCATAGAGGGGCAGATTCTTTACCATCTGAGCCACAAACTCCCAAATATGTATAATAATACATTATATATGTAAATTCACATATACATGAACATGAAGACAAAGTAACTATGAAAAAGTTGGCTTAAAGCTCAACATTCAGAAAATGAAGATCATGGCATCTGGTCCCATTACTTCATGGGAAATACATGGGGAAATACTCAGACTTTATTTTTGGGGGGCTCCAAAATCACAGCAGATGGTGACTGCAGCCATGAAATTAAAAAATGCTTACTCCTTGGAAGGAAAGTTATGACCAACATAGATAGCATATTCTAAAGCAGAGACATTACTTTGCCAACAAAGGTCAGTCCAGTCAAGGCTATGGTTTTTCCAGTGGTCATGTATGGATGTGAGAGTTGGACTGTGAAGAAAGCTGAGTGCCAAAGAATTGATGCTTTTAAACTGTGGTGTTGGAGAAGACTCTTGAGAGTCCCTTGGACTGCAAGGAGATCCAACCAGTCCATTCTAAAGGAGATCAGTCCTGGGTGTTCATTGGAAGGACTGATACTAAAGCTGAAACTCCAATACTTTGGCCACCTCATACAAAGAGTTGACTCATTGGAAAAGACCCTGATGCTGGGAGGGATTGGGGGCAGGAGGAGAAGGGGACGACAGAGGATGAGATGGCTGGATGGCATCACTGACTCGATGGACGTGAGTCTCAGTGAATTCCGGGAGTTGGTGATGGACAGGGAGGCCTGGCATGCTGCGATTCATGGGGTTGCGAGGAGTCGGACACAACTGAGCAACTGAACTGAACTGAACTATGAGAAATGTTAACAACTGGTGAGAGAAACATGAAAACTCTTTATATTAGTCTTGCAGCTCTTTTCTAAGCTGAAAGTTATTTTAAAATGATAAACTTAAAAAATGTATCACAAACCTCTGAAGTTTGACAGGAAACAACAAAATTCTGTAAAGCAATTATCCTTCAATTAAAAAATAAATAAATTTTTAAATGAAATTTTGTTAATGAGAAATTGCTTAGGCTAAAATGAATAAAAACATTAGGATATAAAACTAGTGTTTTATATTTTTGAATTTAATATTTTTTGGTATTAAATTTTTTGGTATTTAATATTTTTGAATTGTAGTAAAAACTATATACTCAGGAAGACATCTCAAGAATGGGTACAGTTTAAAAATATATATATTAGAAATAAATAAGCCTAAATATTACCAGTGGCCTGTGGTTTCTAAGTGGTGATATTCTATTTGGACTTTATTTTCTTCTTATTGTTTTATACTTCTTGTGTATCTACAGTTTTTGTAGTAGTATTTTGATAATCAGGAGAACAAGTATTATAGATAAATTATAAGCTTATATGAATTACACACACATCTAATTTAGTCTTCGAACACTTCTACGTACAGGCTTAATACTTCATGTCAGAGGAATCTGAAGATAAGACCTCTAAGCCTTAAACAGATTAAATACTGTTTACAGCAGCAATTTCACACTAGTAAATTTCACAACATATTTGAAATTACTTTCCACTCAAATCTCAGAAAAGCGGGGGCAGACTACAGGATCGTGCATGCAAACACTGGCACTCCCAGCCTCAGCCAGAACTTTCTCAAGCTTGTGAAACTGACGGCAGAAATCACTGTCCCCTTCTAGTTCATCTCCTACAATAATGTCTGTTACCTTAAGACATTATTAGAATGCATGTGTATGTAATTTTTTTCTAAACCATTGGAGCCAATTGTAAACCTAAGGCTCATTATTCCTAATACTTCAGTGTACATTTCCTAAAAATAAGGACTTTGTCTTTTTTTAACCTACCTAGCCACAGTACAGCTTCCAGATCATGGAATTAACACTGACAGAATCCTACCATCTAAACTTTAACAGTTATCTCAATGATATTGTTATCAACAAAATGGTTCAATCTAGGGTCCCATGTGGCATTAATTCTCATGTTTCTTTAGTCTCCTTCAATTCGGGGCACTTTCTTGGTTTTTTCATAATCTTGATGCTTAAAAAAAAATTACAAGCCAGTCATCTTGTTGAATGCTCTTCAGTTTGGCACTATCTGATATTTTCTCATGGTTAGAGCCAAATCACTGGTTTTTGTAGGAAGAGCACAGAAGTGATGCTGTGTTTTTCTCTTGCTCATTTCATTGGATGGTGATCAATGTCAGTTTGTCTAATTACTGATGGTGTTAAATTTAATTTGTGACTATGGTGCTGTCTGCCAGGTTCCTCCACTTTGTATTTACTCTGTTCCCTCTGTAATTAATATGTACTTTGTGGAGAGATACATGAAGTTATATAAACATCCTGATGGAACAATAGGACAGTTAAAAGTTTATGCAATCAACGTACCCTTCAGAAAAAACTAGATACATCTGTATAATATATTTGCTAGTTATATTTAAGAAATATAGTACCCCCCCAAATTGTTTTTAGAACCTACACAGAGAAAAGACTTTTAAGGGAAATTTTTTATATAGAAGTGATGATGTCTGGTTGTGAACCCAAGTCCCTGGAGAAACTGTGAAAACTTAATATTATTTGCCCTTTAGTTCTACCCTTGGAGCTGGCATCTAAAATACATTCTTTTTGAAAGAAACAATTTTATTGAAATATAGTTGATTTACAATGCTGTGTTAATTTCTGATGCTGCTGCACAGCAAAGTGACTCATTTAGACACATTCTTTTTCATATTCTTTTCCATTATAGTTTATCACAGAATATTGAACATAATTCCCTGGGCTATACATTAGGACCTTGTTTATCCTTCCTATATATAATAGTTTGCATCCGCTAATCCCCGACAGAGGATGAGATGGTTGGATGGCATCACCAACTCAATGGACATGAGTTGGTGATGGACAGGGAGGCCTGGCGCGCTGCGGTTCATAGGGTCGCAAAGAGTCAGGCACGACTGAGTGACTGAACAGAACTGAACTGAATCCCAAACTCCCGATCATTCCCTCCTCCATTTCCATCCCCAGTGGCAAGCACAAATCTGTTCTCTACATCAGGGAGTCTATTTTTGTTTCATAGATAGGTTCAGTTTGTGTTGTAGTTTAGATTCCACATATAAGTGATATCATATGGTATTTGTTTTTCGCCTCTGACTTACTTCATTTAGTATGATAATCTCTAGGTCCATCCATGCAGCATGCAAAAAGCATTACCTCATTCTTTTTAATGTGTTAGTAGCTCAGTCGTGTGCAGCTTTTTGTGACCCCATGGACTACAGCCTGCCAGGCTCCTCTGTCCATGGAATTCTCCATGCAGAAATATTGGAGTAGTTAGCCATTCCCTTCTCCAGGAGATCTTCCCAACCCAGGGATCAAACCTGGGTCTCCTGCATTGCAGACAGATTCTTTACCATCTGAGCCACCAGGGAAGCCCTCTTTTTAATGACTGAGAAATATTCCACTCCAGTTAGAACCAGACATGGAACAACGGACTGGTTCCATGTTGGGAAAGGAGCACATCAAGGCTGTATATTGTCACCTTGCTTATTTAACTTATATGCAGAGTACATCATGCAAAATGTCAGACTGAATGAAGCACAAGCTGGAATCAAGATTGCTGGGAGAAATATCAATAACCTTAGATATGAAGATGATATCACTCTTATAGCTGAAAGTGAAGAGGAACTAGAGTCTCTTGATGAAAGTGAAAGAGGAGAGTGAAAAAGCTGGCTTAAAACTCAATATTCAAAAAATGAAGACCGTGCTCACTTTGGCAACACATATACTAAATTGGAATACAGAGAAGATTAGTATGGCCCCTGCACAAAGATGACACGCAAGTTTGTGAAGCATTCCACATTTTTAGGTTTGACAGAAAACACAAAATTCTGTAAAGCCATTATCTTTCAATTAAAAAATACATAAGTTTAAAAAAAAAAGATCATGGGATCCGGCCCCATCACTTCATGGCAAATAGATGGGGAAATAATGAAAACAGTGACAGACTTTATTTTCTTGGGCTCCAAAATGACTGCAGATGGTGACTGCAGCCATGAAATTAACAGATGCTTGCTCCTTGGAAGAAAAGCTGTGACCAACCTAGACAGCATATTAAAAAGCAGAGACATTACTTTACGGACAAAGGTCCATATAGTCAAAGCAATGGCTTTTCCAGTTGTCATGTATGGATGTGAGAGTTGGACCATAAAGAAAGCTGAGCGCTAAAGAACTGATGCTTTTGAACTGTGATGTTAGAGAAGACTCTTGAGAGTCCCTTGGACTGCAAGGAGATACAACCAGTCCATCCTAAAGGAAATCAGTCCTGAGTATTCATTGGAAGGACTGATGCTGAAGCTCCAATACTTTGGCCACCTGATGTGAAGAACTGAGTCACTGGAAAAGACCCTGATGCTGGGAAAGATTGAAGGTGGGAGGAAAAGGGTACAACAAAGGATGAGATGGTTGGATGACATCACTCACTGGATGGACTGGACATGAGTTTGAGCAAGCTCTGGGAGTTGGTGATAGACAGGGAGGCCTGGCATGCTGCAGTCCATGGGGTCGCAAAGAGTCAGACACGACTGAGCAATTGATCACGACTGAGTGATTGAACTCACTGAATTGAATATTCCATTATATATATGTACCACATCTTCTTTATTAAAATACATTCTAGACTCATGTGCAGAGAAGGCAATGGCACCCCACTCCAGTACTCTTGCCTGGAAAATCCCATGGATGGAGGAGCCTGGTAGGCTGCAGTCCATGGGGTCACGAAGAGTCAGACCCAACTCAGCGACTTCACTTTCACTTTTCACTTTCATGCATTGGAGAAGGAAATGGCAACCCACTCCAGTGTTCTTGCCTAGAGAATCCCGGGGACGGGGGAGCCTGGTGGGCTGCCGTCTATGGGGTCGCACAGAGTCGGACACGACTGAAGTGACTTAGCAGTAGCAGACTCATGTGAACTTCCTTGTTTGTTCTTTCAACAAAAGTCTTTTAACTGAGATAAAGCAGGCTAGGCTAACCATGACCCAAGTCTGTGGATCACAAATAGGTCTTTGTAGAACACACTATAAATGTGTCAGCCATGGCAACGCTTAGGCCAGGTCACAAGACTTGTTTCAAATGTTTCTGCTGAGAGAGGCTTCAGGAACTCCCATGGGAGATCAACCCTTAGTCTTTTTACTTAAGCATTTTTCCCCCCAAAGCTTTGTGTTTATCTGAAAACATAAGACCAGCGATGACACATTCTTGCTCAGAACAGGGAATCTGTCATTAAGATGGACTTGCAGATAGAGATAGAAGTTTCAGGGTTTTACACAAAGGCTCATTCTATGCTTGAAAATGTATGATGAGGATATTCTGAGAGCAATGCAGAATCAATTGTAATTTTCCTTTCTTGTACCTGGCAAGCACAGTGGCAGAAATCTTTCCTAAGGCAATACTTAACAGTTTGAGTTGGTTGCTGTGTGGATTCTTGGACCTAAGGATAAACAGGGATGTATTTCTACTCTTCCTGATTGTCTCAGATTTCCATTTTCTAATGAAATGCTCCTAGAGTCTCACATTGAAGTCTACATGCTAAGTGAAGCAAGGAATGAAAGAGGAAAGCCAGCTGGCTGAGCCCAAGAAAGAGGGTCATTTGTGGTAACGACCAAGGTGGAGTTGGGGCCAAACTCTAGAGGGGAAATGAATTAAGTAGCCTATGAGGTGACAGCAAGATTTAAGGAAGAGTCATTGAATCAAAGTGTAGGTCTAAGAGCTGGCTGCTGTCTGAGGTGGGATATCTGGGCAGGCATCAACATGGAAGATTATGCCTCCTGGTGGTCCATATACCTCTAGAGCATTTACGCTATATAAACACTGCTTCCCCAAATAAGACATGGCTTCTGCACATAAGGAGGACTGTTTCCTAATTCTGTCAACCAATGTCCTCCCCATCCTCATCCCCTTCCCTTCCTTCAAACCCTTAGTGCCATTCTCAGACCACGGAGGACCCAGGCCAGGTCATGTCTCTCAGGTCCCCCTTCAGTTTTTTTTTCCCTTTTTCACAAATGACACCATAGGCAAATTCTGTCACCGGCATGATTCTAGAACAGTCCAAACTTAGCAGAAGACAGTTTTGGGAGACCGCTGATCAATCAGGGACTGTCCCATTCTGCTTGGTGACCTGCCAGGCAAGATGTGGAGCTGGTCCAGAGTGAGTTCATCACTCCAAACCATCCCAGCATGGCTACAGGGTGTATGGAGAGGCTCCTTTTGCCCTCGTGGTCTAAGCTCAGCTCTCCTCCGTCCTTCACACACAGGCAGAAAGCGCAGGGCTACCATGAGCCCTGATTCAGTGTTAGCAGTCTGGTCCTGGACATCCCAGCCTGTTTCTCTTATGTGCCACCTTGGCTGATGGGCATTGGTTACTATTTATGAGAAGCAAGAATTCACTGGGTAAATTCCCAGAGCATAAGCTAAGGGCATATCTTGAAAGGCTGCCATGGAATCCTGCCCTCACTCACAGCAGAGAAAAAGACAAAAGGAGGAAGAGTGGGAAGGGAGCCAAGGAGGGGTCACGTGAAAGGCCAGGGGAGAACAAATGTGTTCTTCTTTGTTGCCCCCTCCACCACTGCCCTCAGAAGTCCTCACCGGCCTTGGACCACCTGCAAGCACCCCCAAATCCATTCTCTAGTGGCCACCTGGGAAATGTAACTAAATGATGAAACTTTTAAAAAAAGTTTGAATGTTACTACCTTAGATCTGGTTTCTTAATAGCGCATCTAAGGAGGACTATTTCCTAATTCTCTCTCAACCCATGTTGCTCTCAACCAACCTGATCCTTTCATATTTCAGTATTACCGACTGCCACTGCTGCACTGGACGTGGTGGAATTTATTCTTCCAATTTTCCCATTTCTTCTATTTTCTGTTTTTACCTAGATTATAAGACTACTAAGTTGCCTAATAATAAAACTGTGTAAACAAGTAAAACAGATGACATATGTCTGCAGTTTTAATGAAACAAGATAAATCTTGAAAATGTGTGCAGAGTGACATGTATCACCCAGGCATCCGAAGTTGTTGACTGAGTTAAATTTTACACAAATGTCAGCTTCCTTTTTCTTAATCATTCAAAAGACAACAAACAAAAAGGCATAGCCTGTCACTTTAGGGAGTAGACAATTGGGTTGAAGTCTATGGAAAATGATGAAGATAAAGATTTTCTCATTTTTCTTTTCTATTTCTCCACACATCCCGCCCCCAACCTATGTCAATGGTTTTATAATGAAACATGGTTGAAAGTTCTTTTATCAACTGGATTAAGCAATACACTTCCTTGAATGTAGTGTTATATTGGTTCAGAGAAAATTTATGATCATAAAACACTGGAATACAATACAATGAAATAATAATATGAACTAATAATAACTCACCCCTCAGTGTTTCCCTACCACTCACTCTCTGCACTATCTATGTATATTGACAAGAAAAAATCATAAGCAAGCATTTTTTCTTACTTACAATGATCTTATAGATCTTGTATATTGTTAAATGAATCATATGGAGTCCAAGGCAAAACAGTTAATATCACAGTGATATCCAGAACACAGGTATCCCAAAAGTCATCCACAGGTTCTTAGAACTCCATAATACTACTGCGTCTAAGTGAATTTTATAGAGTTTTAGCCAAAATTTACCCAATAGGAAACAATAACAGTACCAAAAACCCTGAGAGTATACTCATTTTCCATGCATCAGTGAGGCAGGGCAGCTGTTGCGCAGAAAAGTTTCTAACCTAAAAATAATTGATCATCAATGAAAGAAAACCAGAAGGAGGAATTATACAGGACCTGACCCCAGGAGCAACAGAAGAAAGTCAACTGAGCCATGAACTACCAAAGACATCAAAAGATGAAACACGTCCTGTGGTGGGTGGTGCTCAAGTAAGAAGGCTTTCCAAAGGCAGTGAGTACTTGTAAAATTTAAGAAAATGCAGAGTCATTTTCATCTTTATAGTTTCCTTGAGAAAAGAAAATATTTGGGACCACTCTATAATATCCATAAAGATTCTATTTCATCCTGTATTACAAGTTGAACAGTTACTATTTACCAAGTATCTATTGCACTCTTTATATTTTCTTGTTGTATTTCAGTCTCTAAGTCATGTCCAACTCTTTTGTGATCCCATGAATTGTAGTCTGCCAGGCTCCTCTGTTCATCAGATTTCCCAGGCAAGAATAGTGCAGTGGTTGCCATTTCCTTCTCCAGGGGATCTTCCCGATCCAGGGATTAAACCCGAGTCTTCTGCATTGGCAGGCAGGTTATTCACCACTGAGCCATCAGCGAAGCCCCCTTTATATTTTAGGTTAAACTATATGAAATTTCTAATACCGGACCATCTTAATCTACAAAAATGGTAATTTCCAATGGATTCTACTAATTCACTGCATCTAATGTCTAATTCAAACCTTGCAAGATGGGAATTATAATTCCCATTTGCAGATGAAGAAATAGATGTAAGGAAGAAGGGTCATGTGCCCCAAGGTCATGAAGGTACCAAGAAGCACCAAGTTCCCACCCGGGTCTCACAGAGCCCAAAGCCAAAGGTCAGAAGCCTTTCTGTCAACAGTACAGCCAGAGTCATCTGGGCTAGTCCAGGCAGGTAAACATGCATTTAGTAGAATACAGAGCTTAAATAATCACACTTCGTCGACTAAATTTTTGAAATATACTTTGTACCACATGTCAGTTTGTGTATCACCCTGACCAAATTACTTAACAACACAAGTCTTCTGATCCGTAAAAATGAGAGGACTGAACTAACAAAGGCACATAAAGGATAGAAAAGGTATGGACCTAACAGAAGCAGAAGATATCAAGAAGAGGTGGCAACAATACACGGAAGAACTGTACAAAAAAGATCCTCATGACCCAGATAACCACGATGCTGCGATCGCTCACCTAGAGGCAGACATCCTGGAATGCGAAGTCAAGTGGGCCTGAGGAAGCATCCCTAAGAACAAAGCTAGTGGAAGTTATGGAATTCCAGTGGAGCTATTTCAAATCCTAAACGATAATGCTGTGAAAGTGCTGCACTCGGTATGTCAGCAAATTTGGAAAACTCAGCCGTGGCCACAGGACTGGAAAAGGTCAGTTTTCATTCCAATCCCAAAGACAGGCAATGCCAAAGAATGTTCAAACCTACCGCACAACTGCACTCATCTCACCCGCTAGCAAAGTAATGCTCAAAATTCTCCAAGTCAGGCTTCAACAGAATGTGAACTGTGAACTTCCACATGTTCAAGCTGGATTTAGAAAAGGCAGAGGAACCAGAGATCAAATTGCCAACATCCATTAGATCATTGAAAAAGCAAGAGAATTCCAGAAAAACATCTATTTCTGCTTTACTGAATACGCCAAAGAGTTTGACTGTGGAAAACTGTTAAAGAGATGGGAATACCAGACCACTTTACCTGTCTCCTGAGAAATCTGTATGCAGGTCACAAAGCAACAGTTAGAACCGGACATAGAACAATAGACTGGTTCCAATTAGGAAAGGAGTACGTCAAGGCTGTATATTGTCACCCTGCTTATTTAACTTATTTGCAGAGTACATCATGTAAAATGCCAGGCTGGATGAAGCAAAAGCTGGAATCAAGACTGCCAGGAGAAATATCAATACCCTCAGATATGCAGATGACACCACCTATGTGGCAGAAAGCAAAGAGGAACTAAAGAGCTTCTTGATGAAAGTGAAAGAAGAGAGTAAAAAAGTTGGCTTAAAACTCAACATTCAGAAAACGAAGATCATGGCATTCGGTCCCATTACTTCATGGCAAATAGATGGGGAAACAATGGAAACAGTGACAGACTTTTTCTTTTGGGGCTCCAAAATCACTGCAGATGGTGACTGCAGCCATGAAATTAAAAGACACTTGCTCCTTGGAAGAAAAGCTATGACCAACCTACATAGCATACTAAAAAGCAGAGACATTACTTTGCTGACAAAGGTCTATCTAGTCAAAGCTATAGTTTTTCCAGTAGTCATGTATGGATGTGATAGTTGGACTGCAAAGAAAGCTAGCGCCAAAGAATTGATGCTTTTGAACTGTGGTGTTGGAGAAGACTCTTGAGAGTCCCTTGGACTGCAAGGAGATCTAATCAGTCAATCCTAAAGAAAATCAGTCCTGAATATTCATTGGAAGGACTGATGCTGAAGCTGAAACTCCAATACTTTGGCCACCTGATGTGAAGAACTGACTCATTTGAAAAGACCCTGATGCTGGGAAAGATTGAGGGCAGGAGAAGAAGGGGAAGACAGAGGATGAAACAGTTGGATGGCATCACTGACTCAATGGACATGAGTTTGAGTAAGCTCTGGGAGTTCGTGATGGACAGGGAAGCCTAGCATGCTACAGTCCATGGGGTTGCAAAGAGTTGGACATGACTGAGCGACTGAACTGAACTGAACTAAAGGATTAATTAGGTCCTTTTTCAATTCCTTAAAGTTGAATCATAAACATAAATATAACACATTTTTAGTTTTAAAAACAATTATCATAACTCTTTGGAAGCTATCCAGCCAATAGAGAAAAGTTTAAAGTAGAAAGAGAACCTCTTTCTAAATTTCCCATTCTCCTCTAACTTTGGTGCTCTGTACCCATCTGAAATATCATCAGATCTAAGTGTGGGATGCTAAGCTATTCCCTTAGCATGTCTGAGACTCAGTTTCTTACTGTGCAAAATGGGACAGGGTGATGTCAGCTCAGCCTCCTCTCAGGGAAAGAGGAGTGTATTAACGCAGGTCAAAGTGTTTCCACAACGAGTCGTCTGCAAGGTTTTAGTAAGACTTTGCTGGAAGTCGTGTCACATGCTCCCCTCCCTAGAATTTTCCAGGATACCCATCAGGTGGGAATGCCTGCCAACCCTCTTCCTCCCCAGGGTCTCCCCATTCATGAGCAAGCAGCTTCCCTCAATGAGTCAGGACAATAAAGTTCGGATTCCCTGAGCTAATCAGATAACATTAGAAAAAATGGAAAAAGCCACCAGATATGATTCAACCACAAGAAGAATTCTCATAAAACTATTTCTGAATCATGTTCACATCATTCCTGATAAATCAGACTAAGTGGAAAGCAGGGAGTGTGAGGGGACCACTGGGAGTCACTTCATTATGGCTCTAAGTCTGCCTCACTTGTCTTCCCAGAGCCACAGGTTCTATGAGGCCGATAGGCTGTTTGGAAGCTGTCATTTCATCAGTGCCTCCCAGTCATCCTACAGCTTTAGAACCTACTTGATTAAAAGAGCTGAAGGTTCTGTGCCATTGAGAATATGGAAGGGTTGAAACTACCCACATTAGTAAGCCACAAGAAAGACAGGCAGTGGTTTTAACATACTAAAAATGCACCTGTCTCATGATCAAAGGATATTTTTCTCTATTCCTAGGACAAACAAATGTTTAAGTCAACTAAGAGTCAAATAATAATTAATATCCATAGTTTCCAAAACACTTCTACATGGCAACTTACTTGATCCTGAATGGTTGAAGGAGAGAAATTTACATTTATTAAAAGCATATTATTGAAAATGCATGTTTTCATTTCACCAGCTACTCTGGATTGGTTCCTGCACAGAAACCACTAATCATCTGTATCATTAGCCCCATTTTGCAGTTTGCAAAATCAAGGCTTCGGGAGGTAGAGTAACTTGATCAAGTTGTTCTGAACGCCTCAGTTCTACAGGATTCTTTCCCTACAACCTAGCCCTTTGACTAGGATTATTAGTCTGTGGATTACTCTATAGCTTTAGAACATAACAGTTTGCAAATTAGGTCGAGCTGTCACTGAAAACAGTCAACTTCCTTCCTACACTCTATTCTCGTTTCTGTATTCTAAGGTCCTTCCAAGGTGGGCCGTCCTACACTCTGTTAACCAAGGGCTAATATTTCTGGTGCCCAGAAGTGAGACAACCAACGGAAGAGCGCCTCTCCACCACGGGAGAGCACCCCAGACCCACAGCTGGGGCAGCGCAAACAGGGGTTCCTATATCGCTTTAGTATTGCCATCAGATAATATCAAGCCCAAATACCTCAAGTAACTGCACCACCACTCCAAATCTTTACTTTCACCCTATTCAGTTGCCCATTTCAAGGGGTGTTGGACAGAAGTCTGATCAGGAAAGCAGGAAAAGAACAAAATTGGCCAAAGAATGAAATTAGCCAAGAAACCTGCTGGAGACTTCATCCTATTTAGACAAGCCATCATGAAAGTTTATTTGAGTAAAATATACAACCCCAAAGGATTACACATTCCATGAAATACGATCTGACCCCAGTTCTGCTGATACTCAAAATTATGGTATTACAGGGGAAAAAAGTTTGGAACATAAACAAATATGAATCTAAACCCAACCTGGGAAATGCACTTGCTAAATCCTCCCCCGGTAAAAGCCACAAAAGTATTTCAAACACCGCGGCCTTATCCTTCTTCAGAGATTTTGACAAAAAGAAAAGTCTCCAAATTTAAATAAAGAAAAGAAATCTCCAAGTTTGATTTTCACGTGTAATGGCAAACATATGAGTACATTCAAAGGTAGCACAATATTCCTTTACCCACCCCAGCAGGCTGAATAAATCAGTAAGTAAATAAATAAGCAGACCGAGTAAATAAATAAATTCTTGATCAGAAAAGCTGATCGAAAGACACCAAGGGGTAAATAGAACTCCAGGAGGAGTAGAAGAAGCCTGGGCACCTTTAGCTAATTGAAGCAAAGCCCCCTAGTCTGAAACCTAAGGACAAACAGGTCAGCTTTAACCAGCATATGCTGGAGGGAAACCTTCATTAACACTAGTAAACAAAATTACAAAGTGGCATGGCAAGGAAAGTTGAGACCTTGACTGTTTTTCTCTCTCACAATATTAGCTTACAGCTCAGCAACAGTGAGGGTGGAGGAGGAAATTCCTATGTTCGCACCCACTCCTCTCAAATGCCTTTTTTTTTTTTTAAAGAGAAATCTATTGTTGGGGCAAGGCAGACTCAGTTTTTTTTTTTCCATGGGTAATAATGGATTCAATTGCCTTGAAGTCCGTGGACCTCTGGGTAGGAAATACCAAGCAGACAAACAGGAACAGAGTAATGCAGCAGCCAGATGTATCCTAGACCTACATTCTAGAATACCTTAGGGCACCCTCATATAGAAAAATATTTACTTAGCAAAACCATCAATTTGATTTTTTTAAGTTTTCTTGTGCTCAGTTGTGTCCAACTCTTTGCTACCCCATGGACTGCAGCCCGCCAGGCTCCTCTGTCCATAGAGATTTCCTAGGCAAGAATACTGGAGTGAGTTGCCATTTCCTTCTCCAGAGTATCTTCTCGACCCAGGCATCTTGAACCTGCATCTCTTCCATCTCCTGCATTGGCAGGAGGTTTCTTTACCACTAGAGCCACGTGGGAAGCCCCCAAATTTTAAGCATTACTAGAAAAAATGAGAGTATTTCAATATTCAAGATGAAAATAATCTAAACATGAATTTTTTAATTGTGAAAACAGCCACAATAGCATTATCTACATGGGCAATGTTGTCTATCAGACCTACATTACCAAGAGAAGGAAGCTCGCCTCCCCTTCTAACAGGTCCAGAGCTAGAGAAAGCCAACTTCCTCATCAGTTAGATGAAGGTTATCTACTAACGGTCATTCCTTTCCTCATTCTATATCCTCCTGTGGATATGAAAGCCAGGCCACATCCACTTTTATTATCAGTTATCTGATAAAAACAGTTTATCCTTACTCAATAATCTGAGAATCTCTAAAATCAATTACCATGCAAACGATCATAATCTTAAAGGGAAATGAAGAGGAAAGACAGGATAGGAACCACAAATACTTGCAAAATTGTGGCAAATGCAGATACCAGTATTTAGTCATATTAAGAGAACAAGAACAATATATTAAAAATAACTGACTGGCATTAGTGGGTAATACATATGTTAGTCTTGAATGCGAACCACATGTCAGGCTCTCTGTTAAACTCTTTTTCAATGTTTTCCCATTTAATCCTCCCAACAATTCTATGGGGAAAGTACTATTATCCCTGTTATAGGAAACAGAAGCTTAGAGATTCAACAATTCACCCGAAGTGACCTGGATACTATGGACAAAGCCAGGATCGGGGCTCAGGCTATGTACCTCTGGAATCCATACTATAGCATACACTCCCTCTAAGCCATCTGTTGTACAAACCCACATCCACTTATGACACATCCTGGTCGGATGTCTCATGTTATATGACTTTTGCTCTGTGATTTCCTTTTTCCTGTAGTTGTACTTCAGCACTTGCTAGAGAAGTGAACTCCTTGAAAGTAGGGACTAGGGAATTCTTTTGATCTCTAGAGGACTTCACAGATAGATAATGCCTCTCAACAACAGGAGTGAGAGAAAAGGGGAGAGCAGGACACCAGGTGTCCATCAACGGATGATGGATCAACAAAACGTGGTATAGGCATATTCTGGAATATAATTCACCGATATTAAAAAGGATGGAAATCCTAGTACCTGCCACAACATGGGGGAACCTTGAGGACGTTGTTGTTCAGTTGCTGAGTCACGCCCAACTCTTTGCAACCCCATGGCCGCAGCACACTGAGATTCCCTGTCCTTCACTGTCTCCCGGAGTTTGTTCAAACTTATGTCCATTAAGGACATTATGCTAAGTGAAACTGCCAGTCACAAAGGAGAAATAGTGTTATACTTAGATGGGTTACCTAGAGCAGTCAATCTAAGAGGGACAGAAAGTGGATAGTGGCTGTCAGAGGCTGGAAGGTAGAGGGGAAGGGAAGGTGGTGTTTAACAGGTAAAGGCTTTTAGTTTTACAAGATGAAAAAGTTCTGTGGATGGATGGATAAAGATAGTATCACAACAATGTGAATGTACTTATTGCCACTGAAAATGGTTAAGATGGTCAATTTTTTAAAGAAAATCTTTTTACCTTAGTATTTTTATTTTGTTTAAAGGTTTAAAGAAATTTATTTACGTGGTCGTGCTGGGTCTTAGTCGCAGCATGCAAACTCCTAGTTGTGGCATTTGGGACCTAGTTCCCTGACCAGGGTTCAAACCAGGCCCCCCGCACTGGGAGCATGGAGTCTTAGCCCCGGAGCACCCGGGAAATCCCAAGATGGTCAGTTTTATGTTCTGTGTATTTCACTACCATGAAAATGAGAAACAAGCAAGCAAGAGGAAGAGCTAGGAGTGTCCATCACTGAAATGCCCCCAGCAGACTTCTCAGGCCCGGCAGGCAGAAGGCACGTGCTGTCAGGAGCGTCAGGGAGCTGGCCCTCCGCCTGGAAGTCACCCTGCTGGGGTGACATTGAAGCCCACTGACAGGGAAGAGCCGTCCAGGGCTGCCCCCAGAGTGTTTCCACAGCCTCGCAACCCCTGGCTTACTCTTGGAACTTGCCCCTCCGACAGCCAGGGAAGCATGAGGAGACAGCAACTTTAAGAACAGGTGTCTCTGAGACCTCGACAGGCACCTCTTCCCGTTTCAGAGACTGGGCCGGTATAGGCGCAGACACGCGGTGCCCTGGATATGCCGGAAGGCAAGCCCAGGCATCCATCATTTCCCTCCACATGGAGCCAGGCTGGGAAAAATAAAGGGGGGAGGCATAGTTTTCACCTTGGCAATGTGACAAGCCAGGATTAAACTGCAAAGAAAACAATACTGAAAAATGTGACGGCTCGGGATTCCTTGGATGACAGAGGGGTGGTAATTATGGAGGTGCCCTCATCCCAGGGCCAAAGAGCAGCCTAGACAGTAGGAAAACACAGCTCAGCTCAAGCCCTCCTCTTCAAATCAGTCCTGTGGCCTCCAATGAGGGCACCATGAACCACAGGTCCATCCCACAGTGTTCATCAAGGAAATGTTTGGACCCTCAAACCACTTGGACCCTCCAACCCTCCCTGAGTCAACTCACTGAGTGTTTAGGTCCCGCTGTCTTCAAGAACAAGGTTCTCCTTTGGCTTTCAAAAGATAGATTTTCACGATCTTTTTGTTGATGGTGGTGGTGACATTTATCTTCTATTTCTGCCATTTGGATTTATTTTTTGACTATTTTTTTTTGTAAAGTTAAAGTTAATACAAATGAAACAAAATTTCTCTGTGGATGCCTGATGTACTGTGGTAAAATATACAAACATAAAATTTACCATTTTAACCATTTTTAAATGCACAGTCAGGGGCCCTAAGGATACTCACATTGTTATGCTACCATCACCACCATCCATCCAGAGAACATTTTTCAAAAATGAAATTGTACCCATTTAACACTAACTCTCCATTCCTCCTTCCTTCTAGCTCCCAGCTCCTGGCAACCACCACTCTAAATATTTCTAAAATCTTAATAAATAGCTTCTCCTTTTACTTTCTCTCCACCTTCCTTCCCCTTGGGGAGGCAGGCTGGCTGCCAGGAGGATGCTTTGCTTTGGGGATCTGGTGTCAAGGAGTCAAGGTTCTTCCTGGCTTTTGTAAAAAAGCTGTAACAAACTCAACATATTAAAAACAGAGACATTACATGGCCAACGAAGGTCCATCTAGTCAAAGCTATGGTTTTTCCAATAGTCATATATGGATGTGAGAGTTAGACCATAAAGAAGGCTGAATGCTGAAGAATTGATGCTTTCGAACTGTGGTGTTGGAGGAGACTCTTGGGAGTCCCTTGGACTGCAAGGAGATCAAACCAGTCAATCCTAAAGGAAATCAACCCTGAATATTCACTGGAAGAATTGATGCTGAAGCTGTAGGTCCAATATTTTGGCCACTTGGTGCAAAGAGCCAACTCACTGGAAAAGACCCTGATGCTGGGAAAGATTGACAGCAGGAGGAGAAGGGAGTGAAAGAGGTCGAGATAGTTGCATGGCATCACTGACTAAATGGACATGAGTTTGAGCAGACTCTGGGGGACAGTGAAGGACAGGGAAGCCTGACATGCTGTAGTTCACGAGCCTGCAAAGAGTTAGATGGGAATTAGTGACCGAACGACAACAACAAGCTACTGACAAGATTAAATATTCATTATCATAATCTCAGCGTAGCTGCTCCTATGGAAGATTCAACTCACTAAAGGAATATGAAAATTTGAGCTTTTTAAAGTTATGCTCTTTGGAAAGAAAGTTCATTCCAATTTGTGGATGAAAATGGGTCCGTGTTAAAGGTTCAAGGTTTTATTCAATTGTACATGAATTGTCTTCCTCTGTTCTTACAAACTCTGCCCTTGGTTTGGAGCTATTCTTCATAAAGTGCCAGTAATTGTTACTTTGAAAGGGTCCAGGGATTTGCAGTAGTCAATTCTGTGACGATTCTTACTAGCAGTTTCCAGACCAATTTTTGAAAGGCATAAATTGTAGCCTGAAGAGTTTGGTGAATCTTGCAAAAGATGGCATACATTATCAAACCCAAGAGGGCCCTGGAGGTGTTCATGAGATGCGACAGCACACTTAAGGGTGTGTGCTGGAGTCTGGAGGGGCAGCTCAGGGCACAAAGGCCTCTGTGGTTTTCTTCGTCTGGTTTATATACCTTTAAGACTGAGCTTAAAGACAAGTTTGTTTCTAATGCTGATTTCCCAATTATTTCCTCAAAACAATTACTAGGACTCAGTTACCAGGTGTCAAATCTCCCCTTTTTGTGACATAACTGATAATCCTCCACAGTAAACTGATCTCCTGTTCTCTGATTTCCAGTATTCCCTGTAATTCCACATTTCCCAATTTAAAGCCCTCTGGAGCAGATCAGGTGGTCTACTGGAAAAAACAGGCTTCCCAATACTGGGAAGATGCATTCCACTCTGGTTGGAAGCCCAGGTTCATCTGCCCTGGCCTCTGGATCCAAATGCTGGAGCTGGACATTCTGTGTAGCCCACTGGCCACTCCCCAAGGCCCTCCGCCTTTTCATTTACAAAGGATCACGAGAGTCATGAAAAGAAAGTACACATAAGTTGCAAAGACATTTTCTTTTCCTTCGAATGCCTTGGTGGTAACTCCAGTTTGGTTCCAAAAGTTGTAGAGAACAATCTACCTCATGGATTATGTTTATTAAAAAGGACAGGAAAATGAGTGTTATAATACCAACAGTGAAAGAAAACTGGAAAACACACCACAACCCATAAAGAACTCTGTTTTCCAATTCTAGAGCTCAAAAAAAAAAGCAAGTTTAATCAGTATAAAACAAGATAGTAGGTACACATGTTCATAGCCATTCTGAAGGAGATGAATGACAGGGATTCGTTATTGGATAGAACTTCAATTCAAAACTTATTTCCCCCTTATTACACATTGGATATGCTAGTTTCACTTCCCCAGTCATGGTTCAGGCTGATTTTCAGCTGAAAATGGAGAACAGAGAGAAAAGAAGGGAGGGAGGCAGAGGGGATGGAGGAGAGAGAGTTCCAGATGTTCTGGACCAAGAATCTAGAGAGAGAGAGAGAAAGGGGAGGAGAGAGGAAAGTTTGTCAGTGGAGGTGCTGGAATTACAGGAGCTGAGTGAGAATATGAGAAATGAGTTGCTTCAGTCGTGTCTAATTCTTTTTAACCCTATGGACTGTAGCCGCCAGGCTCCTTTGCCCAAGGGATTCTCCAGGCAAGAATACTGGAGTGGGTTGCTATTGCCATCCTTCAGGGGATCTCCCCAACCCAGGGACAGAACCCAGGAATGGGGGAGGTGAGTAAATCTCAGTAGGCTGGGAGGCAAGGTGATGGGCAAGAGGCTTTGGCTCCCTTCACCAATCTTGCTGTTTATTCCCTTCCCTCCCCTAGCCTCCAGGTGGCACAGCAGAACAAACACAACAGGCCTAGGGGCTGTGAGCTAGAACAGAGGCCTGAGCAGGTCTAGGGAGTAAAACAAAGAAGCAAAATGCACTGTTGCCAGGCAGGACTGGGGAGGGGGGTGTGACCCCCAGTACGGTATTCTCAGCACCTGTTCAGAAACATTTCCACTGCATCCTGGGTACCACTGTCAAAACCCTAATGGAAATCTCTCATGCTGCGATTGCAGCATGAAATTTACTCTTTGCAAATGCCAGTAAAGAGAATCACATCTGCAAAGCAAAATGCAATCAGTATCATCTCATTTAAGTTAGGCTTGCTAGAGAGCTCCACTGTGCCTCTAAGGCTATGAAAACATATCTACAGGATGTGAATTCCAGATCTGAACAACTGGATCAGAGTTTCTCAGCATCAGCACTATGGACGGCTGGGGCAGGATAATTCTTCGTTGCAAGGGGAGGCGGCGCGTCCTGAGTGTTTTAGAATGTTTAGCTGCATCCTGCTAGATTCTAGTTGCACCCATTCCCCCTCCAGAGAGACCAAGCCCTCAAGTCAGCCTCCTGATTGCTGTCCTGAGGCTTGGCTAGTTTTCACAATGGTATCCACACCTTCCTCCTCCAGGTCCAGGGTAGCAGAGCTTCATACACTATAATGTGCACACAAGTCCCTGGGGGGTTTTGTTACAAATGCAGATTCTGACTGGGAGGTCTGGGATGGAGCTAAGGATGCTCTAGTTTCAACATAGCCCCTGGGTGATGCTGATGCTTCAGGTCCTCAAACCACACTCAGCACTGGTTTAGTAACAGGAGGAGGGAGCAGCATAGGAAAACTGGCTGACATCCCATAACTTGGCTGGTTACTGGGTAACCTCTCGGTGCCTCAGCACCCTCACTTGAAAACCTGGGGTGATTGCAAGCATTAAGTAACAGGGTGCAGACAAAGCAACTGGTTTGGCATCTGGCACTCGGAAAATGTTAATCCCCTCCCCCTTTCTCTGAGCTCCTCCCAGCACCGTGCCTAGAAACCTCAAGGTCAAGGCATCCCTGGGGATTACAGGGAATCCCCTAGAAGAAAAAACTCAATTCCATTCTGAGTGGTGGTTGGCGAGGGAGGGATTTCTTCCCTTTTCTTTCTTCCAGCTTACACTCTCTCTGTTGGTTACACCATAACATCTGTCACCCGTCGGAGGCTGTGAATTGTTGAACTGTTTTCGTAATGAAGCATACGATGAAAAGAATATTTAAAAACAATGTACACATTGTGATTTCATGCAAAAGCAATCTCTCCCACTCTCTGGGCCCATCTCCGAGCTGCATTTAACACTGATTTAAACTCTTCTCAAAAGGAAAAATTGATCTCAAACAGGGATCCACTTTGGATTGGATCAAAATTTCCAAAACCATTTGTGCATATTCCTCCCCAAATGAATGAAGTCTACTCATCTGGAATTGTGTCCAGGGAGAATCCTTGCTATCCTTTGTAAGGATAAAATGTTCTGATGCAAAAATACTACTCTGCCAGGCTAAATATAGCCTTTTGGGTTCACAGAGCACATGGTACATGGACCTTGATTTTAATACACATACAGAGAGAGCTTTTGAATTCAGAGTTGTGCAGATTTTTCTAGAATATTAACTAAGATGAATTCCTTTGGGAAAATCATTCCCTCAACAACCCCCCTGCCCCCCCCCCACATATGTAAAGGTCTCAACAATGGTGTCTTTCTCTATTTGTAGGCTGTATCAAAAAAAAAAAGTATGTGAGGCATTACTCCAAACAAAGTAAGTTTCTGCATTATTCCACTGTGCAAATGACATCATGTGAATAGAAGCCGAGAAAGTCAGCTGCCCCAGTAGTTAACTGCCTACAGGAAAGTGTGGTTTGGCCTTCCTCACACTTACACCCAGGTGCAGGGCTCAGTCAGCCCTGGCATAGCTCTGCATTCGAGCCCAGTCAGGCTGCGGGGGAAGAAAGGCAAGCAGGTGTCCTTCCCTCTCTCCTATCTGGGGGTTAGGGCTTCCCCAGAGTCTGCAGGGCTGGTCTCTGCTAAAGGAAACCCCAGCTTCAGCCCTGGACCCCCAGGATCAGCACGCACACCTTGGGGAAATCACAGGGATGGACAGATGGCCACCTAAAGAACTCCTCTCTCTTCACAGAACTTGGAATGGTATGGGCAACCCGGTCCACACACATGCGCTCCTTCTAACCAAGAAAAAATGAAAACCCTGGAAGGCCTGGCAAAATTCTCTAAACCTCACTAACCCAGGGCATTCTAAGACCCGTGGGGTAACATTCAACCCAGTGCCCTTTGACAACCCAGGAAAAACTGCTCTAGCGTCACTGTTTATCCTTGCTCAGCACAGTAATCATCCTTTCCAAGGCTTCCTCACTAAATCATATGTAGAGCTTATGAAAAAAACATCTGAGAAGAGAGCTTAACAGTTCTGGGCTGGCACTGGTATACACTGATTTGATTGCTCACAAGCCTATCTAGCAGATACGGAGTTTGGGGCACTCAACAGCATAGAATGCTCACGTAGAGTTCTGCTGATGGAGCCCCAGGATTGCCATCATCATCTGCTCTTGGTATCACCAGTGGAACCGGTTTAAAAGGCAGTATTCAGGCTCCTCCCACAGGGATGATGCTGACAGTCTGTATCACATAGACACTGTCTGCTCCTCCATGGACACCTGGCTGAGGAATCACATGTCCAGATATACTGCTCAACTGTAACAGGCAAATTCCTAGGAAACTGGGTCTTTATGCAGGGCTGAGGCCCCTAGACAGAGGACAGACACTGGAGAGTCACGGGCCCTGAGATGGACAGTGCCCACTTCCAGAGATGTTTTAAGGAGGGACTTTCCTCCAGTAGACAGTGACTAAAAAGTAAACTTCTCAGGGGCATTGTAAAGTGGGTTAGGTGCTACAATGTTCTGCTTTTTTAATCATGTTTTTTGTGAATCCCCAACTGCTTTTTTCTAACTGATTCACTTCCTTAAATACATACAGGCTTGTTCCAGTCCAGGCCCCCAACGCTGGCTGGCACCCTGAATTTGGTGGAAAGGTCTGGACCAAGGGTGAAGGTTACCTTTTATTTATTTTACAATTTTTATTGGAGTCTAGTTGACTTACAATATTGTGTTAGTTTGGGGTGTACAGCAAAGTGAGTTAGCTATACATACACATACATCCACTCTTTTTTAGATTCTTTCCCCATATAGGTCATTACAGAGTGCTGAGTAGAATTCCCTGTACTATGAAGTGGGTCCTTATTAGTTATCTATTTTATATAGTAGTGTGTATATGTCAATCCCAATTTTCCAATTTATCCCTCCCTACCCTTTCCCTTCTGCTAACCACAAGACTGTTTTCTACATCTGTGACTCTATTCTGTTTTGTAAATAAGTTCATTTGTACCATTTTTTTTTTCCCCTAACATTCCACATATTAGCAGTATATTTGTCTTTCTCTGCCTGCCTTACTTCACTCAGTATGACAATCTCTAGGTTCATCTATGTTGTAGTAGTTGGTGTTATTTCATTCTTTTTATGACTGACTAGTATTCCATTTGAATGCAGAGTTCCAAAGAATAGCAAGGAGAGATTAAGAAAGCCTTCCTCAGCGATCAATGCAAAGAAATAGAGGAAAACAATAGAATGGGAAAGACTAGAGATCTCTTCAAGAAAATTAGAGATACCAAGGGAACATTTCATGCAAAGATGGGCTCAATAAAGGACAGAAATGGTATGGACCTAAGAGAAGCAGAAGATATTAAGAAGAGGTGGCAAGAATACACAGAAGAACTGTACAAAAAAGATCTTCACGACCCAGTTAATCACAATGGTATGATCACTCACCTAGAGCCAGACATCCTAGAATGTGAAGTCAAGTGGGCCTTAGGAAGCATCACTACGAACAAGGCTAGTGGAGGTGATGGAATTCTAGTTGAGCTATTTCAAATCCTAAGAGATGATGCTGTGAAAGTGCTGCACTCGATATGTCAGCAAATTTGGAAAACTCAGCTGTGGCCACAGGACTGGAAAAGGTCAGTTTTCATTCCAATCCCAAAGAAAGGCAATGCCCAAGAATGCTCAAACTACCACACAATTGTACTCATTTCACATGCTACTAAAGTAATGTTCAAAATTCTCCAAGCCAGGCCTTAGCAATACGTGAACTGTGAACTTCCAGATGTTCAAGCTGGTTTTAGAAAAGACAAGGGAACCAGAGATCAAATTGCCAACATCCGCTGGATCACTGAAAAAGCAAGAGAGTTCCAGAAAAACATCTATTTCTGCTTTATTGACTATGCCAAAGCCTTTGACTGTGTGGATCACAATAAATTGTGGAAAATTCTGAAAGAGATGAGAATACCAGACCACCTGATCTGCCTCCTGAGAAACCTGTATGCAGGTCAGGAAGCAACAGTTAGAACTGGACATGGAACAACAGACTGTTCCAAATAGGAAAAGGAGTACGTCAAGGCTATATACTGTCACCCTGCTTATTTAATTTATATGCAGAGTACATCATGAGAAACGCTGGGCTTGATGAAGCACAAGCTGGAATCAAGATTGCAGGAAGAAATATCAATAACCTCAGATATGCAGATGACACCACCCTTATGGCAGAAAGTGAAGAAGAATTAAAGAGCCTCTTGATGAAAGTGAAAGAGGAGAGTGAAAAAGTTGGCTTAAAGCTCAACATTCAGAAAACCAAGATCATGCATCCAGTCCCATCACTTCATGGCAAACAGAAGGGGAAACAGTGGAAACAGTGGCTGACTTTATCTTCTGGGGCTCCAAAATCACTGCAGATTGTGAGAGCAGCCATGAAATTAAAAGACGCTTACTCCTTGGAAGGAAAGTTATGACCAACCTAGATATC
Source organism: Bubalus bubalis (assembly GCF_019923935.1). Taxonomy (NCBI): domain Eukaryota; kingdom Metazoa; phylum Chordata; class Mammalia; order Artiodactyla; family Bovidae; genus Bubalus; species Bubalus bubalis. The sequence continues at coordinate 161,418,284 of NC_059159.1, read as the reverse complement.
ATATTAAAAAGCAGAGACATTACTTTGCCAACAAAGGTCCATCTACTCAAGGCTATGGTTTTTTCCAGTAGTCACGTATGGATGTGAGAGTTGGACTATAAAGGAAGCTGAGCACTGAAGAATTGATGCTTTTGAACTGTGGTGTTGGAGAAGACTCTTGAGAGTCCCTTGGACTGCAAGGAGATCCAACCAGTCCATCCTAAAGGAGATCAGTCCTGGGTGTTCATTGGAAGGACTGATGCTGAAGCTGAAACGCCAATACTTTGGCCACCTGATGTGAAGAGCTGACTCATTGGAAAAGACCCTGATTCTGGGAAAGATTGAAGGCAGGAGGAGAAGGGGATGAAAGAGGATGAGATGGTTGGATGGTCTCACTGACTCAATGGACATGAGTTTGGGTAGGCTCCGGGACTTGGTGATGGACAGGGACGCCTGGCGTGCTGTGGTTCATGGGGTTGCAAAGAGTCAGACACGACTGAGCGACTGAACTGAACTGAGTATTCCATTCTGCATACATAACACATCCTCTTTATCCATTCATCTGTCAATGGATATTTAGGTTGCTTCCATGTCCTGGATATTCAAGTGCTGCTATGAATACTGGGGAGCATGGATGTTTCGGAATGATGATTTTCTCCAGAAATATACCTAGAAGTGGGATTGCTAGATCATATGACAGCTCTATTTTTAGTTTTTTAAGGAATCTCCATGCTGTTCTCCATAGTGGCTGAACCAATTTACATTCCCACAAACAACATAGGAGGGTTCCCTTTTCTCCACACCCCTCTAGCATGTACTGTTTGTAGATCTTTTGATGATGGCCATTTTGACTCGTGTGAAGTGATATCTCATTGTAGTTTTGATCTACATTTCTCTAATAATTAGTGATGTTGAGCATCTTTTCATGTGCTTTTTTAACCATCTGCATTTTTTTTTTAAGAAGTATCTATGTAGAGCTGCCAATTTTTTGACTGGGGCTTCCAAGGTGGCACTAGTAGTAAAGAACCTGCCTGACAATGCATGAGGTGTAAGCGACGTGGGTTCGATCCCTGGCTTGAGAAGATTTCCTAGAGGAGGAAATGGCAACCCATTCCAGTATTCTTGCCTAGAGAACCGCATGGAGAGAGGAGCCTGGTGAGCTACAGTTCATGGGGCTGCAAAGAGTCAGGCACAACTGAGCGACTTAGCACAGAGCACATATACACATTTTTTTTTTAATTGGGTTTTTGTTTGTTTGTTTGTTTGTTTTTGTTATTGAGCTGCATGAGGTGTTTGTATATTTTGGAGATGAATTATTTGTCAGTTCCTTCATCTGCAAATACTTTCTTCCATTCTGTGTGTTGTCTTCTCATTTTGTTCATGGTTTCCTTTGCCCTGGGAAAGGAACGCACCTTTTATGTGGGTTTGTTTCAAAGAAAGATTTGTAGCACTTAAGGATTAACTCAAAATGATGTCTCTGGTGTGTCCGCCTCATCCAGGTGCTAGATAATCATCTATCCAAACAGCCAACTCTACTGCAAATCCATGAGAAGTTCAATGGTGAGACAAAAAGGACTGAATTTACTAGGCTTCCCAGGCTCCTCTGAAAACCTTTTTTATTTTAACCCTCATGGCAAATCTTTACTTAATACATTCATCCCCATTCCTCCTTATGACAGAGTAAGCTCATTAGAGCTGACAAAAAGTCTTGCAGGAGTTGGTGAAGGGGGATCTCAGTGACCCGCATCCCACTGCCAGTCACCAGGTAAGCTGAAAGCCTAGGATTCTGGTCCTAAAAATTGGGGTCCATTTTCCGATTGAGAAACAACTTCTGATCTACTCAAAGCATCACAAGGGAGCAAGCAAAGATGACTGGAAGAAGTCTCAATACAACAGTGCAAGTGCTTTGTAGGGTAGGGAAGGAGAGGGATGTCAGTGAGATTCTCCAAGTCAGAAGGAGGGGCTGTGGGTGGCATGGAGGTCGGGCCTGGAGAACCTCCAGGCCCAAACATTCTTTATCTGATCAGTGTAAATGATGAACAATTGATCTGCTACACAATTGCTGGAAGTTTTAAAGTTAACTTTAAAAACTGTTTACTTATTTGTATCTGCCACAAAAATGAAAGAAGACTCTGGTTAATTTAAGAAAACAACCAACTTGGGGAGGAATACACGCGCAAGGTGCTTTCATTTCTATCTCATTTAACACAAGTTTTAAAGTAGGTAGGTTTTGGTACCCTCATATTTTACAGATGAGGGAACTAAGACTCAGTTTATGTGATATGCTCTAGATCTCACAGAGAATTTGGCCAACACACTAATGCATCCCTGGTGACTCAGTGGTAAAGATTCCTCTGGCAATGCAGGAAATGAAGGTTCGATCCCTGTGGGGAAGATCCGCTGGAGAAGGAAATGGCATCCCACTCCAGTATTCTTGCCTGAAAAATCCCATGGCAGAGAGGAGCCTGGAGGGATACAGTTCATGGGGTTGCAAGAGTCGGATGCAGCTTAGCGATTACACCACCACCACCCAATGAATGTGAGCCCTGCCACCCTCTGGATAACTGGGGTGGTATGCTGCTGCTGCTGCTGCTGCTAAGCCGCTTCAGTCGTGTCCAACTCTGTGCGACCCCATAGACGGCAGCCCACCAGGCTCCCCCGTCCCTGAGATTCTCCAGGCAAGAACACTGGAGTGGGTTGCCATTTCCTTCTCCAATGCATGAAAGTGAAAAGTGAAAGTGAAGTCGCTCAATCGTGCCCAACTCTTAGCGACCCCATGGACTGCAGCCTACCAGGCTACTCCGCCCATGGGATTTTCCAGGCAAGAGTACTGGAGTGGGTTGCCATTGCCTTCTCCGGGGTGGTATAGTATATGCATATTTGACTCTGCTCACCCCATCTGGTCCAGTCAAACATCAAACCAACCATGAAATCCCTGAAAGGAGGAGCTCAAAGGACAGTGACATCCCCACCAAGTTCTACGGCTTTGTCCCCTTCCCTAGCATTCACACCATGACTCCCTCAACTCAGACATGGATCCTCCAAGGCAAAGAAACCACCTATAGGAAGCTCCATCATTTCATCCCCACCCCATCCTCTGCCTGAATAAGGAAACCCTCAGCATTCTACCTCCAAAGGGTATCTTTTCCAATCACATGGCCCATGGGGTCTTTCTGAGATTCCAACCAACAAGGGAACAAATGCCACTTACATGTCCTTTGATCCTACTCAAATGTGTCCCCCCACATCCTGGTAACACTCCTTGTTCTTAGATTTGAAAGATAAGTTCCAAAGAGAAAGAGGTCAACGGGCCCAAGGATGCTCTCGGTCCCTCTGCCTATGCTGTTGTCCTCTTCTGCACCTCCTCAATCTCAGAATTGACTTCAAAAGGCAAAAAGAACCTCTGGCTAAACCCTGGAAAAAACGCATCCTGCTTTACTGTAGGAAGAAGGCAAAGTCTTGATTAACTCATTTTTCTGGTGCTCAACTTTCATAGACTGGGGCAAAGAACAGGAACTACATTTGTATTGGGATTTCTGTTTTTTTTTTTTTCCAAAAGCCAGCCTCTAGAGCCTGTCCTGGACTAGGTTTGGCAATTACACTTCTGCCCTCCTATAAATTATAATTCATATCTATGCTAACATCACACTAAGACTACAAAATCCTGAACGGTCAAAAGGAGGACAACAGTATATGCACCAAGGTAAACTCATTAAGGCAGAAAGTCATCAAAGTGGGGTAGTCATTTAATACATCTTACAAACAAATTCATCAACAACAGTTGGAAAAAAAATTTTAAGACTTGGTTTTAAACTTTAGTTACTGTATTAGAGCACTCCATTTCTTAAGTATTCTTACTAATCAAGTCCTATTTAAATCACATAAACATACTCTATAACTTTCTTTTTGAGCAAAATATAGGTTTGCCCCAATATCTGAAAGTAGATTATTCCTATGAAACTTTTGGTAAGCTGAAATGGCATAAAGTAAAGAGAATACCTGACTTCACATTACAGCAGGCATTTCACTTTTATGAAAGACTCATGTTATAATTTAATAATAGCTTTTTTCATAAAAATGAAAATCTTTGGATTTCTTTCAGTGAGTGAGATGTAGATCCTGGGTAAAAGCTAAGTGAAAATAATCCCAACTTTCAGAAAGTGGGAGAAACCTGTAGTTGTTTTTCTGTTAGAAAAGAGATGCTTTCCACTTTCTATGATACATTTCTGGAAAATGTATTTGAAGGACATATGTCCAAAACTCAACAACAGTCATAAATTCTTAGGAGGTGATTCTCTAACAAAGATATTTCTGTCTCTCCCTCTCCTTCTCCATCTGTTTCCTATGATGGTTCAAGGAGACACTGCCTCTGTCAGGCCCAAGCCACCTCCTGGACGAGGCTGGTGCTACTGCAGGGCCCTGAAGCTTAAGCTTTTTCAGCATCACAGAAAATCTGCCTCTAGGTGTCAAGTTTACACAGTACAAAAAAAAAAAAAAAAATTCAATCTTTTAGCAAAACTTACTAAACTTGTTGAAACTGATAAGTGTATTAATCAATTCCTTGAAATTTCCAATAGCTTGCGCAGCATGTCTGACCAATAATCTAAGCAAACGGTGCCTCCCACGTGTCTCAAGATCCAAAGGACAGCCATTCCAGAGGCTAATTCATGAGAGATCATACCAGAGTTGATAAAATGGATTAAAATAAAAACCAGAACTGGTTTTCAGAAGTCAATTCTCAACATGCTCCTGTTTTCATCATTAAAATCCCTCAACACAACTCCCATCCAAGTTCAATTTCATCTTTATCTGAAACATTTCTCATTGTCCTGATAAGTAGAGACTTGTGATGACAACCTTGATATAAATCTAGGACACGGGTGCTTTAAGAGTCCATCAAATTTTAAAGACAGTAGAATCTAGACAATAATTGTAATAATTAATTAGAAAGCCTGGGGTATTAGCATTTAAAAAAATAACATTTAATAGTGTAATTTCTACATTAAAATACTGAAAGGTTTAGAAATAAAACAACCAGTGGATCACTTCCCCCTCACTTGATAACTAAATTAAGACAATCTGTTCCATTTTATTAGCCAGAGATCCTGAGGCTAGTGAGTCAGAAGGAGCCACTTTGAAAGTGAAATAAATTCTGACACTACCCTAAACTCTCAGGCAGGAAGCCGTTTCAACTGTCATGCCAGAACTATGAGATAATGGGTATTTCAAAATGTTTGTCCCATCTCAAAGCCCGGTCTCACACTAGCATCTTGGCATCCCAGAAATAAGTTGAAAATGAACTCCACTGCCAGAGAAACATCTCAACACTTAATTGCCCACTTAATCGTTAGTAAGGAATCTAGAGACTCAAGTGCTATTACTTTCGTTTCTCCTGGCTCATGACTAATTTTATTGGTGCAGCTCAAAATGACTGCTGGGCCCTCAAGACTCATGGTGTGCCCACTCAAAGGAGAAGATGCCCTTTAAGCAAAGAACCTATGTCAAAACTGGGAAGGAAGGGGCTGGCAGCGGACAGTCATTAAGAAGGGGCTTTAAGGCAGTTTCAGTTCTTACAAGACTTTATGTTTAAAGAAGCAGTGGACTCCTTACTAAATATGCCTCATTTACTAAATATGCCTCATTTCTAGACCTGTTACTCTGAAATTTTATTGATCAAATTTGAGGAGGCTGCCAGAAGTAGGAGAGTGTCTAACTGGGAACATTTCCAGGAAGAAAAATGTGATGCTTAAATGAACTCAACTAGAGCAAACCAAGGAAACAAATCCCCTGAGATTACACCAGTGAGTGGTGGGTTTGTACTAATTCAGTCACCAGGTGCCAGTGACTGGGGGTTAAGATGAAGGGCGCTCCCTAGGAGTTGTTTGCTGGCTCGTATATACCATACAGATGTGTGTATCTGTGAGTGCGCGCAGTCTTTTCGAAGGTACATACTTTGCCTGGGAAGCGGGGGTGGGGGTGGGTCCGCAAGTTTGCCCAAATTAACGGTGCTGCACTTAAAACTGCTCCAGGGAAGGGTACAGATTTGCCAATGTCTCACCACAAAGCCTATCAGAACCAAACTATTATTGCCCCACGCGGAAATTGGCTTTACTGGGTCTGGAGAAATAATCCACCATCGCTCCAAATGAGTCACTTCTCTCCCAGATGCTCCATTTTTGCGGACTGGGGAGAGAGTCCCCAAGGCTGCTCATCTGGCACCCGAGCAGGGGAAGCTCAGAAACCACCTTGCGAGGTCCGCTCCCGCTGGTCCACCCGCCGCCTGGTTCCCTACCACCAGCAGCCACCGCTTCGCCTTCCGCGCTCACCGACCACCAGCGCCAACGCTCCCCGCCCGCCCCGCCTCCCGCCACGGGCTCCCAGGCCGCCCGCTCTCCCAGACTTCCATTCAGTCCCATGTTCTCCACTAGAATTTCTCTAGAATTTCTCAGGGCCGCCAGTATCTCCTAGCTCCTATCCCAGGAGGCGCGCCTTCTTTTCTCCACCGCGATAACAGAACACTTTGTCCAGCTCGCCACCACGACCCGCCCCTACGACTCCCCCACAGCGTCCCCACGAAGGGGGCAAAGACATAGCCTCCAGCTTTATCCGTCATAAAACACCAGATCCTAATAGCTGGGCTCCTGGCCTCAGACCAAACTTCAAGGCTCAGCTCGGACTCGGATTCCCCTCCTTCAGCAGCGTCTTCCCAGAACGCGTGCCCCCAGAGGCTCTGGCTGGTTGGAGACCCGGCCGTTTTCGGCCTCGGTCTCGCTACAAAGCTCCTGACTTCCGAAATCGCCCCCAGCGCTGCCATCTAAGGAGTCAGGACCCGCGCCTTCCTCGCGAGCTGGAACCAGCGGCTCCATCCACCACTGCTCCCAGGTTTGGAGAGGCAGCTATGGCCCTTTGATTTTTCTCTGCCTTTCCTGTACAGCCCGGCTCTGCTTGTGTTTGGTGGAGGGAGTGGGAGGAGGGATTCCTAACCTTATTATTTTTTAAAAAACATATATAAGTGAATAAGTATTGAATAAAGCAGCCAAACGCTGGCCCTCCCCCAAACCTAGGAATTCAAAGCCACATGGTCACAGCCCTTTCCAAGAAAGGCAGGCCCCCTCTCCGCACACGCTCCACTAGGCAAGGACCATAAAAGCCTTTAAAGTTCTCGGAGCATCCTAGGGCTTCCCAGATCACCAGTCCCTCCCGAGCCACCCTATCCCCGCGCCAGAGGCCCCAACACCAGGAGGGCGACCCGGGGACTAGGTGTCTGAGGCCGCCGCGCCCCAGCTTGGACACCCACCTTTGGGCGCCGGATCCCGGGGGCTCTGTCCTCCGGCTGCGCTCTGGCGCGGTCCCTGCCTCCTCGGGACGTCCGGGAGATTCCGCGGAAAGGCGTTCAGCTGCCCCTGCCTGGGGCAAGCGCATCTGCCGAGAGCCGCGGCCACCGGGCGCGCTGGAGTGCTGGGAGCGCCGCCCGCCGCCTCCCGGAGCCCGCCCCGTCCCCGCCCCTTTCTCGGCGCCCTGGACCTCGGTCCGCCCCTCCGCTTCCACACCCCCTCCCCAACCACCCACACCTTCCGTCTGTGGTTTTGACGGAATCGTTACACAAACTGAGAAATCAAGAAATTGAGTGGATGGATAAATTGGAGGGACGGAGGGACGGTGGCATGGGGCAAGTGAGGCCGAGTATATCCTAACCCGGGAGAGGGCTCTGTGTCTGGGTCCGTGGACTTGTGTTCGCGCAGGGGTGGGCGTGTTGGCGTGTGTGCATGTGGACGTGTGTGTTGGTGTATACATACATGCATATGTGTGTATATGGGTGTGTGTGTGTCCTTACAACGCCGAAACTGCCGAGTTCCTAAACGAGGGGTCGAGTTCCTCGGGACTGACTATGTCTGGTATGGAAGGCAGCCGGGAGCGGTTGGGAGGCGCATCTTTGTGATGCGGCTGGCGGCTCCGTGTGTTTTGGGCTTCTCCCTGATGTGGTCCAGAGACTGAGACTCGGACCAGGATGCTTCCGGTCACTGGCCTGCCAGAGCCTCACGCTGCCCTCCGCGTCGTGCCAGCTGGTGGCCTGTTGTCAGAGCGCGTGTGTTAACAAAGCCAGCGGTGGGGAAGGAGGCAGCTGATACACAGCGTGGGACTCGACCCGATCCGGAGAGCGGCCAGCCATCCCCCACTCCGGAGCTGTCTGAAATTTCAGCATGTCATACCCTCCCTCACTATGAATATTTAAATAATGTTAATGACCCTTTGTAAGTGGACCGTCTAGAAATCCCGAGAGGACTCAGAAACACCTCACACACACAAAACATTATTTTTAAAAGCAAGGCGTTCTCCTCAGAGGAAATGTAATATGAACATAATATATAGTCCGATTTCTTGAATTCAGCTCTCCACTAGGCATGGTCAAGTTTTCCATTTTCCCAGGGATTCTCTCTCTCCAGCTCTGCAGGTCAGAGCCCCTTACTCTCCCAGCTTTCATCCTCTGTTGGCCTGCTCTTTTCTGAACCTCTGGTCAAAATACTGGGGTCCTCTTTTGAGACTCAATTCTGCGTGCCAGGGTCCTTGATTTCCTATGGGGTTTCCCTGTGGCTCACGTGCTGCCTGCAATGCAGGAGACCCAGGTTCGATCCTTGGGTCGGGAAGATCCCCTGGAGAAGGAAATGGCAACCCACTCCAGTATTCTTGCCTGGAAAATCCCATGGACTGAGGAGCCTGGTAGGCTACAGACCACTGGGTCGCAAAGAGTCAGACACGACTGAGCGACTTCCCTGAAGGGGAGGTGGGGGGTGGGGGTAAAGACTACAATGCAGACCTCAGCTGTTCTCCGCAGGGTTCCTGAAAGTCTATAGGCTTCTTTTTGTTGGCATTTAAGAATTGTTTCACCAGCCTTTTTGCATGTTTGTCTCTTTGACTGTTGAATTTCAATAGAATTTACTGATGAGTGGCCAAGATTACAAAGCTTCAGCCTCAATAAATCCCTTTCCTTCCTTCCTTTCTTCTTTTCTTTTTTCCTTTCTTTCTCTTTCTTTACTTCTTTCTTTCAGTTCTTCATGTCACTGACTTGAGTTAAATATTTGGTGCCCTACATCATGATCTATTTTTTACTTTTTTAATCTATTTTTAACATTTTATTTTTTATATGTATTTTTAAAGTCTTTATTGAATTTGTTACAACAGTCCTTGTTTTTTATGTTTTGGCTTGAATTCGTAACTCCTGCATGGAAGGCAAAGTCTTGATCACTGGACAACCAGGGAAGTCTCTTAACATTTTAATATCGTGTGAAAACTCACATTGAAATGAACATGTTTGGGGACAGTTATTTATTTATATGGACCATAGATTCTTCAAGGAAAGAGTCTAACAATACAGAGGTGAGATTTTTAAGAACAGTATTAGGGGCGAGTGCATCGTCACTCTTTCTTCCTATATTCTTAAATTCAGTCAGTTCAGTTCAGTTCAGTTGCTCAGTCGTCTCCGACTCTTTGCGACCCCATGAATCGCAGCACGCCAGGCCTCCCTGTCCATCACCAACTCCCAAAGTTCACTCAAACTCGCGTCCATCGAGTCGGTGATGCCATCCAGCTATCTCATCCTCTGTCGTCCCCTTCTCCTCCTGCCCCCAATGCCTCCCAGCATCAGACTCTTCTCCAATGAGTCAACTCTTCGCATGAGGTGGCCAAAGTACTGGAGTTTCAGCTTTAGCATCAGTCCTTCCAAAGAACACCCAGGACCGATCTCCTTTAGAATGGGCTGGTTGGATCTCCTTGGAGTCCAAAGGACTCTCAAGAGTCTTCTCCAACACCACAGTTCAAAAGCATCAATTCTTCGGCGCTCAGCTTTCTTCATCATTTACAAATCAAATTTGTTTCATAATTAGAAACAGTACAGCAATTTATGGGCTTCCCTGATAGCTCAGTTGGTAAAGAGTCCTCCTTGCAATGCAGGAGGCCCTGGTTCGATTCCTGGGTTGGGAAGATCCACTGGAGAATGGAAAGGCTACCCAACTCCAGTATTCTGGCCTAGAGAATTCCATGGACTGTATAGTTCATGGGGTCACAAAGAGTCAGACACAGCAATTTACACCAGCTTTATTCTGAATTCTTTCCTAAAGCAATGTCAGTGTTAATATTACTGTAATATTATATGTAAATATGAATTAATGCTAATTTTCTGTTAATATTAATTTTAAAGTTCTGGCATATCCTACAGAAAACTATGGGGAATATTAATTTAGGAGAAATACATATTCAATAGATATTAATTTACAAAAACATTTCCTTTTCTTTCATCTTATAAGATATTAAAGAGAAAGCCATGATTAAATTACCCTCTTTTAAAATATAAAGGCATGGTACATACCAGGACTCAGAAATATTTGTTTAATTTGTTCTATGAAATCAATGCAAAGGTATGAACATGTGCTGCTGCTGCTGCTGCTGCTGCCAAGTCCCTTCAGTCGTGTCCGACTCTGTGCGACCCTGTAGACGGCAGCCCACCAGGCTCCCCCATCCCTGAGATTCTCCAGGCAAGAACACTGGAGTGGGTTGCCATTTCCTTCTCCAATGCGTGAAAGTGAAGTCGCTCAGTCTTGTCCAACCCTCAGCGACCCCATGGACTGCAGCCTTCCAGGCTCCTCTGTCCATGGGATTTTCCAGGCAAGAGTACTGGAGTGGGGTGCCCTTGCCTTCTCTGCATATGAAAGTAAAAACTGTTTTAAATTAACATTTTTTTCCCCTAGGTCGGTGGTTCTCAATCAAGGGTAATTTGACACCCCAACCCCCACATGCACCCCTGGACAGTTTTGGCGATGTCTGAAGACATTTTTTGATTGTCATAATGGGTGTGGGGTGCTACTGATAGAGGCCAGGGATGTTGCTAAATGTCCTGAAAGGTACCGCACTGTCACCTAACGACAAAAGGGTTATTGCATCCAAAACATCAAGAGTGCCGAGGCTGAGGTATCTTGCCCTGGACTCAAAGCCAGGACTAAGGGAGCTTATCTGGTGGTGCAGCAGGTAGGAATCTGCCTGCCAATGCAGGGGACACAGATTCGATCCCTGGGCAGGGAAGATTCCACATTCCACAGAGCAGCTAAGCCTGTGCACCACAGCTACCGAAGCCCATCCGGATGCCTAGCCTGTTCTCCACAACAAGAGAAGCCCAGGCACCACCACTAGAGAGGAGCCCCACTCACTGCAACCAGAGAAAGTCCACTTGCAGCGGTGAAGACCCAGTGTAACCAGAAATAAATACATAAATAAGATTTTTTTTAAAAGCCAGGACTAAGGACCACAGATTTCAGGACCACGTCTGTGTTTATTAAAAAGGCAAATTCCTGGGCTCCACCTTTACCTACTAAGTCAGAATCTCTGGGGGCAGGACCAGGGAAACTGTGTTAACAGCTCCTAGGGATTCTTAAGAACAGGAAAGGGAGAAACACTGGAGATAAGAAAGGCAGGCTTTACTACCCAATGCATGCTTATGGGCTCATCGCATCATATGTGTCTTAACATGATAATAGTTATTAGAGCTGAGAATGTTTTATGAAATATATTGGCTCTTTGATCCATGTAAGAAGCACTTAGGAGGCAAATAAAGGGCTATTGATTCTGTAAGAAAAGACAAACAAACATAGCTGGGATATGGAAATATTAAATGCTCCCTACATCATTAGGGCACAAAACCGTCTATGGGACTGTTGTTTGGCAAGAGAGGAAGTCAGGACTTTTTGCCCTATGGTCTAAGTGTACGTTTTTGCTTATGTACCATGCCATATCACCTGCCCATTTTAAATGGTGGCCCTGAGCAAAAGTGGCCTCCAGGGGACCCCAGAAATAGAATGTACTTAGTAGAGAAACACCAAAAGTAAAGGTTGGGTGTCTGGTAAAGGAGTCAGCCTAGACACAGATTGACAGAGCCTCTTCTTACTCCCCAAGCTTATAGAAGAGTAGAAGCTGGGGAAAAAAAAAAAAAAAAAAAAAAGACCTATGAGTGGCTCAGAGAGCTGAGCTAAAAACCCAAAGAAGGGGCCAAGACTGGTCAATCATAAAAAAGAATTTGCCATGTCCTACTTCCAGCAAGGAGAAAAACATCAATAAGCATCAGTTAGGTATAATCAGCTGGGTATAATCCTCAAGCACAAAATGTGTCTCATAGAAAACAAAGGTTTGCTAGAAAACAAAAGAGTAAGAATAAGATGGAAAAGCAAACAAAACTGACACCAAAAAGGTTGGCCCCTATCAAACCAAAAGCCCTAGATCTGTGGGACTTTCCCACCAAGTACCAGGTAAAGTCATTGGAATGTAAGGAACAATCCCAAGCCCAAGGACATCCCCATGGGACCAGATGCACCATTGTAAATCTAAGACAAGAAACAAACGGGGAAATATTTGCAACATACATAACAATGTTAATATGCAATCTAATATGCAAAGAGTTCTTACAAATCAATATGAAAATTGAAGAAAATTACCAACTCTCTAATAGAAAAAAATTAACCAGTCACTTATAGACAAATAAGTATAACTGGCCATTGAACTTAAGAAAAGATGCCCTAACTCTTCCTCATCTAAAAAAAAAATACAAGTGAAAAATGTGATATATTTTGCTTCTGATATCAGAAAATACATTAAATACAAATATCTATTATTGGTGAGAAAAATGATGAAAATTAACTGTACATTGTTGAAGGGAATATAAACTAATATTAATAGATTGATAAATTTGTTAGAGAATTTGGTACTAGCTCTTAAAATTTAAAAAAAAATGTTTATACCATTGAACTTGCAGTGTACTCTTGGAATTCAGAAGCTTATAAAATCTGTGAGTCAGAAGACTAAAGTTGTGAGAAGGAGTCAGCAAATGAGAAATTTCCGATCATAGAAAAGGGCCAAAATAAAGAAATTACTTAATATAAACTTTTAAAGTTGCTTGCTGTGTAATGTTGTGATGTAAGTACTTCGGATATCTCCTCAACCTCTGATAACAGCATTTATTTGGAGAGCCAAAGGCAAGGGGCTTATATATGACTTGGTGCGGTTGGATATCAGGCTAAAAGGATGTGAGATTAAGAATTCAGACAAAAGAGGGCTTCCTTGGTGGCTCAGTGGTAAAGAATCCATCTGCCAATGCAAGAGACATGGGTCTGATCCCCGGTCAGGGAAGATCCCACATGCCTTGGGGCAACTAAGCCCAAGGGCCGCCACCACTAAGCCCGCATGCTGCAGCTGCTGATGCTCGCACGCCTGCAGCCCGTGCTCCACAGCGCGGGACGCCACCGCAGCGAGAAGCTGGCGCTCCGCAATTAGAGAGCAGCCCCCTCTTGCCACAACTAGAGAAAAGCCGGCACAGCAATGAAGACCCAGCACAAATAGGCTATTTGTAAAAGGAAGAAGAATTCAGACAAAAGAGGAAATCAGAACAAGAAGTGACCAGTAAAACCAACTCCATCCCACTTGAGTTAACCACCTGAGTAAAAAAATCCATAAAAATAGTGGGGGTAGGCAGTGGACCACCTCTAACATTTTGTGGGTAAGGTCCAAGTAATTTTAATTTAAATATAAAAGGAATAATTTTCCCTTGCAGGCTGTGGGACCTGGGATAGCCAGCCAACAAACTCCTAGGATGTACTCCTTTGGCTTATTTTCTAATTCTGATAGTGGTAAAACCAGATGACTAGGATGTTTTGTTCCATTAAGCGAATTTCCCACTTAAGATATTTCTCCACTCATTTCTGACTCTTATAAAAGGGCAAAAACGTATTCCCTAGGTAATGTAAGCAGTGATGCCATCCTTGCCTTTTCCACAGAAGAGATATTCCATCCATATAATGTTTGAACCATCAGCTTTATGAATGAATACACAACATATAAGACAGGCTGTGGACTGTTTGTTTTGACTTGTAGTTGTTTTACCAAATGGAAAACACTCTCCTCAAAACCATCTCTTCTCTAGGGTCACGTCTGGTTGCTGAGTGATGGTCAGCTCTTAAGACTGCATCATCTGAGGACTTTCCTGGTGGCCCAGTGGCTAAGACTCTGTCCTCCTAGTGCAGGGCACCTGGGTTCAGTCCCTGGTTGGGGAACAAGATCCCACATGCTGCAACTGAGACCTGGTGCAGCCAAATAAATAAATAAGAAAGAAAAGGAAAAAGGAAAGACTGCATATCAGTGTTTCCCAAGCTAGCCCATGTTGAGAGTAGCTGGAAAACTGGGGGAAAAAAAATCAAAGAACAAAAAAAAAACTGAATTAATTTCCCTAGACGATCTGGAGTTCAGGAATCTCTGTTTCAGTTTCTCACGTGATTCTATGACACAGCCTGGTCTGAGACCCACTTGGGGTGGACACAATTATCCTTGGGCAGGGGAAGGAGAGAGCAAGTGAACACCGGGACATGGATGGCTGTCACATAAGAACACTTGGCTCCTGGACCACGTTCACTCCCGTTCTTGGCCAAGTTTGTGGCCGCCTGCCTTTCCTTCATTTCCTCTCCAGGGTCTCTGGCTTCCTGTGCCCGAGGAAGTTCCTTTCCAGCGTGTTCCACATTTATTTCCTTCCCCTGCATCCTCACACTTGGCCTCTCCTCTGCCAAACCCTCTAACACAAGGAAATGGTGACCTGATGACATTCACCCCAAGGCTTGAGACTCCTTTTTTTTCCCCCAAAGACTTTTATAAACCTTCCACAGAAACTTTCCAAAAGCCAAGCAACTTCTGCCCATATGACTGCTTTCATTTTGTCCCACATGGTAGAGCCGGACTTGTGCCTTCTCTACATTGACAAAGCTGTGCACCCAGACTGCCCCTGATAACAAACATTCTTAAACGGTATCATTATAAAGCGCAGGTCTCTAGTATTCCAAGCTAAAGCATCAATGAAATGCAGCAACATGGGAGGCCCCTGGCTGGAAAGGATGGAGGGAAAATGCTATTTGTGGAGAGGAAAGGCAGAGAGAATGCTGAGGAAAGAGTCGCCCTCTGAGGGAGGTAGGAAGGCACAGATGGGATACAGGGAACCACTGTGGGGCCCACATCTTCAGAGCCCTCAAAGCTTTGTGTTAATGACAAGAATGCACTCATGTATTGCTTTGGTAATTGACAGCAAAGCCCAGAGGCTTAAGTTCTTTGTTTCTTGACTGAGAACTTTATCTCATTTAACAACTGAAGCATTTAAAAAATCTAGTAAACACTTGGGAGTTCATGCCCTAATGGAGACACAGCATAAAACAAGGCACTTTTTAAGCATGGCACTACAAACACAAAATCTGCCAAATATACTTGGAATGTCCAGGAAGGTACAGAGTGTGTTCACAGACAGGACGATGGGAGCAGCACGCCCAGTGCAGAGACCAGTTTCTGCTGAGTAAACCCGGTGAATTTGCTTCTCATTAGCGATCTGTTTTATTTTATTTATTCCCTTTTTTGGACTGTGCCGCATGCTTTGTTGGATCTTAGTTCCCCGACCACGATGAACCCGGGCCAGCAGTGAAAGTGCAGCGTTCACCCAGGGATTTCCCAGATATCTGTGTTTTAAATACAAAACTACCTTTCTTTCTGGCAGTGCTTAATTCCTTTTCACTTGAGGTGAGAATGATTTTTTAGTTTTTAAAAAAAATGAGACTAGCATTTTCCCAGTCATGCTCAAGTGTTTTCCTCAGAACTTTTAAGTACAGGCTGTTAATTTATACAAAAGAACCATAAGGTTTTTCAGTCTTATTAGGGGAAAAAAGACTAAACTTGACATTTTAAATTTTAATCATTCTGATTATCGCAGAGGGGTGGTCTGTGCAGTAAGAAGTCTCTCACTT